>NC_134457.1:72337897-72937897 GCF_047948215.1 Lycorma delicatula | reverse complement strand
ATCCAGGGGAGACCCCGATGGGTGGTCTCCAAAATGAACCAAGAGAGGGGGGTAGACTACTACTGCCACGGCGTCCGGAATCGACGGACGTAATGCCTAATGGTGGTTCCGGTTGCTCCTGGGGTGTTTAAAAAAAAAGTAAAGTTACATCTAAATCCAATAACACCTACAATAAAGGTTAAAACAAGAACGTAAAAATTTTCAAAACCATTCTGTATTTAAGATCAGGTATTTATAATTTTGGAAAATTGTACGCATCTTATGATAGCTCTATATATAAAAGTATATATATAAAGTACAAAAAAAACAACATATATTTCAATTTTAAGCGGTGGGAGTTGATTTTTTGAAAACTTTTTTGGATTACTTATAATTTATAAACAAAGTAAGTAAAATATTGTCATAGTAAATTTTTTTCTAAAATGCCTCGGAAGAAAAAGCGAATTAGTTTTTTCACGATATCCCCACTCCCTTAACGAATTTTGAAAAAAAAATTAATATAATCAATGCCCACATATATACAAAAATTTGAGCCAAATTTGAAAAAAAATGGTTCGGTCAGTCTTGAAGTAAGGCCAAAAGCAGTGCTACTCACATACGTATGTATACGTACATATATAGTATGTTTTTACTTTCTTGTACGAAGTATATAGGTATTGTTACTGCGAAACATTTCGGTTTTCATATTTCAACGGAAATATCCATTTAAACCATCCCTGAATCACTTTTGACTTGTTTCGGCGTAACGTCTGTACGTACGTACGTATGTGCGTATGTATCTCGCATAACTCAAAAACGATTAGCCGAAGGATGTTGAAATTTTGGATTTAGCACTGCTGTAACATCTAGTTGTGCACTTTCCGTTTTGATTGCAACTGAAATTAAAATTAAAATTTTAATTGATGAAATATTTGGATCTTAAAGGGAGGGCACATCGGTTCGAATCAGACTTCATCTCCTTTTGTTATTTTTTTTAAATTTATTTTTTTAACTTTGTTTTTTAAATTTAAATATATTGATTTAATAATTATGAAATCGTGATTGTAAAAAAGAAATTTACAATAAAAAATATTGAATAATAACAGTAACAAACAAAAATATCTGAAAAAAATCAGGAGTTATTAGCGATTAAAATTTTATGTACTTTTAAGAATGTGTACATGTACTTTAATAGGCGTACAAGGAAGTCATATGATATCCACATCAGTTTTGGTGAAACATCAGATTCATTAATATTAATTGAAAATTATAATTTAGAATCTGTTGATCTGAAGTACCGTTTCGTTTATAGCTGTTTTTGGTTGTGTTTAAAATTAATTTAAGATGAGTGCTCCTTTGTCCGATTGCACTAAGGGAAATTAATGCAGTGTTTTCTCATTTCAGGAGATATGAAACCATAAGGGATTGGTAAATTAGTTTTAACGATATGAAAAGTTGTTTGAGTGGAACAAAGACTCTTGAATGAACCGATCAGTTAAAAATATTTGAATTTTTGCGTAACAACTGAAAGTTAGACCATCAGCTAGAAAGTTAATTATGACAATATTCTCCGGTATGTAACACCAGTTTTTATTTAATTCACGCCTAAAGGTGAAACCATGAAAAGTGGAAACTGCTGTGTCACTGCTTCACAGACGGTAAAAAACAAGTCCGAAATGTGTGAAAATTTTCAAAAAGTTTGAATTTATTTCACGGGTACGATTGTCCTCATACACCCATAATAACAAATTTTTGCCTTCAAGATTTTAGTTTTGAACTGCTGGATTATCGGTTGTACATTCCTGATTTGGCCAAAGAAAGAAATAAAATGTTTGTTGAAAAATAGACTGAAGTGCATAGAAGGAGAGAGTATTATATTGAAAAATAAGCGGAAATTTTAATTTATTTTTTTAAGTGGAAATAAAAGTAAACGATTTTTTAAATTTCACTTTACTTCTTGATTTACTCTCTCGCGTATGTATTTCTTTTCCGGCGAATATAGCTAGAATAGCAGCTATATTGAAAGGAAATGTTTGATGATCGTACCAAAAATAGGATAATTGGTATTTCAAATCTTAAGATTTAGGATCCATCTAGTTCATCTACAAAAAAAAACGTATTTATGTAAGGATGTATATGCGTATGTATGTAGGAATTTGTGTCACACGCTTCTGGCCTTATATCTCAAATTGACCGAACCAATTTTCTCCAAATTTTGGCTCAAGAAATTCTAAATGTGGGGTATTGATCATGTTAATTTTTTCTCAAATTCTTTTTGCTGATTGGGGATATCGCGTAAAAACCAATTTCGATTTTCTTCAGAGGCACTTTAGAAAAACGTTTTCTTTGGCAGATTTTATACCTAAATTGTATAAATAGACCTTTTTGCAAAGTAATCAACGCCCAACTCTTATAATTGAATTATAAATATATGTATTTATTTTTCTTTTTGCTTTATCTCCCTTCGGTTTTAATATATCTTTTTTAAATTTTTTTGTATTTTGTATATCATATTATTTAGGGCTATCAAAAAATATCTACAATTTATCAAAATTATAAACCCCGGACCTTAAACAAGGATAAGTTTTTGAAAATTCTTACGCTCTTGTTTATATTTTATTAAACGGGTTGTTAGATTTAGAGAAAATCGAAATAAACCTTAACCTTTTTTTTTGCTATAACTTATTTAATTTTTACTTCCTTGTATGAAGTAAAGGAAGTGAAAAATTTCGGTTTTCAGATTTCAACGGAAATGTCTATTTTGACTATCCCTGAATCCAATTTGACTAGTTTCAGCGTGACGTCTATACGTAAGTATGTATCTCGCATAACTCAAAAACTAGATTAGCCGTAGGATATTGAAATATTGGTTTTAGGACTGTTGTAACATCTAGTTCTGCTCACCTCTTTTGAATGCAATCGACTGGACCAAAAGTGTCCAAAAAAGGTCCAAAATTCCAAATATTTGGATTTTTTTACTTTTTCTTAACTAATAAGCCCTCATTGAAATCTATTCAACGATATAAGTACATAAGTGGTTCTTATTTTCATTGGTTCCAAAGTTATAGCCAACTAAAATTCTAATTAATGAAATATTAGGATTTTACAACAGGAAGGCTCAAATCCGACTTTATCGCCTTTTCTTTTTTTAAGGTTTTTTTAATTTAAATATATAGATTTATTAATAATTACAATAAATAATTCAATAATCACAATAAAAAAATATATCAAAACTTATTAATAAAATAAAATTTTATGTACTTTTTCTTTTAAAAAAATGTGTGTATGTAATTTAATTGGCATACAAGGAAGTCATGTAGTGTCTCAACAGATTTTTGTTCTACATGTAATGTATATGTTCTACATGTCCATGTGGGTAGTTGGATCCGAAAACGTACTTTCAAAAGACTCTATTCTTCATTTTTAACATGATTATCATACTTTAAGGGGAATTAGAATAGCTATATTACCGGGAAAGTAAAGTATTTCAATACAAGGTTTCTTTTTGAGAAACGGGAAAAATTCAATGAAATTACATAAAACAAAGAACCTTTAGACTTCGGGAAAGATAAACAAATTAATTTACTGTTGAAATTTGTAGTAATCGAAATATAATTACTATCAAAGGACAAATATCGAAACAAAACTGAATTAAAGAATACCACATTGAACGTTTTTAAGATGATTTCTTAGTAAGATTCATTTATAGAAATTATAATTAGATACAAAAATTGAGATGTTATAAACAATTATTATTAAAGTAAAATAGCGAAGGAAACGCTCAATAAAACTGTTTACAAAAGGAAAAAAGCTGTAATACTTTCCCGATCGCGGTTTTTTTCTGATCCACGGCTTACAATACAATTTAAAATATTTTTAATTTTATTTAATTTAATTAAATAATTCTTACTAAAGCGCACGCGGATACCGTATTTCATTCGCGCGTTTTTCTTTCTTTTTTTTTTTTGTCTAGATGATCTAGTTGGACCCTAAAACGTAAAAACCTGATACCCCATTTTTTGACATGATCGCCATACTTTCCCCTTTAGTATAGCTGTTTTCCGGGAAAACAGCTGCATTTTCCGGGAAAATAAAAAACCTATCTTTAATTCACTCACTGAAAAGAATAAAATATTGGGTAAATTTATAAAAAAATTTTATTTTTACAAGAGAAAGTTTATTATCCCTAATATTCTTATTATGTATTAACGTGTTCCCCATAACAATTTATTTAAAAAATAAAAGATTTTACGATGAAAATTTCAATTCAATAGTTTGGAATAAGATTATAATATTATAATAAAGGGATTATACAACCTCTATTTCTCTAATGGTATAAAGCTTTTCCTAACCTAACATCATTCACAGAAAAATATCAAAGATTTCAGATTAACAAGTTTAAAGAGAAATAAAAATGTTAGGAAAGTACTGTTTTTTACAGTAAGGTACATTACCTTGGTGAGCCTATAATAATGATAAAAAAACTCATAACCTAATTATGTTACGTTTAAAAAAAATATTGTAAACAATTTCAAGTTATAGGATGAATTAGCCAGATATCCATTTCCAAACCATTTTTTTTAAATTAAAAAAAGCTATAACTTATGCAAAACCTACTTTACCCAATTTTATCGTTTTGGGATAAAAAGTTTACCTGTTGGTAAATTCAGTTAGTAGAGATCAACCGGAAGATTCGACCGGAAATACGAATAAATATTATTATGGTCTTTCTTATACTTTTAAATACCAAATTAAACTTATTTTTAAATTTAAGTGAAAGAATTTAATTGTTTAAATAAATTAAATGTTGAGCTCGATAATTGAATAGGTAAAAAAGCAAACTTTAAAGTTTTGATTTAGTTTTAAATTTACTCAGAATGAAATAAGATGATTTTCTCATTGCATTTAAATAATTCTATCCAAGTCGTTCGGTCTAAAAGTACATTACTTTTACAAGAGTTTAGATATAGAGAGTGTATTACAAAGTTCTCTCTAGACTTCTATAACCTATTTTATTCGAGAAAATTATGGAAAAGGTTCACATAAACGTATGTCCTAAAATGCTTCGTTTGCGAGTTATGGCTGGTGAAAAAATATTTCGCTCGGATTTCAGCTACCCCGGTGAAATGAGGTCGTACTGAAATTTTTAGGACGTTAATTAAGAACTAGAATTAGCGATTTCTTATGGTTTTTGAACTGAAACTTCGAATAAAATAGGTCCCAGAACCGTATCTGCAGAAACTTTGGAGAAATGTGGGGTGAAACCAATAAATTGGGGTATAAACTTTGGTAAATGGGTAATAATCACATGAGGTTCAGTAATAAACGCAAATGGATAATAAAAAAATCTAAAACCTACTGAGATACGGTTCTGGAACCTATTTTATTTGATATTTTAGGTCAAAACCCATAAGAAATCACTAATTCTGCCCCTTAATTAACATCTTAAAAATTTCAGTACGACTTCGTTTCACCGGAGTAGCTGACATCCAAGCGAAATATTTGAGTAGCCTTAACTGGAAAACGAAGCGTTCTAGAACATATGTTTACAGGAACACTGTCCATTATTTTCTCAGGTAGAATAGGTATGAAAGTCCCAGGAGAACATCGTGATACATTCTGTATATATATATATATATATATATATATATATATATATATATATATATACATATAAAATATTGTTTTAAATAAACAAAAATTTATTTAAGGGTTTCCATATTTTATTAACTCTCAATATATATATATACTAGCGGACCCGACAGACGTTGTCCTGACGCGGCATTATTCTGTAATAAATCCACACGCATAAATATAAGTAACTTAATTAAGTTAAAATTAGCAGGAATGTGTTCTAAATTTCATTAAAATGACTATTAGTATGATATTATCAGTTTGTGATTATTGTATTATTTGATTTATTGTATTATTGATTGTTGTAGTATGGTTAATATTTATTTTCACTAAATATTGAGATGTCCGATGAAAATTGAATTAAAAAATCGAAACGTCGTAAAATTAATAATTAGTGTAATTAATAAATTTTCATCCACATTACTACTAATTTTCACTTAACATCATTCTAAAAAAGTACCTCCTACATATTTTTTTTTTTGTTTAATAATTTTGATGTTTCATAACCATGTAACAGCTTAATTAATCAATTAATAAAAAAATTAAAGCACTGTAGAAAAGCAATGTAGATAAAATTATAGGAGAAATTTTTATCATTTTTCTCATTCTTTATTTTAATATCTATTTTACCAAATTTTAGATAATTGTAAATTAAAAATAATTTTAGAAAACTTTTTATAAAATTAATCAGCTAAAACATTATAAATTCAATTTTTTAAATATACTTTAAACTATATTATAAGTAATTTATATTTTAATTTTATAAATGTTATAATTTATTTTAAAAACTTAAATTTTTATTTTCAAAGAGCCGTTCAATACTTCATAAGTTGCATAGAATCAAATGAGAACTGACAATTTAAATTTGTTGGTTAAGTTGATTGTTATTGAATTCACGTGTATGCATCATTAAAATTCATGTAAAATACTCACTTCAATACTGCACCTTACAAATTTGCACAATGTACATTTTTTTAATTAAACCTTAAAATGTTATTTCAATAAATAATATATATAATATTCTCAATAAACGCGCAATTCTACCAGACTCGGCAATGCTTCGCTATTGCTACATCTGAGTATACATACAGATTAAATGACAATTGAAAGTTTCATAAAATCTTAAAAAACTGAACATTAGCAATTTAACAAAATTTAACCTTTCACTTTATAAAAGTCAGAATGTAAATAAATCCAAATGGCAAAACAACAGCACTACCTATCGGATTTAATTCACACCACTCTCTAATCACAGTATTCGGTGGAAAATAATTTTTTAACGAAAACTGTAGTGGCTTCAAAATCATTACAATTAGTACTGAACATTAAGAAACTTATAAAACATTACGGAGCCTTATAAAATTTCACCTTTAACTTTATAAAATTCAGAATGTAAATAAATTCAATTGTCAGAACAGAACTACCTATCGGATTTAATTCAAACTATTCTCTAAATACGAATTTTAATGTAAGAACAACACTAAACTACGACGCAAGTAACTGATATGCGAAAAAGCAACAAAATAAAAAAAATTCCTAGAATCCTAGGATCCAATGTAAAACATTCCAAAATCAACAACTACTTATAAATAAAAAAAATAATTAAAAAAACATTTTCCAGTGGACCAAATTGTGAATCTAAATCATTCTCGAATCCCCTTGAACACACACACAAAATTTCATCAAAATCAATCCAGCCGTTTAGGAGGAGTTCACTTTCATACACACGCACACAAGAAATATATATATACACACACACACATACTTGATAGAAACACTTTCACTTCAAGATACTTCTCAAAAAAATCTGTTGTGGATACCACATGACTTCTATTGACTTCTTGTACACCTATTAAATTACATATACATTTTTAAAAGTACATAAAATGTTATTTCACTAATACCTTCTGACTTTTTTCCATATATTTTTTTATATTGTTATTATTGAATAATTATTTATTGTAAAAATTCGTTTACAAATCACGAGTTAATAATTATTAATAAATCAATATATTTAAATTAAAAAAAGTTAAAAAAATAAATTAAGAAAAAGAAAAGGAGATGAAGTCTGGTGGTACGAACTGTGCCTTCCCATGTAAGATCCAAATATTTCATTATTAAAATGTTATTTGGTCATAACTCTGAAACCAATGAAAATAAGTACCACTTATGACATACAAAAATTAAAATAGTTCATTAAAAAGCTTAAAAAAATTTAGAAATAAGCATTAAAAAGCTTATTAAAATAAAAAGCTTTTATGAGGACTCATTAATCCTCACTGAATAGCTCTAAATCAGGGCTAACTACTGCAGTTAAGAAAAAGTCCACAATCCAAATTTTTTGGTATTTTGGGCTTTTTTTGGACACTTTTGGTCCAGTTGATGGCAATCAAAATGGGAGGTGCACAACTAGATGTTACAACAGTCCTAAAACCCAAATTTCAGCATCCTAAGTTAATCGTTTTAGAGTTGTGTGAGATACGTGCGTACAAACATATACATACATACATACGTACGTGCAGACGTCACGCCGAAACTAGCCAAACTAGATTCAGAAACTGTCAAAATGTATATTTCCGTTATATCTGAAAATCTTCCGAAATCTGAATCCCAAATTGTTCGCGATTACAATATTTCCTTTACTTCGTGCAAGAAAGAAAAATTTAGAAAAGTACCAAATCATCAAAGATTTTTTTCTTAGTTACGTTTTGAAGAGAGATCATTTATGCTTGGTGATTATAGAAAATTTCTCTCAGTTTTGTGCCTAACTGCTGAAAAATATTTCAATTCTTTGAAATAGATACCATAAAACATCATAAATATCAACCATACCATAAACATCAAGAAAACTAGTATTAAAATTTTTAAATAATGATATGTATTCCTTACAATAACCCTTAAAGAGAAAATTTTAATGAAATGTTTCTTCACCACAATTAAAAAAATTCTCTTAAAAAATAGTTCTCCCATGAATTTTCAATATTACATAGGTCTAGTGTTTAATATTTATATTATATATAATTAAAAGTGTATTTGGTATATTATTTATTTATTTTGAAAATAAAAAGGTAATTAAATGCTACAGAAATTAAAATATTGAGGAGTTAAATATGATAAAAAAGCAATATATGAAAAGTTGCTGAATCTTGTTATTTAATTAATAAAATCTCAAAGAATTGATGATAATCAATTTTAAAGAACTATAATAAGTATTATATGTATGAAAGTATTATAAAAAGTGAATTTTTTCAAGATTTAGACAGGAAATAAATCTACTGGTATCAAACGTCAATCAATCAATGAGAACGAAATTATTTTAAATAATTATAAGAGGTATAACGCTTTATTTAGTAAAGTATAAACAATATAGAAATCACAAAGAATAAATGAGATTTTTGAGACGTGTTCTTACAAGTGAATTTTAAAGACTATCTTCGTTAATAGAGGTTTTAGGATTAAATAGATAGAGAGAGGTTTTATGGTAGAATCTTCAAAAAATAAAAGGATAATACTGATAGACTATATATTACGGCACCCAAGTTCAGCGTCTTTGATTCTAGAGGGTAAATATAAAAACTAAAATGGTAAAGGAGAGCAAAGTATAAACAAAAAAAAGATAATTGAAGACGTAGGACTTAAGTATTGGCTAGGATAAAGGAGAAGAGATTGGCACAGAGTATAAAGAAATGTAGAAAAACAGTAAGCCATTGAAACACTAAAGAGAAAGAAGTATATATATTTTTTTATAAAAAAAAAAAGAATAAATATATAAGAAAGAATATATTTTTTTTTCCAGAAATACACTAAAGTTTTTACAATATTAAATACGAATGATATTTAGTTCCTTTTTCAATTTCGTGAATAATTTTTCTAAATTACAGCAAGATTATTTTATTTATTAATTTAAAAAAATTGTAGAAATAATTTTTTTTTTAATTTTCTTTTAATTATCTTCATTATTAAATAATAGATGTAATGAACTAAAAAAAAAAGAATTTTTTGCAATTTATTAAAGATCGGGTATGTATGCCTTAGTGTATATGTTGTTCTTGTGAGGGTCTATTTTTCAGTCACTCTGTACTTAACTTTAGTGTAAACAAAATTAAACAGAAATTTTAGAATAATTAAATAAAATTAAACAGAAACTAAATTAAAAATTTTTTTAATTTTAAAGAACTGTAATACTTTAAAATTTTAAGGCAAAAAATCACGGTGACAACATACCAGTTAATATAATATTCTTAACAGACGATGAAAATGAGAATATTGGACAAAAGCAGGACGTGCGAAACCCAATTAGTAGTTACAATGCGGTGGGTGATAGACCGTGGGTTGGTTGGCGGCTTGGCTAATTGGACCTTGCGGGAAATTAGGCAAGACAGGAGAAATGCTTACTGTTGAGCCGCACTGCCATCTGTTGAAAGTTGATACCACACTCGGTATTGTAAAGCTAACACGTTTTAACCGACACTTTCAATGCTATTAACGAAGAATCGAAAAAAATCAACAAAACTATTTAAAAATGTCTTATATTTAATTATTGTCTTTTGTTTTCCCAATTTATGAAAAAAGTCTAGGAATGTTGTAAATTAAATAACTTTAAAAGAATACGATGATCATATCTTTATGAACAATAAAACAACTAATACTTCCTGACAAGGGAAAAGCAGGGTTTCATTAAAAACTTAGCCATCTTGATGTATAAAAAATATTAATTTAATAACTATGAAAATGAGGATGAGTTATTGAACATCACAAGATTTCAAGAATGACTGAAAACGTTTTAAAGTATCTGTTTAAAGAAAAGATTGTATTTGCTGTCGTAACATCTGCAAACGTAACAAAGCTTTGTTACGTTTGAGTTTTAAAAATGTATCTTTGATCATCATGAACAAAAACATACACAGTAATATTTTTGGATGACATATTTGTTTGTGTTCTTGCAACTCCAAAGCTGGTACATTAATTTTCATTATATATATATATATATATATATATATATATATATATATATATATATATATATATATATATATACAGTGTTACGTTTTAATCGCCCAAGACGATTTTCTCGTAAACTACGTACGATACAAAAAATGATGTAAACAAAATTTACTCAGATTGGAGGGTATAAAATCACGGTGACCTTGGATTTTACCTTGACCTGATCTCAAGGTTGACACGATTTTTTTCAAATGGAATGACATATTTTTGACCCCACCAATGAAAAGAGCAGAACATTTGGCATTGGAATACGTGGTTACACATATTCCAGTGCCAAATGTTCTGCTCTTAAATGTTTTTTTCAAACCCTTGTAAGTTTTTTCATGTCATACGGCTAAACATCAGAAATAGTGTTGTACGAGGGACAGTGTTACACGGAGATAGTGTTATACTAGTTACACGTTTTTGAAGGTCGTACAATATTCCTGGAATATAAATATTCCAGGAAGTTCATCTCGCAAACTACGGGAAAGCATAAAAATGACTTTACAGATGTTATGTGGTTAGGAGGGGGATATCCGACAGTGACCTTCCCCATAACCTTGAGGTCCTCTTTGGATGTCGTCCCAATATCATAAAGGTTTTTCAAATGGAATTGCCTTTTTTGATAGCACTAATGGAAAAAGCAAAAAATGTCACATTGACATTAAGTAATTTAGTCATGACGTTTTATGATTATGTTTCATTTTTTCCAGCTTCTTGAAGTTCATTGTTTAGGAATTAATCACCACGGTATCCGATTAACACAATTTGCTGATTCAAGACAGTACAAGATAGCAATCCTCTTCTCACAAAATAGAAACCAGCGACTGCAAATATCTGCGAAAAGAATCCAGCACCTGCATAACACTATCCCTGACGGTAAACCGTATGACCTTCAAAAAATATTCCAAGGTCATATGTGTAACCACATATTCCATTGTAAAATTTTCTGCTCTTTTCATTGGTGGGGTCAAAAATAGATCATTTCATTTGAAAAAATTTTGTTACGTTGAAATAAGATCAAGGTTAAATCCAAGGGCATTATAATGATTAATGATTTATTTACCAAATAATCTTGAAACTTTGGCATGGAAATATGGAATGGAAATTTTGTAGCCTAAGAAAAATTATATACCTGACCGAGATTCCTGCCTAAGAACTTCTGGTTGAAAGGCCGAGAAGAAATTATTCCACAATGTAGATAAACATTTCAAAAATATAATTTGAGGAATATATTTGTTTATTAATATATTTTTATAGACTTTATGTATAAAATATACAGAGTGTTTATAATAACTGTTCTAAAATTTCAGGGGATGGTCCCCACGTAGAAATAAGAGGAAAACTTTATATCAACATATTTCCGGAAACGCTTAGTTTACCGGCTAGCCATAATTTTGTATTTTAACAGAAAAATGTATTTCTCAGAAATGGTTTATCATATCAAGCTGAAATTTCGTGTACTGCTAGGGTACCTCGAGGTTTGCTTGCATAAAAATAATGTGATCCCTCAATCCATTTCAAAATGGCGGCCATGTAAATTGTTAATATCTTTGCAACCGCTGGTTACCTCTTGAATCTTATTGTTACCCAAAGATTAATTCCATAGACGAAATCAGTAATTAGTTTGATATTAACTTCATAAACCAAAGAATTTTTTTTTTTTTATAATGCAAATTTCGATTTTTCCCAAAATCAAATACAATTGTTGAAACTTATAATCTATTTTTCTCAGTTTTGTTTACAGATAAATTCTACAAGATAGTCTTTTGTCAAGAACTCCTAGACATTTCTCTGAGTCTAAAGCGGTAAGTGGATCAAACATGAAATGTCGAGATCTGGCAAAGAAAGCTTATAAAATATAAGTGTTTTGTATGTACGTGTATGTGTCTGTGCGTAAGTCTTCTAATATCTCAGGTTGGTTGACGTAGAATTTTGAAACTTGGTTGGATGACGTCTGTATACGAAGGATTGATTCTACTAGATATTTTTTTAAATCCTTCAAAGGGGAAAAATACGACGGTGTTAGAGGTAACTTTTTTTTTACCTTTCGCTTGCCTTTTAGATATTCGTAATATTTATAAAAGAAATTCTTTTCAAAAAACCATCGCATTTCCCTAAAATACTTCAACTAACTTTGGTTACTTTTAGTTTGATTACTATTGAAAGTTAGGTTTAGTTATTATTAGTAGAAAATTAGTTTTAAGAAAAGCTTAAGTAGTATTTTGACAACTTTGTTAAAAGGAGTAGAAAAAATTACGAAACAGTTACATTTTATAACCCCGAACTGCATCAACATAAAAACTTGAAATTTGGTTCCGTACATAGGATACTGATTCTGTTAAACGTGTCTGAAAAAATTCGCCGGTAGGTTGAAAAGATAGAAATGTACTTCGATATAAATTTTAAACTGGCAAATTTTTTTCTTACTTACTTCGCTTAAACGAATATTTTCGAAATGATTTTCAGTTAACTATATAGTTAATAGTTAATTTTAGCTATTCGCATAAATTAAGGATCATGGGATGTTAAAGTCTTAATTTGTTGAATACTACAAAAGACGTGCGACTAACAAAGTAACGATTCTCAGTTATTGATCATATTTCCAAAATTAGCTAAGATGAAAATTGAAATTTAGTAACGTGATTTCTATGTATTAATCAGACATTGATGCCGAAAAATTATTAATTAAAAATTATTTTTTTGGTAGGGTGTATTTACCTCAAAACATAGGAAGTTACTCATTGACTACTACTTACTCATAGGAAGTACTCATTGACGTATTAAAAAATTATTTTTAGAAAAAATTAAGAATATTAAGTATTTATGAAGCCATTTTTGGAATAAAGACTACCGCTCAATAAATGTGTAGACATATTTTAGCATAAATTCACTGTAATGTGAGGACTTCTTCAAAGTTGATTTCTTCCGTTCATTTTTAACGTTTTTGGTTTCTATTAAAAAAGAGTGAAATAAATTAAAGAAAATTAATGGTAGCATTAGAGTGGTTTATAATTAATTTTTTCTCCTACTAGAAAAACTACGGGTATAATAAGTCTGAAAATGTAAAAATAATAAAAACTGTCACCGATTAAAATTTATCAAATAGAAATGAAATTACGTATCAATCGATTGTGAATTGTATGACTTTAAGTTACAAATATAATAAATTAAATTCTTTTTCAAACAACCCCCAAAAAAAAGATAAAAGCAATAAATCTGTTTAACAGTAATTGTTAAAGCTTTACAGAGAAAATTCATTACTTTTCAATTCTGTAGGTAACATTTTGAAAACCACTGCCCTCAATAAAATTCTAATAAAGTCTTTTACTTTCATCTTTTGTATTAAATAGCGTATTTGAAAATTTAATGGTTTTTTAAAATATTCGCATTTCAATATACGATATTGTGGTATTCTAATTAGATAGAATTCTAAAGTTTTTCAAAAACTGAAATGGCTCTTTTACAATTTATTCTAATAAAAAAAAAGATCAAAAATACATTTTTTATGATCAAAATACATTTTAAAGAAAAAAATGTATAAAATATAATATGGATTTAAAATAATATACACCAAATAAGTAAATAATACTGTAAGTTCAAATGCCTAAACCATCGTAGGTGCCCGGGTAAACTGTATAACTTGTTTTCTAATCCTGCTTTTATTTCCTCGTTTTTACTTCATTTTCTACCACTAAAAACAATTAGATAATAAATTTAAATTTTATTGATAATTTAAAAACAAATAATATCTATTTATATTCATATACCTACGTTTTTACTAATATTATTCGCGCAAACCGATAAAATAATAGAAAGAACAAACGCATTATTTTGAAACAATCTGTAAAATTTGAATCTATCAAAGAACTTGAATATTATTATTATACTCCTTCGAAGTAGTAGAAAAAAGCTGACACTAAAGTTGTAATATTTTCCTGACATTGGTTATTTATTCTTACAGAGTGGAAAAATATTGATGAGTTTAAAAGCTAAACGAGCCTTCAGTAAGAAATATAATTTGTTTACATCAAAAATTAATTTAAATGTCAGGAAAAGATTTTTGAAAGTGTATGTTTGGAGTGTCGCTTTATATGGAAGTGAAACTTGGACAATCGGAGTATCTGAGAAGAAAAGGTTAGAGCTTTTGAAATGTGGAGGAGAATGTTAAAAATCGGATGGGTGGATAAAGTGACAAATGAAGAGGTATTTCGGCAAATAGATGAAGAAAGAAGCATTTGGAAAAATATAGTTAAAAGAAGCGACAGACTTATAGGCCAAATACTAAGGTATCCTGGAATAGTCGCTTTAATATTGGAAGGACAGATAGAAGGGAAAAATTGTGTAGGCAGGCCACGTTTGGAATATATAAAACAAATTGTTAGGGATGTAGGATGTAGAGGGTATACTGAAATGAAACGACTAGCACTAGATAGGGAATCTTGGAGAGCTGCATCAAACCAGTCAAATGACTGAAGACAAAAAAAGAAAAAAAAGTTTAAAAAATTCAAAAAATCGATATTTTTTTAAATTTGTTTGTCCATCCACTCCAAAAATCACCTCCCAGGAAAATCTTTTGATTTTTCTACGTTTACTATGTTAAATGGAAGAAACTTCAAAAATAATACACTGAAAAATGTACAACCAATAAAAATTTACCAAATATTCTTTCTTTTTGGAGTGGAGGTGAATTATGATGAAATTTATTGTAATATTATTATTAAAAGTTTAAATAAACTAAATAGAACAATGATGTCAAAAAAGTAAAAAAAAATTTAACAAAATTTTAAAAATCTGTATTTTTAAATTTTGATCAGCTATCTCACCCTCAATATTGCCCTCAAAGTTTTTTTTTGGAGATTTATTGCACTATGATTATGCCTAAGCAAATTTTAAAAAATCTGCTTAAATATATGCAATTAGTAAAAAGATAGATTTTCTCACTTTTGAAATATGAGGAGAATTTTGTAGCAATTTTTTTTTTTTAATGGTAAGGTAAGCAAGCATAAATCTATATAGCTTAATATAAAATGGGGTTATGTTTGCAAAATTTTTAGAAAATTGGACCCAAAAAACTATCTAACCATTCCTTGAAGTTATTAACCCCCACAACTTTACCAATTAATTGCCCCATACACAAGCCTATACCGAGTCTCTGTATAAAATTTCATCAAAATCGGTTGGTTTATCTAGTCAAAAGTTGTTAAGCTTCAAATACGCCAACATATTTACGTACGTACGAACATTACTCCCAATTTTTTTGGGTCCCTAGGTCATAAAAGGTCGAGAACTGCAAAAAATACCTATACCCAATTTTTTGACTGATTATCATACTTTTCTTCTTGCAGCATAGCTCTAGAGCTGTGATGCTAAAAAAGTAAATATTAACTAAAATTTCTCATAAGGTCAAAATGGGCAACTTATTTTAGCTTTGAAAATCGGGAGATTATTATGTTAAATTTAAAATACTGCACTCTATTAATTACAGATCTAAAAAAGTAATTTCTTTTCTAGATGAAAGACGGATGAAGTATATCCCGATCTTAAAATTGTAACTTAACCCGCTGGAAATATTTACTTATTTAATTAATATTTAGGAATGGCATTACACTTGATAACAAAAAGTAATAATTTAAAACAAAATATATAATAATTACACTTGGGATGACAAAATCAAAATTTATAATAAAATTAAGAATCCTCAATTCTTTAAGAATTAGTTATGAAATCGTTTCAAGGATTGATGGTGTAATATTTAGGAACGTAGTCCGATGTCCGACAGCCACTTCATTTGAGTTCTTTAGTTAAATGATATACAATTTTGATTACGAACACATCTATTACAATTCGAGGTGACTACATTTCCCTAATTTATGAAGGTATACTGAAATAATCCATACCTTTACACAGTGAGTTTATAATACGTTTTTCTTTACTTTTTTTTGTTTCTAGATACATTTTCAGATACTGAAATGATTCTTGATTTAGTTTAAAATCATAGGTATTTTTCTGCCACATTTCCCTCTGTTTTTTTTTTTTTTTTTTAAATCTACTTTCTTACATGCGAGTACATTCTTCTTCATAAGTAGTTGACGTTCCTTACATACATTTTTTTTGTCAGAATTAAATTCTCTACAAATTCAGATGAAAGATTTTATGTTTTTACTGGCAATTTAATCAAGCTATTTTACATTAAATTAAAAAAAAAAATTGGTTTTTGCGACAATAGTTTTTTGTTTTATACATAATTTTCTAAAACGTTGCTAGAGGTACAATTCTTCTGGAATTTGCTTCAATTTTTCAAGTCAAAACATTATATAACATCATCAAATTTAACCCCAAATTTCAGTTATAAGAATTTCAATATGGTAAATTTTAGTCTTGGAGCAGAAATCAGAGCGAAACTTTTTGGAGGTTTGAAATTCGTAAACGAGGCAAATCGGGATTTATGTTAATATGAAATGTTTTCTTTATTTTCACTTTTAAAACATTTCCTAAAATTCTTTATTTTTATTCGTAAAACACCTGTGTATATTCACATTGCCTTCATAGAGATTAAAAGATATTTTTCATTTTTTGTAGAAATACTTTTTTAGTACCTTAGTATTAGAATTTTTATAGCGCAATCATACTATGAAGGTATTTTAAAATTTAAAAAAATTCAGAATAAAATTAACAAGTATTTTTACACTGTAGAGAATCTTAGTTCACGCTCCGTAGTTAATTTGCGATCGTTTCGCTGCATTTCATCTTTTATTTTTGTTCAGAGGTTTTTGTCGTTTAGATATCTTTACACATTATCATTTTTTAATACGGGGATTGTTGTTTTACCTAATTATATTTCAAATAAAACTGATTACCCCCATAATTACCGATTAAAAAACCAATAAACTTTAAAATATAATAAAATTAGGTAAAAAAGCAAATTTTAAAAATAAGAAATAAATACATTTTATTCATCTTTAAGTACTGATTTTTACTTTCTTGTACGAAGTAAAGGAATTATTGTGATCGCGAAAAATTTCGGTTTTCAGATTTCAAAGGAATATCTATTTTGACTAGTTTCGACGTGATGTCAGTACGTACGTATGTATCTCGCATTACTAAAAAACGATTAGCCGTAGATTGTTAAAATTTTGAATTTAGGACTGATGTAACATCTAGTTGTGCACTTCCCCTTTTGATTTCAATCGACTTAACCAAAAGTGTCCAAAAAAGCCCGAAATATAAAAAAAATTGGATTTTGGACTTTTTCTGCAGTAATAAGCCCTCATTGAGAGCTTTTCAACGATATATCATAAGTGGTATTTATTTTCATTGGTTCCAGAGTTATAGGCAAATGAAATTTTAATTAATGAAATGCGAGTATTTGGATCTTAGAAGGGGAAGGAACATCGGTTAGAATCAGACTTTATCTCCTTTTCTTTAACTTTTTTTTTTAATTTAAATATATTGATTTATTATTAATTATTAATCTCTGATTGTAAAAAAAAAGTTTTATGATAAATAATAATTCAGTAATCATAAACATAAAATGAAAAAATTATCAAAAGTTACTAATGAAATCAAATTTTATGTATTTTCCATTTTAAAAAAATGTGTGTATGTATTTTAATAGGCCTAAAAGGAAGTCATGTAGTGCCCACGTCGGATTTTTAATCATGCGACAAGTAAAGGGAACATTTTCTGTAAATTTAATTTATTATTGAAAATTACAACGTACAAATAATTTTTTCTTGTGGGATCGTCCCCAACGTAACATACTTATGTTCTGTCGCTTTAAAATATTTTAATTTCTGTAAGCCTAAACATTTCAAAATTTTCTCTTATTGTTATTGCATTTTCACGTAAAAAATAATGTAGTAATATTATTTGTTCGTTTAATATACTGCGTGTCAAGGTTAATTTACTTATTTCACGATGTAATAATAAAAAATCTTTAAGATTGTTTAACACAAATGTTTACAAATTTCGCTTTTATTTTTAATTTATTATTAAAAAAAAAATTAACACGTTTTTTAATTAATTAGGCCGTTAAAGTTACATGTATACATGTATGCTTTATGTTCTAAGAAACAAAAAGTGGCTTATACTTCCGGTGAAGCGGCTTACTAGAATCTTAAAGACTGAAGAAGACTAGTAAGAACAAATAGGGTGCCCACATGTGTCAAAGAGCCTTATTCCCCTTTGCTTTCTCTCTATATATACAAACGACCATCTCACGGATCATCAATTTCAACGTATTCCAGCTAGTTGCCAACAAACTATTCATTTATCCTCTGTACTCGTTAGAAGCTAAGTTATTGTTTTGACATCATGTTTTGCCATATTTCCCTCTTTACTTAAAAGCCATCACATCCTATCAAAGGGTATCTCAAAATAACTATGAATGAATCGCCTATTTAATTTACAACCCAAAACGGTTTTAAACATTGTTGTACCAACAGTATACAAAATACTTCGTTTTCATCGGCTGCGGTAATCTTTGAAATACTTTTTTTTTTCACTATTACAGTATTATTTATTTTTGCTTTACATTTCTTTTTCAATAAAAGAAGCTTTTTTTAATGCTGGTTTCAATAAGTATATTTAACGTTAAATAAAATAATTTTTAAAAATAAAATCAAATCATGTAACATGTAATTAAAAGTGTCGATTAGATTTCTATTTCAGATAATCAGTAAAGCACCAATTATTATTCGTAATAGTAAGGAAAAACCGAATTGAAATTATTAAAATTTCGGATTTATTTGATTAAATAATAAAATGTTAATTTAATCAGAAAATCAAATCGTTTAAGCTAATACACTAAATTTATTGGCCTTACTTATTTTATTAGTAAACTCCTTGAAAAGTAAATAGTAGATTTTGTTGTATATGTTTAAATATTTATTTAATTTTATTAATACATTCAAGTTAATCAAATTAAATTTCTTTTCTCATGTCAAATAATATTATTAAAACTCTTCATAAAAACTTTTTTGTAACACGTTTTCCAAATTTATCAGTCCACTTTCTTTGTAGTTTACTTTTATTAATGTCGTTTCAAATCTAAAAAATTGTGCAGCAACCAACATTATTTTTTGAAAATTTAATCGTTTTCCCACTTCCAAAATTATTTTTTAAAAATCAAAAGTACCGATATGAAGAGAATTGAAAAGGAATATCATAAGCAGAAAGATGATTGAAATATTGATGTATCAGATTTTATTTTGTTATGAAAAATTCCAGATTGATCTATGATATATTTCCATCGTCGTTTTACTTCCATTTGACACTCCTGACCGATTGAGAATTTCGTTTTAAATTATAAATTTATCTTTCAGAAATTTTGGGTTGGCAAGAAAGTAATTTCGGTTTTGTAGTATGATATAAAATCAATTTTTTTGTACAAAAATCTGATGTGGAAACCACATGCCTTTCTTGTACGCCTACTAAATTACATATACACATTTTTTTTTTTAATGAAAAGTACATAAAATTTTATTTCATTAATAACTTCTGATATTTTTTTTGTTATTTTTGAATTATTATTTATCAAAATTTTTTCAGTCACAGGTTAATAATTAATTATTAATAAATCAAAATATTTAAATTAAAAAAAAGTTAAAAAAAGAGAGATGAAGTCTGATTCGAACCGATGTGTCTTCCATTTGAAAGATTCAAATATTTCATTAATTTAAATGTTATTTGGCTGTAACTATGGAATCGTATGTCATTGAAAAGCTCTCCATCAGGGTCCGGCTTATTACTGCAGTTAAGAAAAAGTCCCAACTCCAAATTTTTGGGGATTTTGGACTTTTTTGAACACTTTTGGTTCAGTTAATTGCAATCCAAAGGGAAAGTGCACAACTAGATATTACAGCATTCCTAAATACAAAATTTCTTCATCTTACGGCTAATCGTTTTTGAGTTATGCGAGATACATACGTACGTACAGACGCCATGCCAAAATTAGTCAAAATGGACAAAATGGTCCAAAATGGACCATTGGGATGGTCAAAATGGATATTTTCGTTGAAATTTGAAAAGTGAAATTTTTCGCGATACTTCCTTTACTTCGTACAAGGAAGTAAAAAATGAACTTTTATCAATTATATACTTATTTATTTTTATTTTGTTCGGTAAGCATTGCTATCTTTCTGGCAACTTCATGATTCTGCGTTTATAGAACATCTGGTCCTTATCAGCAAAAAACTGAACCAAGTGCGATTTCAAGTCATCAACATTACTGAAAGTTTTATCATTCAAAGAGTGTTGAAAATTACGAAATTAATGGTAATCAATAAGATCAAGGCTATATGGCGGATGAGATATCACTTCTCAACCAAGCTCCAATAATTTTCCACGAGTTATAAAACATGGGCGAATCCTTACATTGTCTTAGTGGAATACGATACCTTTGTGAGTGGCCAATTCTGGCCGTTTTTCTTTGATTGCTTCCTCCATTTTCATTAGTTGTTAACCGTAAACATCTAAGTTAATCGTTTGGTTCCTTGGAAGCAGCTCAAAATGTAAAACACCTTTGTAGATCAACCAAATTGACAGCAAGATCATTTTTTGATAAAATTCAGACTTCGACGTGGGTTGTGCTGGTTCATCACATTTGAACCGTAATCTTTCGACTGATGTTATTTTAAATGATAAATTTTTAATCACCAACTATGATTTGAGCCAAAAGAGACGACTTAATTGCGTTTGAGATGCTATCGGAGATATTGATTCTATATGTTAAGGGAATCTCTTTCAATTCATGCGGAAACCAAATAACGAGCTTATTAACAAGTCCAAGACATTTGATGTAATTTACGATTGTTGAATGTGATACATTTAACCTTTCTACATGCATAGTTATATGACGCCGATTCAATTATGGGTGTGATTTGACCTTTATTGACTTCAGCAAGTCGGCCAGAACGTTGACAATATTTGAGTAAAAAATCTCCAGAATGGAATTTTTTAAACCAATTCTGATACGTGCGTTCTGTTAGGCGATCAAACTATTAACTTCACATAACTCTTTGTGTGACAAAGCAGCTTTCTTGTTTTTACGGAAATAAAAAGTAAGATTATGTCAAGAATGTTCATTTTTGCATTATAAACTAACAGGTGCAAACAAAGATACGCGGAATTTGCTTCTAAAGTATGTTAAAAGTGACAGCTATCTAATGCAAAAAAAAAACATCGTCAGAAGTCCTTCAAAACAGACATAAAGCTCTCTATTTTTGAAAACCGAAATTACTTTCTTGCGAAAGACGAGACGTTACCTCTATACAGATTATTTTCTATATCTGAACGGTAATTACCGGAGGCTAAACAGGAAAAAGAAAGATTATTTTCTAATAACTCAATTTTTCTTTTTCTTGATAAAAATCTCAGAAACAACTACAGATAGTCAAACGAGTATTTGCTTTTAAAAATTCGCTAACCAAAAAGGTTTTTTAAATACTTTGGAATGTTTCGTACGTAGACAATGTTTTTAACCTCATAGGAAAAAGTCTAATGGTGTCAAATCTGGGCTTCTCGGAGGCCAAAACACAGGACGGGCCCTACCAATCCAACGATTAGGGAATCTTTTATTGAGAGCACGTCGAACGCCTAGATTAATGTGTGGAGGCGTACCAATTATTGATATATTACAGCAACGTTACTTTCTTGTCCAATTTGGTCAACTTGCGAGGAAACGCGCAACTATGTCATATACGCTCAACTGCTTCGTCACTTGTTTTGCCCGTCAGGAGGACTTTTACATTTCCACGTTGCCAGATTCCTTGAACTGCTTGGATCACCGTTTAATGCTCTTTGCATGAGGAGGATCATTGCCAAAAACATGTCGGAAAGTCCATTGAACTCCGCTAATCATAAAACGAACGGTGTTTTTTTCTGAACTGTCACCATTGCACCGACTGGCAGTGGCGCAAAAGCGTTGTGGCCGTTGTGCTCATCGGCTCAAGGTCACGACCGGCGTCTGTAAAAACATGATGATGTCTTGATTATTTTGCAGTTCCAAAATACTTATCAAAATTACATGGGGAGATATAATTTCTTTTTATTGCTGCAATCTTTTTTCGATGATCCTATACTATACAATTGAATTAATGAAAAAGGAATTTAATTTTTAAGCCCTTAATTTTGTGATCGTTACGTGATCCTGATATGTACACCAGGGCTGAAAAAAGACACTACCGGTCTGGTGTAAATAATAAAAAAAAATTATTATTTATATATATATATATATATATATATATATATTTATATATAAACACACACACACACCTACACATACACAAAGAGAAAGAGAAAACTTGCAATTATGTGTGTGTTACATACATAAAGAATATATTATTAATATATTGTTGTTAGAAGGAGGGGTTTGCGAATAAAGCAAACATGAACTAATAGTAAGTTATATTGGGTTGTTTTGTTGCAGCCGGTAAGCATAGATGATGGGTCGAGGGATGGGGAAAGAGAGGAGAAAGGGATGCAGTATTTTGTATTCAGTGATGTGTGTGTGTTTTCATATTTAGGGGAGTATTTGTCAAAACGTTTGGCTGGATGGGAGAACAGCATAAAACCCTAGATGATGGTAGTGGAACAGTATACACGGTCCGCTGAACCGATATGAATGCTCAACGTGAATGTAAATGTATGTTTAACTCTGTGTGTGTATGTGTGATGTCCGATAAACATTGATCCATACCGGTCTGAACGAATAAGCGGCAAGGCAGAAGTATTAAGTGTTTAATAACAAACCGGGAAAAGTATGAGAAAAGGGTTACGTTAAGCCATATTTGTGCACACCTGCAAATTCATTGTCCTAATTCTTTTTCCATTGAATTCTCCTCACAATAACACGGATTAGCTGACCAAAATACTAGATTTATCATAATACATCTATTTACAAAATAGTATCAACAAAGATTTATATAAAAACTAACAATGGGAATTTGTTGCCACAAATCACAGAAATTCTATAAAATGTATTAATCTACTCAAGAATCCATGTAATTAAAATCTGTTTATTTAAATTTAACACACAGTTAATTAGATTATCTCTGGTGGGGAGGTTTCAATTTATAATTCTATACACGTGCTGAAATCATTTTGTAGTAAAAATTAAATGAATCTACTTTTATTAAAGAAAAATATGTACCCGCTCGTTATCTTTTTTTACACTACTGACCAAAAAGGAGTGCACTATATTTAGGGTGTATATATATGTATGTTTTTTCTGTCGTAGCAGCTCAACGGTTGAACCGATTTAGATATATGACCCAGCGTTGGAATCCTTACGTAACCGGGAGTGTCATAGGCTATATATTATACATATTGCTATTATATGAATATTATATATATATATATATATATATATATATATATATATATATATATATATGTGTGTGTGTATTTAAATAAATTTAAAGAATTGGAAAACAAAATTATACTATATACAAAATTATCACCCGTGCGTTCTTTAATTATCCTATATTAAATAGCAATGTTTGTCAGCAATTTTATATTTTTTGTAGTCGTGTTTTTTTTTTTATATTTATCTCTTATTTCATAATATTTTACTACAAAATAAACTTCAATGGTTTTAAAATAACCAATCTCAGCAAATCAATTCTAAAGTAGTAACCAAATTCAAAACAAGTGGTTTTTAAATTTTGTTATTTAGCATCCTACTATTGAAAACTACACAGAAAGATTATTACTGTTTTATTTAATTAATATCCATCTCTACATAGTCAACGAATTTAAAAGAAATTTTTCCCTAAGGTTTTCATTTTTTTCACTTTACCTTTCTTCTCCCTTTTACATTCATTTTTTAGACAAGTCAATTTTATTCTAATAAACAAGAGTTACTTACAAAAATTTAAAGTAGTTTAACCTATGTAATTTAAACAGCGTAATAAAAGACTAAAATTATTGTGTTTAAACACCGTCATAATTCATGAAGTTCAGATATTTAAAAAAAAAATATATATATATAAATGACTGCTTTCATGTAATGGCTGCTAAGGAAAATAGTGATAAAGTGGTGACCTCTGAGTGTCCATTGGTGATTTGTTAATCGAAACGGCCACCTACATTCTAAGTAAACGTTTGAGTTTTCTTATTTTCCACTTAATGTTAATAACTGTATAGTATGGCTCCTCATTTATATTTAGTATACCGATCTCTTTAGCGGTGTGGTAGTGTCGGTGTGGTTCCGGATTCGAGTCCTGGTCAAGCATGTCATTTACATATGAAATGCCGTTTTGAATGAATTCTTGGAAAATTTAAAAAAAACTCTGACTAAACTCATTTCATTTTCATATATTTTATCAACATATGAAAAATAATTTATGACGGATGATTCTAGAGACTTGTATTATGAAACAAAGTAAACATATTTTTAGATCAAATTAGTTATTTACAATATTTTCTCTAGTAAAGACAAATCACGATTTTAATACGCTCGAACAGTACGAAATTTTTACAAATACACTAAATTTGGAGAAACAAATATATATTGATAGTATACCTCCAAACTGATCAAAGTTTTATTTTTTCGGCTACAATGGGAATCTTGTAGTTACATCAAGCACGTTTAACAGTGCCGTTGAAAAAATAACAGAAGAAGCTATATAAAAACTCCGAAAAAACTTCTAAAGCTCATTCATACATAACTAATTTAAAAAGATAATAATTCTTATTTCTGTTTTGCTTGTATTTTTTTAAAAATTTAACTATATTTTATTCTGTTAAAATACCGGGTGATTCAAAAAGGACTTCACAGCTTTAAAAGCTTATAAAAATGTATTAATATAACTTATAGATTCGGTTGAGGTCTCATTTCATAAAAAAAACACAAGATTTGACTCACTTAGTTCATTAGTACAAAATTCGACCACCAGTGCTGTCACCAGTATTGTTACAAATGGACACATTTACTGGTGCGGAACGTGCTCGCTGTGTTTTTGTTCTACGATTTGCAGTCAGCAACTGCAGTTCAACGAAATCTTTGTAGAGAGTTCGGTAGGGAGCCTCCTAATAGGCATACAATACTCTTGGCACTAAACCTTCGTTGTTGACAGGTTGTTCTTCCAGATAGAACGGTCCGTTCTTCCAGGAGGCAACCGTAAATGGTATGGTTTATCTGAACGTGCTTTAAAATGTTCTAATTCCTCAATTAGACAATGATGACCAAGATGGGTGTCATTTTTATCATCTAGACGGGACACATCCTCACTGCCGCCTAGAAGCCTAGAAGTACTCGATTCCCAGGTCGGTGGAGTGGTCGTGAAGGTCCAATTGCATGGCCACCTCGCTTCCCAGATCGATTTCTTCTTGTGGGGTTTCATTAAAGATCGGGTTTATGTACCATCTTTGCCTGCTGATCTTGTTGAGCTAATATTTCGAATTAACGCTGCAGCTGCACAGGTAACGTCCGACTAGCTATAATCTGGAATGAAGTCGACTTCAGGTGAGATGTATGTCGTTATTACAAACGGAAGCCATATCGAACCAAAGTGAATTTTGGGTGACAAACTTGATGTGTTTTTCTAAGAAATGAGACCTCAACCAAATCTGTAAGTTATTTCAATAAATTTTTATATGCTTTTATAGTTGAAGTTCTTTTTGAATCACTCTGTTCATATACATTATTTCAACCAATATTCTGAATAGGAAGCTTGATTCAAACAGATTTTAGTGTATAACCACTCATTTAAAAAAACAGTACTCCTTTGAAATTTCAATTTCTATACAAGAACTTTACATGAAAATATTAATTTATTACCAAATTACCACAAAATTAAATATGCAAATAAAAAATTCAATATTTCTGTTAACACTTTTTTTAAACGCAATATTAAAATAATAAAAAAATTATAAAGTATAAGTTACAATCTGGAATTCCACGGTTGAAAAGTCATCCCCACTCAATAGAATGCCATCACATCACAGGGGATATGATATACCCTTCACAAGTTTCACCCTTCATAACAGAAAATCTACTTCAAAATGGCGCTATAGCATAACCAATAAACGTACTCATAATGGAAAGTAATCTTTCGTTTATACATATATAAAATTTAATTTATATTTATAACATAAGCTGATTTTTTGTTTTATATAGAACGATGTAATAAATACTATACATTTTTTCTACAAAAATTTATTTTTTAAGAAATAAATACAAATAACGTATGTAGCTGTACTGTTTTGCTAAGATCGTTAAATATGTGTATTAAAAATGTTAAAATTGTGACATGCGCAGATCACAAAATAAAGAAAAAGCAAGTAAAAAAATGATTAAATTAATTTCAACAAAATGGCAGTCATAATATTATACTATTAGGATAATATTTTAATAAACTGCACCCAGAGTTTATTAAAATGAAATAAAATATTTACTGTATTAACAGTTTATATTATATAAAATATAATATATAAATAAATAAATAATATATAATATATAAATAATTAACTAAAAAATATATATTCACAGAATAACTAAATATATATTAATATAAACCTTAAATAAATTTCAACATTTAAACAGAAAAATTAAATTTAGCAGATGCGTGTACCTCAAATAGAGAATTTTTTTTGGTATGAGACAGTCCTACCCGTAAGCCCCCAGGGGACCTCATAGATGAAGAAACTCAAAAACTTTTAATGAAAAGGTGTGGTTGTATCATTTTAAAATGCACTGAAAAAATTTTGATATAAAATTTTGATATATAATTTTGATATATTTTGATTTCAGGATAAGACAACTTTAATCAAAATTGCGGCTATTTAATATTTTTCACAGCTAGTTTCAAAAGTGATCTACAGTACATCTTAAATAACTGTTGAACAGTGAAATATTAAAAAAAAAAAGAAGATTAATAAACAAAATTTAGCAGCATCAAAACGATCAATTTTTCGATATGAGGCATGAACTGTAGACTACTTTGAAAAATATTATACGGCTGCCATTGTGATTACGAGTTATAGCCTAAAATTTGTTACCTTAAAATTTTTTAATATCTTTCAAAATTATTATCACAGTTTTATCTTTTCTATTATTTATGAGTTGCCTCCTTATGATACTGAGGATATAGTGATCTTTTACTAAAAAATAGATAGTTCGTAGTTAGTAGATCTTACTACATCTCATTGTTTTATGTTTAAAAGCTATTTTAGGGTTCCTATACCTCATCAACACTTGTATATACATTTATATTTTACGGTAATAAATTTGAAGCAAACTATTTTCAAACTAAAATAGTAATAGATAAAAATTGTAAGTATATACCATGTTGTTGAACGGTATTAGTAAATGTTCCAAATAATGGTTTTTACATATTTTATTTCAAATTGAAATAAAATATTAAAATTTAATACCAGATTCAGAAGTTTTAATTTATACTGTAAACAATAAGAAGCTTAGATTAAAAAATAAAGTGCAATATTTTTTCAATGCCTGGCACACACTTTATGGACTGAATTTTCCACCCACAAGTAACGGCACATACAAGTAAAAAATAAGGAAGTCTTTTACAAATAGAATAACTTAAAATGTATTTCAAAGTTCATAACACTAATACTCGAATTAATATATATTTAACCCACCGGGTTGGTCTAGTTGTAAACTCGTCGTCGTAAATCAGCTGATTTCGAAGATGAAATTCTCAGGTTCAAATCCTAATATAGGTAGTTACTTTTATTCGGATTTGAAAAAACTAGATCGTGGATACCGGCGGTGTTCTTTGTTGGTTGGGTTTCAATTAATCACACGTCTCAGGAGTAGTCGACCTGAGTTTGTTCAAGACTACAAATTTACCGGTACAGTTACATTACACTGATAAGTCACTAATGAGTTTAATTGTTGATGCGACTATAAATAAAGGTATTAAAAAATAAAAATAAATAGTAGATATTTATACCTGTAAAAAAATAAAAATTATATATATAGAAAACTATATATATATAAATTATATATTATATAAATTTAAATAAATAATAAATATAATCTTTTATAAATATAAATATATACATACATAAATTAAAATAATTTATATATATATATATATATATATATATATATATATATATATATAAAACTATATTTATAAAAGTATATTGTGTATATTTACACCTTTATAGCGTGATAGAGTTGAAAACCCGTTATTATAAACAACATTTATTTTATTACTTATATTATATTGAGTCATCTCCCAGAATATATATATATATATATATATATATATACTTACAAAAGCTTATGGATGTATAACGCTTTTTTTCTATTATATTGTTTGTTTAATTATATTTCCGTACTATTACACATCAGGAATTATAACGGCTCCTACAAATAAATATATAAAGAAATTTCATTTAATATTGCCAATTTTATAACCAAAACTTTGTCATTATTTTAGATCATAAAATAATTTATAATTAGATAATGAAATAATAGTAATTAGAGTAGTATAAAAAAAAACTAGCAAAATATTGCATGACTTTCCTCCTAGCTACACCGGTCAAATCATGCATACCTTGCACAGATTTTCATTGAAAAATCTTTCCGGCTTCTCCGGGACATTCGGCCACAAATAAGAACGCAGATACACACACACACACACACACATATATATATATATATATATATATAATTATTTTAATTTATATATATTAATTCATATATATATATATATATATATAATTTTTGGTCTAGATGAACTAATTAGACCCTAAAATGTAAAGATTTAAAAAAACTGATTCCCCATTTTTGACGTGTTCCCATAATTTCCCTTTTAAAATAGCTGTTCTAGCTATATTATTCTTTAATAAAAAAAGTATTGCATGATTTTCCTGAAAGGTTCATGCAATGCTTCACCAGCACTTTTTTATTTTTCTTGTTATACTACTCTATTTAATAATAAGGATCTATACTGGATTATTATTTTACGATCTAAAGTAATAACGAAGTTTAAACTAGTGATAAAATTGGGATTATTAAAAGAAATTTCCTGATATATTTATTCTTAAGAACAGTCATAAATCCTGATGTCGAATATTAATGGTATAAATTATATTTTTATGATAAAATAATTTAATCTTTAATCAAAAAACTAAAATTTTTTATAAAGATTTATAAGTTAAAAAATATCCTTTTTAGACAGCGTGTCCCACAAAGAAACGGAGAAACTTTTAAGACATATTCTACTGATAAAAATAATGAAAAAAGTTCATATACTTGTAAACATAGATCTGGAAGCGCTTTGTTTATGCGTTACGGCTAGCGAAAGATTTCCCCGGATTTCAGCTCTTCTTATAAAAAGAAGCCCGACTGTAATTTTTGAGATCTAAATTAAGGAGTAAAGTTGATGGTTTCTTATATAATTTGATATCTGACGTAAAACAAAAAATTCGGTGTAAACACATTATTTTAGGTTTCTAGTACAATAGCTTTGTTAAATGATTAATAAATGCAGAAGATTTAGTAAAAACCTTGTATAAAATTTAATTCTGAGAAATTTAATGTAAATACAGCAAATAAAAACTTTTAAAGACAGACGAAAAATAGACAGAAAATATTATTCTTTCTGTACCTAATAAACATCATTATTAATGTAGCAAAACAAAAAAATGAAATATAGGAGATGATAAATGGTAATAGATTAACATAACTTAGTTGCAGTAATTGTTCGAAATTCCCTCCTTCACAATGTACACATCCGACATAAAATATTTCCGTTGGCTTTCCGTATCATCTCAGAATCATTTCGTATAAATTCAACAGCATTTCGTACTTTAATAAGTGACTTTTTCAGCAGTAACGTTTGTCGATACGCTATCGTTTTCATATGATTTCAAATGAATCTAGTGGAGTTAAGTAAGGTGATCGTGGTGGCCAATCGATAGGTCCATCACGTCCAATCCAATTTAAGAAATTAGTATCCAAGCTATTAAAAAAACGATCCTCAGATGATACGGAAAGCCAACGGAAATATTTTAAGTCGGGCAGAGTGCTGTGTATATTGTAAAGGCGGGAATTTCGAACAATTACTGCAGCTTAGGTTTGTTATTCTGTTACTATTTATCATTTCACATAATTTTTTTTTGTTTTTCTATATTAATAATGATGTTTATTAGGTAGAGAAAGAATAATACGATTTTCTGTCTATTTTTCGTCTGTTTTGCTTTAATAAAATACCGAATTTAAAAAAATGTATTTATTTTTCATTGGCTGAATTTAACTAATGTTTTCAGAATTAAATTTTCTATAAGATTTGTTACTAAATCTTCCGCATTTATTAGTCATTTAAAAAAGCTATTGTATTACAAACATAAAAAAAAAAAACATTTTTACGACACCGAATTTTGTGTTTTACGTCTGATATAGCGACGTTTGTCAGATGTCGTATGTTTGATATTTCTGGGTCCAAAAATTACAATAAGTTTTTTTTTATTAGAAGAGTTGAAATCCGGGCGAAATATTTCGCTAGCCGTAATTGCGTTTCCAAAGCAATAATTATATGAGCTTCTTTCATTATTTTCACAAGTAGAACATGTCCTGAAAGTTTATTCGTTTCTTCGTGGAACACTCTGTATATCCAAGAAAGGTAGGGTCTGTAATTATAAAAATTGTATACATTTCTTGATAGCTCTATATATAAAGTAAAACTTTCAAAAAATCTTTGAAAAATATTTAAACCGAAGGGTGATAGTGCAAAAGAACAAAAAACATATTTCAATTTTAAAAGGTGGAAGTTGATTTAAAAAAAAAATGTATCATTTACACATTCATTTTAGGTAACAAAGTTTCTTTAATAACGTTTTCTCTATAATGCCTCTGAAGTAAATCGAAATTCGGTTTTTCGCATATACCTTTCACCAACATAAAGAATTTAGAAAAAAAATTAATGTGATCAATTCTCCTTATATTGAAATGTTTGAGCGAAATTTGAAGAAAATCGGTTCAGTCAATCCTGAGATGTATGGTAAAAAGCAGGGCAACATTCTTACATACATAAGCACACAAATATTTTTTTGGTCTAGAACTCTTGATGAAGTATTTGAACCCTAAAATGTAAAGGTTTACAAAAACTCGATGCTCCATTTTTATATGACCACCATAATTTTCCTTTTAATATAGCTATTTTATATATATTCGCCGGGAAAGTAATAAAAGAAAAAGATAGGAAAAATAATAAATATTTTTAATACCCAATTAACAGAATAAAATTATCCTTGTTTTTAAGATATGAAATCAAGTATTGATTTTTCTTTAATTTGTAAAGGTTCTTGTGAACCGATAATAATTTCTTATTATTCTTTATCTGTTTATTAACGAACATATTGTTCTTAATTTCTTTAGTATTGAACGAACAACCAAACGAGTAATATGTCTCGTCTTTATTAGGATCCTAAAAGTTAAACTATCTAAAGTTTTAAATAATGTATCAAATTTTTACTAGTAAGAATTTGTTTGATGCGCGAACTCTAAAATATTAAGTTATGACGTTTTCAATTTAAATAAATTATAGTCTATTTTGTTCACTTCAATATTTACGCAACCGACAGTTCTGTACATTTCATTAAATAAGCAGTTAAATATAACTTAATAATTGGAGACTGTATTTTCCAATAAAATTTAATTTAGTTGAATAATCTTTTGTATAATTTTAAAAAAGGTTTAGATTTTTATTTTTATTTTATTTTATAATTTTTTTTTTGTTTTAAAAGAATGTTAATTTTGTTTATTTTGTATTCTTTAAAGAAAATACTTTTTATATATTCAGCATGAAATATAATATTAATTTATTCTAAAAATAATAAAATTGATAACTGTACTCTTGTAAGAACCTTTTTATGAAGCTTGTTTAATAATTGAAAATAGCTCTAAATAAATAATTATTATTATATTTTTCTACAGCATTCATTTTATTAAAATGATAATAAATATAGAAGAAATAATAATAGTAAAATGAAAATATTTTATTCTTCTTAATTAAAGCAATAATAGAACTGAATAAGTAAAAAGGTTTATTAAAACAGCAAAGTATTTTTTCATTTGTCTTTTCAAATAACATTTATATCATCGAGTTATTAAATATCAGAGAAAAAGAAATACTGAAAACCGATGTAAGCAGGTCGGTTAATAGAGCGTCATTATCTGAAAAGAAAGCAACTCATTAGAGAATGAAATCTGCCGTCCAAACGTTTTCCATGCAGAAAAGAAATGAAAAGGGCTGGAGGGAAGGACTTTATATTTTCCCTGCTAGTTCTCGAGAACTTCTTTTTTCTGTTTTGTTCTCAAACAAAAGTAATGATAATTTGAGTCATTCAGAGTTGCAATCAGAAGTTAAATGGAAAGGAAGGGGGAACAATGGTAGCTTTGTTGTGCCTCAAACTGACATTTCAACCTCCGTCTGTAATCGTTTCCTGACGCAAAAACATAATCACACTCAACCCTGTGCTTTGACATCGTTGGGTTCATCCTAACATCCAAGTGGGTTTCTCTTTCTTTTTAGCTTTATCTCTTTCTATCGTTGACTTCACTAAATATAATTACACTCTTCTTAAACTCCATCAATTAAAACATTGGAAAAAGTACACAATCATAGATTTAAAAATATTACAAACCAGAAACTTGTTCAAAATTTGTTTAAATATGAAAACATTTTACGTTTAAATCATGTAGTTTACAATTTAACCGAGTAAAATATAATAATAAACATTTCTTATTATTGTTTATTTATCAATTTTTGTTAATTTATCCAATCGGCTTCTATTACTTTACCGTAGTGTTATTCTCCTAACTGTTCTGTTTAATAATCCTGAAAATCACAACCCCCCTTACTGAGCTATCTGATTGAAGGTTAACTTTTTTCAGTTTTGAAATACTAATTACCTTTTTGTAAGTTAAATTTTTACAACTTTATAACAGTAGCAACAGCATAAAAGTAAGTAAAACAACACAAACACATTATTTTCCAGTCAGAATCATACTGTTTACCACATCCATAACATTTGTGGACGGCCAGTAAAATTCGAAAACGGTGAACTTTTAAATAAAAGGAAAAAACCCCTTTCAAAGCAAAAAAATGAACAGGTTTTTTATCCAGAAATATAGTAAAAACCTTTCTCATTCTTTAATAGAGTAGTCTTAAAGTTATTAGTTTTCTAATTGGAAATTGCAAGTTTAGGACTCATTCAAAACTAGTAATACTCTATAGATAAAACGTTGTTTGTACGAGTAAATTTCGTTTAAGTTTAATGAATTTTCTTATAAAGTAAGGGGTTTCAAAAAAAGGAAGATTTTATTTTAATCTCCCCTTTCCATGCGTAGGATCTGATCTAAAAATTTAAAATCGATATCTTTTCAAAAATAGAGTTAAACTTATAAGTTTACAGCTACATGAAGCCTACAAGAAACCTTTCAAAGTGAATGCACCTTGATTGAAACACTCGCTCCATTTATCATACTACTAATCAAACAATTAACGTTTGTAGGCGATCTCAAATTAGTCACAAATTCCTCCTGAAAATGTTAGCAATAACGAAATACTCGTTCAAGATCTTACAGAAAAAATTAAATTTCACGTTTTCTTCATCACTGAGAGAATGTACTTTTCCCAAAAGCATATAAAACTCATCAAAATGGAAATGTATTCAGTGTTATAAGAAACGTATATTCTTATAGCACTTTACTCTATTCATTAAATAGCGAATGACTATATCATCTTTGATTCCAGAGAAAATATCAATAAACTTTGATCAGTCTCTCTTCTACCTCAGGTGTTTTATTTGTACTATAACCACAAGCAAGATTAGGACAGACAGTAAAAAGAAAGTAACCGATCTGCCCCTTTTTGTTATAAAAGAATGTATTGCATAGTTTATGTAAAAGTAATTAAGGGTAAGACCACAGCTGTTATATTATACAAAAGGAAAAATATTTTTATCGAAAAAATTACCGCCTCCTTCCCAGGATTTTTGTATTTTTCTTGGTATTTAATTTCTTCAAATTCAAAAAATATTAACATTTTTGTAATAATGAGTATGTATTCCTGTTATTTATTTATTTATTTTTTTATATGACAAGTGTGTTTTTTCATATCTCGGTAATAATTTAGCAAAAATCAATGAAAATTTTATTTGGTTACTTGTATATTAAGGAGTTTGATTTTATTAAATTACTTTTTAAAAAATTAGATGAAGCTTGTGAGAGGGGGGTACTAAGAATAAGAATGTGGTATAACTGAAAATGGTTGAATATTGTACTAATTTTACTCATACACAGTTTTTACCATATCACAAAATATATAACACTTTACAAGTATATCTTATACTGAAAATGTGTAAAAAAAATCTGATGTAGACACCACATCACTTCCTTGTACGCCTATTAAATTACATATACTTTTTATATATTTATATTATTTATTACATATTCTTTTTTTAATTTGTTTTTGTTTTATTGCATTATTTATAAAAGTTTAAAAAAAGAAGGAAATGAAGTCGCATTCGAGCCGATGTGCATTCCCCTTGTACAATCAAAATATTTCATTAATTAAAATTTTATTGGGCTATAACTCTGGAACCAATGAAAATAAGTATCACTAAAATAAATCCAAAATACATTTTTTGGGGATTTTGGGCTCTTTTGGACAATTTTGGTCCAGTCGACTGCAATCAAAAGGAGAGGTGCCAACTAGATGTTACAACAGTCCTAAATCCATAATTTCAACTTTCTACGTCTAATCGTTTTTGAGTTATGCGAGATACATACGTACGTACAGTCACGCCGAAACTAGTCAAAATGGATTCAGGGATGGTCAAAATGGATATTTCCGTTGAAATCTGAAAACCGAAATTTTTCACGATTACAATCCTTGTAAAGGAAGTAAAAATTATTCATATTTCTAAAAATTTGAGTTTTCTAACCTTTCAATTTCTGTTTATAATCAGAAAGAAATTTTTTATTCTCTGATTGAAGAATAATTAGGATTGGAATATGTTTCAATCCAGACAAATATATGTTTATGGTATGTTTCAGATAAATAAAAAATAAAATAATTGAAAAAAATATGTAACATCTGGATAAAAAACCATTTAAATTTAGTCCATAGAAAAGAGAATACATTTTTAATTCCATAAAAATGCCAGGAAATTCACCTACCAATTCCAGCACCATTTTTAAATATTAACCCCAGTGCGCGAGATCCATTCTATTCTAAATTCTTCTACTAATAAAGAATAAGGTAAGAAGTTTAAACAAATTTAAATTTGGCAGAAATTTTTTTAATATAAAGAAACATTCTTTTATCCTCAAATAATCAATCAAAAATTCAGTCATTGTGTAGTGCTTTTTTTATTTTTTATTAACTTTACTTTTTTGAGGTTTGGTCCTTAATTTGTTTATGTTAAATTACCAGATTAAGTTGGAATTTGGGGTAATTTCATGTTTACTTGCTCGGGGAGTTAATGTCTCTGTTTGATGATTGGGTAATATTTATTAACTTTATTGAGGTTTGGCCCTTAAAGTTTTTTATTGTTAAAAAAATGTGATCATTGTTTTTAAATTTAGGTTTGGTTTATTTCTCGTTCTTCCAAAGTTCATCGTAGATAGATCATCCTGTGGAATATTCTATCCAAGCCAATTATGAATAAAAATTTTATATAACTGAAGTTAAATATTGATTTCAACATTTATTGATTACTGTTCTAAGAAAAGATAAGAGTTTACCTCTAACCGTTGACTATAATATAAATTAGTGTTATGTTACTTTAGTAACTACTAGCCTTTCAAGTTTAAGGAATTAAGTAAACATATTTATAACTCAAAAACTTCTCTTTTTACCCTTTGTACACGTATTTTTACAGTCAAGATTAACTAATTCTAGCTGGCCGTTACATGCATAGGATCTTTCCTGATGTGAGAAGTATGGAGGTAGTTAAGTGAATTTCCCCCAATCGGCATATTATACAGTTTCTTTCTGGACGAGGTTTTTCGAGATAGGTTAGCCAGATTTGATTTGATTAATTCAAGCTTATGTTCGGAGTGTAGGGCCATTGAAGATGTGCGCCGTGTCATATATATCTGCCCCAGGTTCGAAGCTGAACGTACCAAAGTAGCTAGAGAGCTAGCGAGGATCAATTTTGGTTTTGATTTCCATGATAATTGGAAAACCGAAAGGGAATGAAACATAGCTGCTGGCTTCCTTAGATTTTTAGCCCTGCGGAGGATGGCTGAGGGGTCTGATGTTGCCCGCCTGGGTGCTTACTTCGCCAAGGTAAGCGTTATGGAATCGAGCCCCGGTTAGTTTAGATATTCGCTGACAGGATGAGAATCGATGTGTGGAGAACTCTTCTATAGAAATGCGGTGTGGGAGGGTGTAGGCATTGACCTTTCTCCGGAAAGCGGATCAGAGGAGAGAGATATAGGATATGTTCTTAAGAGGTTTATTAAATCTGTGTATTTGTTTCTTGATTTTTAGGTAAATCAAGATAATTTGAGTGAAATGAATTGCAGAACAATATTGTCGTTGTTGCGATCAACACTTGTTTTATTGGTATGAGCGTAGTATTTTTGGTGTTTAAGACACAATCAAATAATGATTTGAGTGCATAGTCTAACTGAAGTTAAATATAGGAAGAGTTTTTGTGTGAAATCTTCGGTGTTAGAGGAAGACGCAGGGATCGCGCTTCGGCGAATCGATTAATTTGATAGTTGAGGGTTGCAAGGTATGCTAAGTGGTCGTGGTTGGAAGAGGCCAAACGAATGCGATAGTAGTTTGTAGAAAATACACTGATGGAAATGTCTGCCGAGACAACTGCATCGGTGGCATCCTAATAAAGTCCAAACTGATGACAGTGTTGTGTTATCAAGTTTAGAGGGTCTAAAAGACAACTTCCGGCAAAGCCCATCAGTGCTATGAACGGAGGGGGTGGTGTGGCGTACGGTATCGTTACAAGGTGGATGTCTTCCACTACGGAGGTTAAGATGTCCTAATACAATTTATGACCATAAACTGATTATTTTATTTTTTAATAGTTAGTTCATCCTATTTTTTATCTTTACCTTTATGTCGATTGACTAATCTAATGCCTTCTCTATTACTTTCTATTTTACACCAATAATTTAATAATTCTCGTCAAAGTTTAGAAAGTTCAGTTGAAGGGCAGGTAGGATATGGATTGCCGGACCAGTGACGGGTTTCTTGCTACCTATGACATCCGGTCACGGTACATTACACAGTATAATTATTAATGCGAACACTATTTAAGTCAATCTATATAGAACTACATACAGAAAATCTCTGTGTTACTTTGACGAATAATAACAATATCTGTTACATTCTACAACCTTAAATTCATCTGTTCACTGTTTTTCATCCTTTACTGGTTTTATTTTCTAAACTTCCTTCTAGAAACAAATTTATTAAACCTGTATGTCTTAATGTTTGACCATCATCTTGTCTTTCTTTTGCAATATTCTAATAAGAGAAACTTATCTCTTTTCCAATCCCTTAACCTCTTCACTTCATATTTGATCAAACCATGAAATTTTCAAATGAATCATCTAATGTACAAAGAGCTAATTCTCAACAAAAGTCATTTTATAAAAAGAAAAAAGTTACTTTAAATAAACCATTTTTAAATCATAATTAGTTAACAACAGCTTAAAAAAGCAATTCTATAATCTAATTAGAAGCCTGAGTCATAACATTTTTATTTTATGTTATTCACTAAACGAAATGTTAGATTACAGATTTATGGGCTTATTTGATATTATCCATTTATTAGAAAAAAGTTAAAAGAGTTTTAAAAAAACAACACAGATGTTTAATTTAGCAGAACATTATTTTCTGCCCAGTGTATACATACATGTACGAATTTAAAATCTACTCTCTCTCTCTCTCTCTCTCTCTATATATATATATATATATACATATATACATGTATATATTAATTTATAATGTCCTCAATAAATTGTGTGAAAACAAATTACAAACAGAGCCAATTATACAGTAGATCATTTGCCCGTATTTTAATTCGGATTTATTTAAGTACTTTACAGTTCAGGTCAACCTTTTCAAATTAAATCAGTAGTTTGTACAAAGGATAGACAAACCGAAACTCACAATTCTCTCTGAATTCCAAACATTCCGTTAATTAAACAATTTACGTTTTGATTCGAGGTGAAATGGCACAATTCCAGTCAGTTTATATATTGTCCGACATCACTTTTTATCCTCTTTAGCAAATCATTATTTCCCCGAATAAAAACGTAAAAAAAAGTAACAACGACTTAAGCCAAAAAATATTTTAAAAATTACTTTTAAGCTGATAGCAGTAATAGTAATAATAATTTGTTAATTTTAATAGGTTGATATAGTGTCATCATTTGTAAGATATTGTGAGATAAATGTTCCAAATTTTCTCATTTTCAGTAAACTTTTGAATGTAATTTACGGTTAATATTATTTTAATATAGAGAAAAAACAAAATGATCTCAAACGTAAAACAAAAAAAAAATGGTAGTAGGAATGAGAATTTAGAAAAAAATATTATTTCTAATTCAATTTTGTGTGTAACGATTTAAATGATATGTAATGGATTTATTAACAATCATTTAGTTTTACGTAAGCTAGATAATATGTTTTGCATATTTTTTATTCTTTTCGTTTCTATTTTATTCGTTAGAATCTAACGAAATAAATTAATTTGCAATGGACTACAGTACTAAAACAAACAACTAAAACTTTATTTTCTTCTTTTTTTGTCTTACAATATAATTCTTAAATTAACTGTTCAACTTAAAATGTTAAATCTTTTGATAAAAATCGGTAGTATATTAAGCTTTAATTAAGTTTACTTATCTTTTGTTCATTATTCTTCACGAAGATGGATTTTCAGGGTAAATAATAATTTTTTTTTGAGTTTGTTCGCTTTGTATACTACTTTTTTTGGATTGTCTAGTAATCCTGTTTTAAATCTATGTATAAAATGTTTTAAATATTATTTTTTTTTTTAATTCCTGGAAAGGAAGACACATATTAAAGCCAGACATTCTTACTTAAGCTGACTTGCAACTTACTGCAACCTGCATGCTCTAGTTTTTCAGATATTCTAATAAACTTGTCATCCAAAAAAATATATTTTATATTAAACAGTGGCAGAGTAAATTAATAAACATTTTTTTTCTCAAATCAGTTCATAATATTACATATTAAATGCTTGTCAGGAATGATTAGATACGTTAATGCAAATATTACAATAGGAACTGTTTTAACATTTACCCTGGTAATTCAACGGAAACCAATTGGAAATAATGGTCAAAGCAGGTCAAAAATTACGCAATCAGTTATACATTTAAAGAAAAAAATAGTGGATAAAATTTATACTAATATATAGAAATAATTTAAATTAACAAAATATGTAACGATTATAAATACAAAAATATAAATATAAATAAATATTTTAAAAAATTTAATGGAAATTATGTGGAATTAATAATGTAAAGTTATTACTTATTCACTTTAAACGAAGGTACAGAAAACTAATATTTGTAATATTTAAAAATAACCAACAGAATAATGAGTCCGTAACAGAAAATATTTTAATTATATCTAAAATTAAACGGAGGGGGAAATAAATATTAAATTAATCAATAATTTATTAAAAAAGAGAGTTTATCGTTTTTTTTTTTCAAAAACGTTTTGCTGTAGGTCTGAAAGAAGTGTTGTTGCTTTAGAACACAGTCGAACATTATTTCACGAAATAAATATTTACATTAATATTTTCCTTACAAATGTTTTCCTAAGATTTTGTAAAGCTGATAGATATAATCTGGTATATAAACTTTAGTTATAATCATGTGATTTATCACATGACGTAACAACCAAGGAATTAAAATTTCTTTAGTTGTTTGTCCCCTATTGCGTACAGAATCATTTGTAGAATTGAATAACAAAGTAAAATTCATTTTAAAGTATGAACTTAGAATAGAGACAGGCATACGCAATAACTTAATGCACACTCGCTTCAGTGACGAAGATAGGTATAATACCGCTTCACGTCTATTTTTTTCCTTAATAAGCCTGACATGTGGTGTTTGGTATTTTTAAAAATGGTTAAATGATTTTTAGAAATAACTTATATCTCACAGTAGGAAATCCTAAATCTATTGCTATTAGATTTGAAAAAATTGAATAAATATTATTATATAACCGAATAAACACAGATATCTGTTTTTCTATCAAAAATTATTTTTAAAAATTAAATAATAAATTGATCGAAAAATACATTCATAAAGAAAAAAAAATATAGAATTCTGGAGCAATTAGTTATTAAGACTGTCAGAACTAATTAAAATTTTTTATTATATTTATAGAAATATAATAAAAAATTTTTAACAAAAGAATGGAAGAATCGTATTCTTTTCAATCATTATAAGAGGAAATTTTAATTTATTGTTTGACATCCATTATAGGTATAAATCTATAACAGCTCACTAATGATGAAGTAATATTTCAAAAACCTCTTAAAAAATTCAATTGTATTTGGTGTAGTTACAAAATTATTTTTTATAATTTACAATAAATATTTAAAAAAATAACCAGAAAATTATCTTAGTAATCTAGTCTCATAAAATATAATTTGGCGTACATTTACAAAAAAAATGTGTTTGGCAGATTTTCTTTCGAGAAAAAAAATAGAATATATTATTGTTTTATAATATGCCGTCGCTTTTATGAAGCGGTGATTTTGAATAGTGAGTGCATAAACTTAAAATAACAGGCTTAAAATAATACGCTAATTAAATTGTAGGATAATGAATTAAGGTTTACTTTCGGTAAGTAAATCCTGTCATAAGAGTTTAACGATATGATGTGCTTTAGTTAATCAAAAATAAATCAAAGAAAAGTAACAGGATAAATAAATCAGCCATATGTAGCCTTGTAGCTACGGCTATAGAACAGGAAGTTATATAATCATGATAGAATAGATGAAATCTTCTTCTTGTTGGTAGGTTTACACCAACTAATTTCTAATATTTTAATTTCTTATATTTTAGCGACAAAATTATACATAATTTTATATACATATGTATAATTTTTTTAAATATTTTTCGACTAAAAAATTAGTTGACCATATTGCATTCATTAAAAAGTTATTATCAGATAATGGAAAATTGGCTACGGAAGATGAATATTGATCGAAATAATCAGTTGATGTAAAATAAACTTAAAATATTCTCTTTTTATACATAAAAAAGTAATATTATTTTGTGTATGGTTATTATAATAATACTTATTTAATATAATAAAAGATTCCTTTAATTTTTTTTTGTTCATTAACATGAACAAATATTATGTTTCATACAATTTTCATTAACGACTTCATAATTATGTGTGTGGTTTTTTACATAATTACTTAACTATTATTTCATGTGTTACACTTATTGATTAACACTAACAACTTTTAATTTCTTAATATATAAATTACAGTAGCCTTTATTTTATTACCTTCTTCTAATCAAGGTTTAACCTCGGTTTCCTTTGTTACGGTCCAGGCAAATATATTTCCTTTTATAATTCAATGGAGCAGCACGGCTATTTATTACATGATCTACATAATATATTACAAGTATTATTTATGTACTGATCAAAATAGAATATTTATTTTATCTGTTAATTATTATACGTGAGGATTATCCTCGTAATGGTAAAATGGTGGATTATTTTTTTTGGTAAAGGGGTTTGAATATGCCCCCAGAAGAAAATACGTAACTAGAAGACAATAATTCAATTGTAGGAAAACATTTATAATTTGGAATGTTTCATATCATCAAGTGTTTAAGCGACGGATTTAATTAGAGGTACGACCAATACTGACGTTACAGAATTTTTCAGTATAACGATAAGAAAGTTAATTTAATTCGAGAGAATTAGTAATTTATTAAAAAGTAATAGATATTTTGTTTTGTCGCATTTACCACCGGAAATCTGATAGACGATGCTACTAGATTTATTGTTGTTCTATATCAATTAATTTCAGATGCGTAGTTGATTAAGAAACTAGGAGTTTATGTATAAACACCCAATATGGCTTAACACTGTAAGGAAAAAATACCTTCCAAGGTGAGACACACTACTGTCCTTATGACCGTAATAGGTTAGTTACCATAAAGTGAATATGGGACACTAGAGAGATACTCCTTTTCTTCCACGGTTATAGATAGTAGATAAGGGGATTACACTTATTAACTTCCTGGAAACTGTTACCTGAAACTGCCTGTCGTAATTTTAATAGCTTAAAACTAACTACTATATTTCAAATATACCTAGCTTTCAATAAATATTAAACAATTTGTTTGAGTCTTGTTAATAAAATATTTATAAATTACGTATTATATTGTTGCCGATAAGGGATGAAGTAACATATAACTACAGTCATAACGTTATTGTTCGTTGTCAGAATTAATGCAAGATTTGTTCAAACGAACAGATGCAATGTCGAACAGAGGAATGATTGTCGGTGAAGAGGGTAACAGAGAGCGGTGGTAGAACGGTAGTTAGAAGGGATGAGGAATGAAGCAGGGTAAAATTTATCCGCTATATAAAAAGAGTAGCGGTGGCAGCGGCGCTGCGTTCACGTCAGTATACGATCTGTAGCGAGTACAGCGCACAGCGTGCTGAAAGAGAGATAGAGGGAACGGGAGGGGGGTATGGAAAAGGGTGGCAAGGCACAACAATGGAGCAATTCAAATAATAAACCATCATCAGAGAGGCACTTGCGAATCTGTGCGCATTGTGGCCCGCCCGGGGCTGAGAGCCTACCCTACCCAACCCTAGAGTGCAAATAACGTCATCAAACGCCGGGAACAAAGACCGGAGCCAGCAAATGTGTTTGTACGTGAGATTATTCCAGAAAGAAGCGGTCCTCTTGTTTAGTAATCGCTCTATACTAGTGGGGACTAATATTCGACACATCAAGGAGTACATAAAACTACACTTACCACCCCCAAAACTCCAACCTCTTCCTCATTCTCCGACCAAACATCAGCCCTTGTTACATCATAAAAGGGCGCCTTACCAAGGTATCATCCTGTGTATAACAGAGTCGTAGCTGTTGCTCGGAAACGTTATTTAATATTAAACCGAATCCAAGTGTTTTTTTTCAACATAACAAACTTCAACTAAATTTTTTGAAATTTTTATTAAATATATTCAAAATATATCAGAATTATCCGATATTTTATTTCAAATTAAGTAAAGCATTGATTGGTGTCTGTTATTCTACTTTTTTAATTTTATTATAACCCTAGTTATTAAATAATAAGGGAATTGCAGCCCTCTCTCTCACTCTCTCTCTTTCTCTCATGCCTGCGTACACGTACATCACCAAATAAATTATTCTATTTTATTAATAAATATATATTTTCCAAATAAATGAAATCAATTTTTCAAATGAAAATTATTTTTTGTTAACCCACTAAAAAATTCGCACTGAAAAAATGTACTGTATTTTATATACCATAAAATATAATTAAAAATCTGATGTGGACACCACTGACTTTGCTGTACGCCAATTAACTTACATATACACATTTTTTTTTAAATGAAACGTACATAAAATGTTATTTTATTAATAACTTCTGATATTTTTTCATTTCTTTTTTTATTGTTATTATTGAATATTAATAAATCAATATATATAAATTAAAAAAAAAAGTTAAAAAAAAGGAGATGAAGTTGTATTTGAACCTATGTGCCTACCGCTTGTAAGAACTAAATATTTCATTAATTAAGATTTTATTTGGTTATAACTCTAGAATCAATGAAAATAAGTACCACTTATGATACATCGTTCAAAAGCTCTTAATGAGGGCTTATTACTGCAGTTAACGAAAAATTTCAAAATCCAAAAAATTTGGATTTGGACTTTTTTTGACACTTTTGGTCCAGTTGATAACAATCCAAAGGGGAGGTGCCCAACCAGATGTTATAACAGTCCTAAATACAAAATTTTCCACATTCTACGGCTAATCGTTTTATAATTATACATACGTACATACAGACGTCATGCCGAAACTAGTCAAAATGGATTCAGTGATGGTCAAATTGGATATTTCCGTTGAAATCTGAAAACTGAAATTTTTCGCAATCACAATATTTCCTTTACTTCGTTTAAGGAAATAAAAATTTGGTAAAATTGAAAATCTTCAAGTCTATTAAAATAATCACATGAAGTTAGAAAGATTTTATAAACTTTATTTAAGGATAAAATATATCACTATAACAATCTGACAAAAGTTTTAAAACCGTTCTTACCCAGCTAAGCAGTCATTTAGATATAAAAAAGATAAATAAAAATTGCAAGTCGTTAAAAGAGTATAAAGTTAGCAAACTTTATCAAACAATTTTTTAATGATAAGTGAGTTCTTGCAATTTTCTTTAGTAGAACTGTATTAATAATTAATAATACGTATTGGAGATAATATTAATAGTAATAATAATAATATTATTATATTATTAATAATTATAATATATTATTATTGTAAGTTAGAATAAACACTCGAAAAATTAAAATTTTCATTAAGCCCAACCAATAATTAATTTTTATTAGAAACGGGGTGATTAAAAGGTATCATCCAATTAACTAGATAATTCATTCATTATCAGAATTTTCAAAAAATGTCAAACCATGTCTACGCTGTAAATCATAAAATTACGACCTACAGAACTTTTTATCTAACATTTTAGTATTTTTGAACAAATTGATCTCAAAGTTTCAAGATTTTGGATGGGAATAATTTTTTGACTGATAGCAATAATTTCCCTGTAACTGAACAAATAGTAAAAAATTTTAAATGGCAATCATATTAAAAAAAAAAACAAAAAAAAAACAATTTAATAAAAACACTTCTCAGAATTTCTCAAGACCTTATTCAACTTTTTTAACATCATAATGTATGTGTTAAAGAAAATTTAGTTAAAAAATACAGTAATGTATTTTTTTACCATCTCCTGATATTTCACTCCTGAGTGTATGCGATTTAAACACGTTAAAGCTAAACTAATCCAGAATCTACCGCTATATAAACAATTCGTCATCGGGAGAGAAAGGATTTCTTCAATGAAGTAAAAACATTTTTCAGTTAAGATCTGTATTAACATTTTCATAAAACATTTTCTATCCATACTAATACCAAAATCCCACGAACTTTGTCCTGTATGAGATGTCTTACAGTAAAGTAATGTTGCACGGACTTACATAAAACTACCTTTTCTGTTTCCCTAGCATAATATGTAACAGATTTCTTTTGATTTTTGACCTCTAAACTTCTTTCAATATTTTATTTAGAAATAATACTTTAAAAATATTTTATATGATATATATATTCGTGAAAGACTGTCTTCATCAACTTTCAAGTATGTACACGAATTGAAGTTATATTAGCACTGGATTGCAATCACTATCGTAAATTTTATATTCGTGAGTTATTATCAAAACATTTAACAGAATCAGGACTAGGTACATATTTGAAGGTTTGCTGTATCGAAAAGGAATCTAAATCAAAATGTATGTCGTAAATTTCAATGAGTAAAGAGTTGCCTGTAAACTAGAAAACCTTAAAAGATTAACTGTTATTTCTCTAGTAGTAATAGGATATAACAAGAGGGAATATGCTTCTATCCATTAACGGATATTTGCATTCTTGGCGTTTAACGATCTCTTGAGTATAAAGTCTTTGTAATAAAATTCTGTACGTACCGATGTGTGTTGGTACCATTTGCTTTATATTCCAGGAACCGTTTGATTTAAACTCATTGAATTAGATATGTTAGTTTGTGTACTAGATGAATAAATTTAATCATTTTTTTCAAATTACATGAAGAGTGGGAGGTTATAAAGTCTTGCGCGCGCGCGCGTGTGTGTAGTGTGTTTGTGTATAAAAAGAGGTGGACTTATGAAAAAATGTATTTCTGGTTGTTATACACCCCAGGAATATATCACTATTTTTTATATACCATCAGAACCTTTTTTGAAAAAAATTGATAACTACTCATTTCAAAAAAATGAAATTTTATAAATTTTAAATATTATATTCTTTTTACTTTGAAGTTTTTCATTATTTTTTTCCAAAATGATGATTTTATGGGAACAGTTTTTAATAATCGTCATTAATTTTGATGGTAAAATTTGTTCAGTCTGAAAAATCGACGTTCAATCATTTTTTAATTATTTTACATTTGATGAAAGTTTATTTGCAAGGTGATAACAAAAAGGTGTATATCACAAAATACTTTTTACATATCAAACTGAAGAAAAACTTTCCAATGAATATAGATCTCAAAATGCTTTGTCTTCTATTTGCCTGTTTATATCTTACTCTAAAATAAAAAATAAATCACCAATAACTTCTTATCAAGATAATATACTTAATTCAAATTTTGTATGTACATTTTATATAATTTATATATTTTATATTTAAAAAAAGAGCAAACATTTTTTAAAATGTATATATTATATAAATTTTCAAAACATTCATTCAAATTAACTTTCGTCAAACCTCAAAAAAATATATTATTTACGAAAAAAATGGATCTTCATTGTTCCAAAAAAATAACAGTTACACATTATTTACAAAATAAAAAATTATCTGCTATTATTCCTTTTCATTTTTAAGACGACAACAGGTATTTATTTAGTGAAAACGTCTTACGTATTTCAGTTCTTATTTGACTGTAAAATATCAATTCTTTTTTCTATAAATTGTTAAATAAAATTACTAATTTTTTAGGCATTTGACGTAAAATTTTTAAAAGTTATAAAAATAAATAAAAATAAATACGCAAATGTTTATTTTTTCTGGTAATCTATTTAAAAATCTCATACAAGATGTAACTATAGAATTTGGACCAATATCTTATCTAAGTTATTTTATTTATTTATTTTATGAAATTTTATAGAAATGATAGCAAATAAGAAAATAAAGCTGTAGGAGTTTTTTTTCTATCGAAGGATGAATGGTAAACTGCACACTTTATTGGAGTACCGAAAAAGTTTTCCAAAAAATTCTTACCTTGGATGATGATTATAATACTAAGTGTCAGTTAGCGAATTTTGATGAGTTGAAAAATGTTTGATCTATTTTTATTCACTAAAAGATTGAATACATACGGTCGATCGCATCATTAAAAATTTAATTAAATTACTGAAAAATAAGATAACTCATTTTAATGAAAGGAAAAATTTTATTTGGTTTTGCAAAGATGAATATTCAGAAATATAAAAACTAAATATCCTGAAAAATTTACACTAAATTAAAATTAAGAAATCATTACATAGGACTGCACTAAAATGTAGCATTAAACAAATTCCTTTACCTAATTTTGTTCATATTACCGAATGTCAGAAATCTTTACATTGTTGAATCAGCTGTTTATAATTATTTCGTTTTCATTGTTCATTTTCTACATTTTTATTATTTACATTACAATAGTTTTAATCTTGCGTCTACGTATTAAATACATTGATATAATGATATGAAATATTTGCTAATCACAAAAAAGGAAAAATTGTTTTATTATCGGCAGTTCTACCGAAGACCTTTTGAGGATTGCATCGGTAAATTGGTTCTAAACCTTATTTTACATATTAAACATGTTTTTTTATAAATCCTTTATGATTTATCTATTTTTTTTCTTCTGAGCGTACGCGCACCAACTGCTGTGGTCATTTAGCTCAAACAGAAATTTGTAGTGTATAAAAAATGCCGTGTCTGACCGGAATTCGAACCCGGGACCTTTGGATGAAAGGCCGAGACGCTATCACTCCGCTACGGAGATCGGCTTTAATGTAGACCAACAAAATTCTGTACTTATGAATTTGATTCTACGTTTAAGTATGATTTAAAATAGTGAGTAATATTGAAAATAATATTAGTACGCTACTGATGTATTGTATGTTGTATAATTTGTTGTATTTCTAGCCAGTTTATTCCGCCACAAACCGTGTATTACTATCTCTCCATCTGTTCTAATCAATGGCTGAGTATGCACTTTGTTTTTATCTAACTCTAGATCTTCCTCGTCCCTAAGCTCCTGAGGTTCCCAATTGTAGAGATTTCTTAGAAGAAAATTTCATCCAATCTAATAACTGAAACCACTTAAGCTGGTTTTTCCAATGTTCTCAATCTTCTTTAAATTTACGTTCTTTCTGTCCGGTAAAATTTCATTACGTACCCTGTGTAATCAACTTCTTCTCCAATAATTCATTTTTTTACCTCAAAACATATAGCTAATGATTTTTGTATTTATTCCCAAATCTCTTTCAAGTGTTATTACAACAATGTACTTAGATTTTTCAGTACAAATCCAAAGTCCCTAATTTTTTAGTTGATTATCTAAAACTTGTGCAAAAAAGCTGTATTATCAAAATTAAAAGTTGATTATAAGCAAAAAATCATTGTACACATGAAGTCCTCCTCTAAATTCTGACCTTTACATCGGCAGTCGTCTATAATTGATCTCTTAATTCTTTATGTAAATATAAATAAAAAATACTGCAGTCAAGTCATCTTAGAGTAAGCCTTTTTTAATTTAAAAAGTCCTAGCCTACTGTCATTTAGACTTCATTTGACTTGTAATATTTTCATAAAGACATTTTTTAAAGTTAATAAAAGGAGATTTCATTTGATGAATTTAATAAAAAATTAATTAAATTTAATTTTCTTTCAATAAGAAAAATAAACTGTAATTATTATCTATAAGACCGGTCTGCATTTGAAGAATTTCAATAAAGTAACAAATCAACGTTTTACCATACGTAAAAATCTGATGTTGACACTACATGACTTCCTTGTGGGCCTATTAAATTACATATACAATTTTTTTTTAATAATAAAAGTACATAAAATTTTATTTCATTAATAACTTAAATATTTTTTCATTTTTTATTTATTGTTATTATTTTATTATTTGTTTTAATTTTTAATTTAAAAAAAAAAATTAAAAAAAAAAAGATAACGTCGGATTTGAACCGATGATCTTCTTTTCCTTGTAAGATCCAAATATTTCATTAATTAAAATTTTATTTGGCTATAACTCTAGCACTAATGAAAATAAGTACCACTTATGATATATCGTTGAAAAGCTCTCAATGAGGGCTTATTACTGCACTTAACGAAAAATTCCAAAATCCAAATGTTGTTTTGGATTTTCGGCTTTTTTGGACACTTTTGGTCCAATCGATGGCAATCAAAAGGGGAGGTGCACAACTAGATGTTACAACAGTTCTAAATCAAACATTTCAACATCCTACGGTTAATCGTTTTTGAGTTATGCGAGATGCTTACGCACATGCATACGTACGTCACACCGAAACTAGTCAAAATGGATATTTCCGTTGAAAACTGAAAACCGACATTTTTCGCGATCACAATACTTCGTACAAGGAAGAAAAAATGAATTAAACTTCATAATAGAATAAATTCAGAAAGCGGGTGTAGTTATTTTCAGAGTACTACCGAAAATGTTGTAATTTTAAATAACAAAGAAAAATAGATAATTAAAAAGTACATATTAATGATATTTGTTAAAATAGCTATATATATAAAACAACATGTCATGAATAATTCATTATCAACGCCCAGTAAAAAATGGTGAAAATATATTGCTGAAAATTTGTATACACGTTCTTCTTACAGTGTAAGTGCACACTAAGAAAGGATTCTTTTCAAATTCCGAATTTAAAGGGTTAAGATGGAGTAAAAGTGAAATTAGCTATTTTCAATTTCTACGTTAACAATTGAAGATATCAACTTAATTTTTAATTTTAATCTTCATTGACATTAAATCAAAAAAGTTCATTCCATTAAATCAGAAAAGTTAATTTTCTGGATTTTTAGAAATTCGGCCATGAAAGGAGTGAAGAAAGGTAATTAAAAATTGTTGAACAATGAACTAACTATACTGAACGAGATATACTCTAGATTTAAGCTTTCAAATACTGTTCAGATAAATATTTAAAAACCACTTTCGTTTTTTTTTAATTTAAATTTTTTAAGGGAAACGACGATGTACGGCGCAGTGGCTCAACCTACACAGCTACTGGAACTGTTACTGTATAAGCGACGCGACTGGTTGCACCTGTCACCCCAGTTACTTAACTAGAATACATAAAATAAAATTAAAAATTGACCACGACGGGAAAAACAAGTTACCATATAGCGCGGGCAACGCTGCGATGGATATTCTAGTAATTAAAATAAAATTACAAAATTTATTTCAGTAATAGAATAATTAAAAGTATGTTAACTATTTTGTACTGTTAAAAAAAAATTACAGTTTTTTTGATTTATAAGGTAAATACCCGAATTGCACATTTTTTTGATGGACCTACAATTATGCAAAGTTAAAAAATCGATATCTATTCAATCTTAGTAACTTTGTGTCTTTAATTTTATAAGTTTACGTAATCCATTCTTTCAAAGTTTAGCATACTTTAGTATGAGGAAAAACGTTTTGAAATACTTTTTTATTTTACATTCTTGTATGTTTAAATTGCATAGGTCGATCGCATGAATTATAGGTATTCTACACATTGACTATAAATCTGTGAATAAGAAAACGTTGTTACCAGCTTGGGTCTCCGAGGTCGGCTCTCTCCTTATACTTGAGAGACCCTGAGACATAACATGTTGCCCACATGTTAAAATAGACTGAAGAAAATAGTTTTAAGAAAATTAAAATAGATTTTACTAAAATAATCTAAACAGTTGATGAACATTATATTTACAATTAGATGAAAATAAGAAAAAGTTAAGAGTTAAGCTTTTATTTTTAGATAAAAAAACTGTTTTTTTAGGTTCAAAATATTTTTAATCCAAAATATTTAATTTCTTTAAGAAAAGATTTATTAAAATTTAATTTCATATGGAGTAAATCAAACATTTCTCTAAAAGAGGAGTGAGTTCATAAAGCCAGATGAATTAAATTCTCTTTTAATACGGCCACCATCTCTAAAATTGTTTTGTTTTTACCCGCTCTTTAAACAGACAGGAATAGAGCATGTAGTGGATTCTTCACATTTCAAAATGTTATTGTTTGTAAAGAGATCAAGAAAACTAAAATAGTTTATATTTTAAACTTTAAAAAAAGAAAAAAATCGTTAAAGTATTTTAAACAATCATCAAATTTTATTTCCCCGTTTGTATAAATAATGTAAGATATCGTTCAACTGTATGTTTTTGTTTTATTTCTTGTTAATTATAAAAGAATATGCAATTTTAAAAGAGAGAAAAAAGTGTTTGTTTATAAATACAATCAATAAAATATAAACACATTTTATTAATGTGTTACAAATAAATTAAAAGTGTGCAATTGATTCCTTTTATTATCTAAATAAACAAATTAAAAAAGTGCTGTTTAAAAAAATTCGGTATTGAAAAAAGATTAGCTTTTTAATAAAATATAATTAAATTAACTGGATTAAAGTGAAAAATGTTTCGATAAAATATTTTATACATTTTGTTGTAATTCTACAAAATTAAATCATATTCTTCCGTTAATCACATTTTATAAATATCTAATTCACTAATTAGGAAATCAAAATTTATGATGCTTAATTTTTTCTTATAATAAAACAATTTTTAACCAATTTTTGTTTTAACTTTTTTATTATTATTCTTCGCCTACAAGAAGAATTTTTCATCATAATCTGTCTCCTAATATCAATTAAGAATACTATATAACATCGTTCAAGCCCTGAGGTAGATATTCCCCACGTCCGGAACACAACATCTACGTTCCACGTCCAGGGCGGCAACAGCTGTACTCAAGTACATTACATATAGCTGGCTAACGGGGTTCCGAGTGTTGTTTCTCGGATATACTTTTTTCGGTCGATTTACATCTATAGGCCGAATTACAGGACTGGACTTTACGGCCACCTGCAGATACGACATTATTAACGATTACGGAAATGGATTAATACCGCCGTTAGAGCTGGCGATGTGGCGGCCACGGTCAAAGTTATTTGCAGGTGTAACGGAGACCTTTCGTCGTCCACATGCCCCCCGCGATGGCAAGCATGTAGTTAAGGTGCCCATGTTCGGAGCATGGGAGCCCTGAAAGCTTCGGTGTGTAGGGGCCTGGAGTCAGTGCAGAGACTGCGCATCCGCTCTCTGCCAGGACATATGCCGGTTCCACCGGAGTACCGGAACGGACCTCCAGGGTTGGTAGCCCTGGAGTGGGGGTGTACCCCAGCGGCTAGCCTTACTACAGAAGGGATTATTTGTTCATGAATTTTCCTGAACAAACCAACGTGGCAGAGGGTGCACGTAAACACCCTCGTTTAGAACCAGCCGTTTCGCCTGAGGCAAAACGGAGGAAAAGTACGGAAAATAAAAAAATAGAGATTGAGGCTAGAAAAAGCTTACAAAAAGCTTTTTTTAAAAGTAGTAATGTACCGAAACCCAAATATTTGGTCATTACAAAGGAGGATGGAAATTTCTCGAGGGTGAGTCCTTTTCTCATCGCTCGAGAAATAAACAAATGTGCTGGAGGCCCTGTTAAAGAAATAAGGAAAACTTTTACGGGACTTCATGTAGAGACTGTTAATGATATACAGTCTCAGAAGATTTTAGGGCTGAAGAAAATTGGAGAGCTAGCGGTACGTGTTGATCCCCACGGCACGCTCAACACCTCAAGGGGTGTTGTGGTCTGTCGGGATCTTTTAAACTGTTCGGAGCAAGAGATTGTAGAGGAACTGGCAGCACAAGGAGTAATAGAGTGCCGTCGATTGAACATGAGAAGGAACGGTGAGGTCTTACCCTCAGCTTCTCATGTCCTCACTTTCAACCGGCCTACTTTGCCAGAAAAGATAAGAGCGGGGATTCACCGTTTGGATGTGCGGGCATTTGTCCCGCAGCCAATGAGGTGCTTCAAGTGCCAACGCTTTGGCCACACCGCTCTTAGATGCGAAAGACCGCAAATATGCGTGTGCGGTGAAGAGGTGCATGAGGGAGAGCCGTGTAAAGAGCCTCCTACATGTATTAACTGCAAAGGAGCGCATTCTTGTAGATCAAGGAATTGTCCTGTCTACAAAGATGAAGTAGCTGTGCAGGAAGTAAAAACCCTGCAAAAAGTCAGCTACTTCGAGGCAAAGAAGATAGTTAACGCCCGTAAGCCTAGAGCAACAACATCTTATGCTCAGGCTGCGGCTACTGTTCCCGCTCCTGCTCCGATTGCTGTAGATGAAGCTCAAATTATAAATAAACTTGCGCCTACTTTGGCTAACATGATTGAGAGGATCATCGAAAACAAGATGAAACCTTTTGGCAATAAAGAATTTGTTAAGCCAAAGATAGTGGTACAGCCTGCTGAAGATAAGTCAATAAAAGTAAAAGTTGCTCCTCCAGAAAAGAAAGCGGTCACCAAACCAGAATGTCAAGTCCGTCTCAGCGAGATTCTTGATGTCAAGAAAACAATAATACCGACAGAGACTGTTATGGAGGCTTCCAAGCCTCCTGCAACTGAAGTGGCCTCTAAGCCTCAGAGGCCACAAAAAATCACACAGGGGGGGCGAGTGTCCCCCCTCCCACAGGCGGTGACCGGTGCGACCCCCGTGTTGGGGAGCGGCCAGGTTGCCGCCTCTCAATCGGCGCCTGAAACCGGCGCCGACCCATGCCCGTCGTCGTCGGCGGCTTCGGTGGTCTCCGATACGGAGACCGGAAGCCTTACAGGCGACGACCTTCTCCGCGAACACGATGCTGTTCGTAGGATGGAGAAGAAAAGGAAAAAGGGATGGCCGAAAGGAAAACCCAGGCAATAATTTAATTAAAAATTAGCGAGTCGATTGTACAATGGAACATCAATGGATGTTTTTCAAACATCCATGAGCTCCAACGCTTGGTACATGACGTAGACCCGATTTGTATATGTCTGCAAGAAACGCATTTCCGCCGAAATGAAAATTTTAAATTAAAAGGATTCGATATATTTCGGCGAGATCAACCGCCAAATGTAAGAGTTAGAGGTGGAGTAGCTATATTAACATCGACTAGAGCTACCACCGAAGCGGTTGTTCTAAACACAAACCTACAAGCGGTCGCCGTTAGAATGAAGCATCCGCTCCAGGTCACTGTCTGCAGCATATACTTGCCGTATTTTGATTGGAATAAGGATGACATAGCAAGACTAATTTCCGAGCTTCCCCCACCTGTTTTACTGGTGGGTGACTTTAATGCTCATAATTCTCTTTGGGGATCTGATCGAGTAGATCCCCGTGGAAGAGAACTGGAAGGGTTCCTGATGAATTCAGAACTTGTTATTTTAAACGACGGATCAGGAACCTTTTTCAATGCCAGAGATGGATCGACGTCCTGTATAGATCTTGCACTTATAAGCGGATCGATAGCACCAAGGTACAGCTTCCATGTCATAGATGATCTGCATGGAAGCGATCATTTCCCGGTGCAAATTGTAACTGATGTTACAAGAACAATATATCCCATCCCTAAAAGATGGTTATTTGAGAAGGCAGACTGGACGAGCTTCACAGCTAGAACGATACTCCCAGAAACAACTGGAGTTATTGGAGACGATGTCGACGCCATAACAAATGCAATAATTGAATCGGCATCGAGATATATTCCCAAAACATCTGGGAAACTTACGAAAAAACCCGTTCCATGGTGGAACGATGAAATAAGTGAAGCTATAAAAACAAAGAAAAGGGCGTATAACGCCTTTAAGAAGCGTCCTAGTATAGAAAATCTTGTTACCTTTAAGAAATACAGGGCGTATGCAAAACGTCTTATGATAGACTCGAAAAAACGATCCTGGCAGCAATACGTGTCATCCATCGACAAAACTACTACTGCATCAGATGTTTGGAGGAAAGTGAAGGCGATTTGTGGGCGTAATGATTTTGCTCCCATAACTAGCCTTCAAGATGAAGATGAAATAAAAGACACTCCATATGAAATTGCAGAGCTGTTATCCAATCACTTCGAAAAGGCCAGCAGAACGGCCAACTACGAGGAAGGTTTTCGAGCCAAAAAAGAAGAACTCGAAGGTCTACTAAATTTTAGAACTGAGTATAATTACTCATATAATGTACCATTTAAAATGGAAGAACTCGCGAAAGCGTTGGAAAAAGCAGGTAACACAGCTGCTGGTCCAGATGAAATCCATTATAATATGATCAGGCAGCTGAATACCACTGCAAAACGCAGATTGTTAGAACTTTATAATAAAATTTGGCGGGATGGAACGTACCCGCAGCAGTGGAAAAAAGCTCATGTTGTTCCAGTACCAAAGAAAAATAAAAATTTAACAGACCCCAATAGCTATCGTCCTATTTCTTTGACGTGTGCTATGGGAAAAATACTGAAAAAAATGATTAATAATCGACTCGTCTGGGTTTTGGAAAAAGAAAACCTGATATCACCGTATCAAGCAGGTTTTCGGCAATACCATTCTACCACTGATCAAATGATCAGCTTAGAGGACATTATATATAACAGCTTTATTAAAAGGAAACATTGTGTCGGAGTCTTCTTTGATCTTCAGAAGGCTTTCGATATGACCTGGCGTCATGGTATAATGCTCCAGATACATGAATGGGGCATTCGTGGCAATCTGCCTATACTGCTCAGCAACTACATGAATGACCGTACCTTCCAAGTACGCGTCAAAAATGAATATTCATGTGAAAGAATCTTGGAAAATGGCATACCGCAGGGTTCGCCGTTGAGCGGTACCTTGTTTACCATTGCCATTAATAAATTGATACTAGCCATTCCAGTAGAAATCAGCAAAAGCGTCTATGTTGATGATCTGGCAATTGTGTATGCCAGCAACAAGACTGCTATGGTGAAGTACAAATTGCAACGAGCGATCAATGCTCTAAATGAAGTTGCAAGGAATAACGGATTCCAATTCTCACCAGAGAAAACGTGCTGTGTACACTTTTGTAGGAAGAGAATTCCTCATCAAAGTCCTGCGTTGACAATTGACGATAATCCAATACAATATAAAGATAGCGTAAGATATTTAGGACTAGTATTGGATAAATCCCTTACATGGGGATTACATATACAGGACTTGAGTGATAGATGCAAAAGAGCCCTAAACATTATAAAATGTTTATCGAATTTAAATTGGGGCTCAGACAAAGAGACATTATTGAGATTGTATAAAGCATTGGTTCAATCTAAACTAGACTACGGATGCATCGTATATTCATCCGCTAGAAAGTCGCACTTAAGAAAGTTAGACGTAGTTCATAATAGCGGAATAAGATATGCAACAGGCGCTTTCCGCACAAGTCCGGCGGCTAGTCTAATGTCTGAAGCCGGAATAATGCCACTACATTATAGAAGAGAGATCCTTTTGTTAAGATATGCAGCAAATGTATGGGCTTTCCCTGCTCATATAAATAATAAATTGTTTACGAATCATCCTATGGCTGCAGTATATGAACATCGTGCTACCTATTCCAGACCAACCGGAATTAGGTACCACGAATTAAGAAGAAAATATGAAATTGCTATACCAGAGACACTAGCAATTTCTACTAGAGAAATACCGCCATGGCTCTTGCCAGCGGTAAATACAAGTTTGGATCTCTCTCAAGGAGAAATAAAAAAGAAACCAGCAGTGATCATCCAGCAGGAATTTTTAGTAACCGTTAGTAGTTACGAAGAACATATTAGAATTTATACTGACGGTTCTAAAACAGAACATGGTGTTGGATTCTCGATATATGTAAATGAAGAAGCCCACTCTTGGAGACTGCCAGATGTGGCCAGTGTCTACACGGCAGAACTCACTGCAATTCAGCAAGCTCTTCGCTACACTGAACACTATTGCGAAGAGAGAGTGCTAATATGTTCCGATTCATTAAGTGCACTCGTCGCAATTCGGAACAAGAACATTAAGGATGTCCTAATTGCAAACATCCTGTCCATTTTATACGTACTAAAACAACGAGGACAGCGATGCGTATTTGTATGGACTCCAGGGCATGCTGGTATTACAGGTAATGAAATCGCAGACGAAGCTGCCAGAAAGGCAACAGTCTGCGATGTTTTGGATGCATTTCCTGTAAGAGTGGCAGATGTTAAAAACCGTCTAACAAACATAGTAAAAAACAAGTGGAATGCTGAATGGAGGAGATTAAATACAAAATTAAACACAGTAAAATCTTCTCCTTATAAATGGAAAAGCGACTATAAGTTGACTCGCCGTGAACAAGTAGCGGTGACCAGACTTAGAATCGGTCATACGCGATTAACAAATTTATATTTGTTAAACGGCGAAGTGAGACCAATGTGCGGTGTTTGTAATAAAACACTGACAATCAAGCATCTTATAGAAGAGTGTACCATATATGAGGACCTCAGAAAGAGGTTCCGTTTTAGAAATAATATTACTGCTGATCTGGATAATGGAAATGAAGAAAATATAGTTGCATTTTTACACGCCAGTGGACTTCTTAAAAGTCTATAAAATGGAAGTTTAAAGCTGTGGTAAAAGATACTCTAAGCGGTAGTTTTATATATACATATAGAAGAAAGAAGAAAGATATGGTATTGATAAGATTAATTATAATTTTAAGTTCATGGTCTTTTGAGAACCTATCTCAAATTTTAATATTGGGGCCCTTTACACCCCGTAAGTGTTTGTGATTGTCCTTGTCTTTCATGTTTTAATGTTTATTGTGAAGTTTGTGTTTTTAAATAAAATGTAAGGGCCCTTTACACCCTTACATATGACGATCCTGATGGAGATAATAATTTCTTTTAAAGAATGTGATGAGGGCTAATGACCTTAGCAGTCGATGCCCGTAAAAAATCAGATAAAAAAAAAAAAAAAACATCGTTCAAACAATTTGTTTTCGGGTCTTTTTAAACTTCAACTGTCTTTTAGACGTAGAGATATAATTGGGGTCGTAAGTGTTATTCATGACCACGTGACTTTTTTCAATTAATTTTACTTTTTTTCAATTTAATGCGAATAATGTTGCGTTAAATTTTTTCCATTAAATCAATATAAAATAAAAAGAATAGAATGAAGGAGAAGAATAAGATAAAAAAAACATAGAAATGGGAACGTTGATATCCACCTGACTTTTCTTAATAAAAATTAATATCCCAAGACGAAACTGAATTATTTTGTAATAAAATTAATGCAGATGCGAATTTGAAATAATACGCATGTTGACAGTTTAAATACGAAACAAATGTTTAATTAATTGTTAAATTTCAAAATGGATATCATATTAACTTTAAACCATTAATTGATTAAAAAAAAAATCAAATTACTTTACCGAAATTATATTCATTATCTCAACGTTTAAGCATTTTAATGAAAAATAGCGACACCTTAAAATTGATTCAAATACAACTTCAAACAACAGAATTATTGTGTTAATAGAATTAGTAAACGCTCAAGCTTCATAACGAAAAACGATTTATTTTACTTCCTTGTAGGAAGTAAAAGAACTATTATGATCGCAAAAATTTCAGTTTTCAGATTTCAACGGAAATATCCATTTCGACTAACCCTGAATCCATTTTGACTAGTTTCGACGTGACGTGTGTACGTACCTATGTACATACGAATCTATCTCGCATGATTCAAAAACAATTAGCCGTAGGATGTTGGAATTTTGGACTGTTGTAACATCTAGTTGTGCACCTCCCCTTTCGACTGCAATCAACTAAACCAAAAGTGTCATAAAAAGCACAAAATTCAAAATATTTGGATTTTGGACTTTTTCTTAACTGTAGTAATAGCCCTCATTGAGAGCTTTTCAACGATACATTATAAGTGGTACTTATTTTTATTAGTTCCAGAGTTATAGCAAAATAAAATGTTAATTAATGAAATATTTGGGTCTTACAAAGAGAAGGCACATCGGTTCAAATCCGACTTCATCCACCTTTATTAAATTTTTTTTTTTTTTTAAATATTTTGATTTATTGATAATTATTAACCTCTTATTGTAAAAAAGGTGTTACAATAAATAATAATTCAATACTAACAATAAATAAAGAATCAGAAGTTATTAATGAAATAAAATTTTATGTATTTTTCATTTTAAGAAAAATGTGTATATGTAATTAAATGTGTAATAGGCGTACCAGGAAGTCATGTGGTGTCCACATCACTTTTTTTTTCCTAAGTTTACGCTATTCAGCTAGTGAACAATAAGCAAATCCCCCCATGGCCCAATGAGATGAGGATGATATGTATGACATGTAAATGAGGTGTAGTCTTGTACAGACTCAGGCTTACCATTCCTGAGACGAATGGTTAATTGAACCCCAACCACCAATGTACACCAGTATTCATTGACTAGTACTCAATCCGTATAAAATCTAACTTTTAATAGGATTTGAACCTCAGAACCTTCAACTTCGAAAATCGGCTGATAAACAACTGATTTGCGATGACGAGTTAACCACTAGACCAGACCGGTGAACTAACCGATTCATTTGAAAAGTAACAAAACGTTTTCACAGATTTCGCCTCCACCACTGATTTTTAGAAAATTAACATTAGATAAATTTATTTATTACTTTTATGTTGACTTTTCCGGCTAAATATCTAATTCTTAAATTACAGCGGTCGGCCAAAATGTTTTGTTGGGTATCGGGATTTATACAGACATTTTACAAAATGTTGAAACGACGTTTCAAGGCCCCTCAGTCCAAAAAAACAAAAACAAATTTGTACAAATTTCAGAAACATATACGTATATGCACGTATACGAATTGGCCTATATTTTGTTTCATATTTCCAAATGACTTAATTTCATTACATTATTTCCAATTTAAAATTTTACTGAATATACGGGACAGCGCGGGGGAGGAAGTTTTTACAGTTTAATAATACTGTGGCGCATAAAAATATTAATATATAATATCATTTTAATTATTAATAATAATTTAACTTATTTTTTTTTAATTGCGTGATCAGGGAAAAAATCTATAAAATTTAGTACCGTAAAAACACACACTTTTTACATTTATAATTAAAATAATGAGGATATATTCAAGTAACATCGTGCAACGCGATTCAACTTGACTCAAAAGTAATAATATAGGAGTTGTTAAGGAATATTCACTAATGAAAAAATTTTTTTTAGATAAATCGATATAAAACGCCATCCTTAAAACTGTATTCGAAAAAAAATGAACCAATAAAGAAATAAATTACGTATATTTAAGGCCGATTTTTAAAGAGGGATTATGAATTTTATAGGTGTACGCCACGGGTATGAACATTAAGCACATCTTTCTTTTATTAAATAGAGACAGTATACATAGCACATTCCCTACAAAAAGCGTCTAAATTAACTTGTTGCTTTATACTACCGCACCCCGTCTCTTATGGATATGTGATTCGTATAAAACATTTGAGATGCATGCGGCAATAGTTAAGAGTCCTATTGTTTGAGAGTGATAATCTTTATTTATACAGTTATCATATGTGAAGAACTAAAGTATTTATTAATCGAGTGTGTACCATAACTTACACTTCGATGCGTTGAGATCGACATGGTGGTATGTTAACCTGCACATGCAATATTACACTCTGCTCAATGAAAAAGGTATTAGGAAACGACTCTAATACTCATACGCCCTTTTAAACCTAGTAAATAAAACTTTCCTTGTAAATAAATGAAATTTAGTTACTTTTAAGATTTTTTTTAGGTTATAAGTTAGTTGTATTATAAAGTCCTTATTATACAGTCCTGCTGATATATCATCTAATGAATGACAATAAATATTTATATCTCAACATAATTTTCCGATTATATTAATTATAATTCAATAAATACAATTTAGTTATTCTTATTTACGAATCTTTTTTTGCATTTATTTTAGTAATTTCATTAATATTCTACGCGTGATTGAAACACGAAATAACATGTCGTGCCACAATCAGGAAGCTGCTGCTGTAACTGTATTTAATACAGTCAAAGTGTTGTGTAGGTGAAATGATGATGTAAGGGCAAGGATAGGGGGAAGTAAGGGGTATATAACTAGGAATGTTCAACACCTGCGTTTTCACTTAATTAATTATTGCTACTAACTCGGATTCCACGTCACCGCCAGTGCAAACTCCCTCTCCACTCATCATTTAACATCTCAACTCAATAAATTGTTCTCCATTACAACGGAGCTTAAAATTCCAATCTGTTTCACATTAATTTTCTGCATATACAATTGTTTCTTACTCGTTAAAAGTTAATAAATTACTTAATAATACTAGATAAATTATTCCTTCATTTTTTTTTTAAATTATAAATTATAAGCTTTTTATTAAGATAACGGTATAGAAAATAACATACTCGCATGAACATCCAAATCTTCATATTTATAAACTGTTTTCAGTAAATACACTTAATTCAAGTAAAATTTAGTAGATTACAGTAGTTAATGAAGATATTTCTTATAACTTTATTAAACATAATTATTAAAGTAGATGTTTCATTCGATAATCGGGCTCCACCCTTTTGACTTCACTCAAAAATGCCAACTGAAATTTTACACCCTATCTTGTGCTGAATGATTTTGTACAATATGTAGTGATAATTTTTGCAATCATCTTCGTATAATATTCAGAATGTATCACGAATTTCTCCCGGTACTTTCATAACCTATTCTACTCATGAAAATAATGGAAAAAGTTCATAAAATCAAATGTCCTAAAATGCTTCGTTTGCAAGTAACGGCTAGTGAAAGAATTTGCTCGGATTTCAGCTTTCCCTTTCTGAAATTTTTAGGACGTTAATCAAGAAGAAAATTGATGATTTAAGGGGCAAAATTAGTGATTAGTGATTTTTGACCTGAAAAATTGAATAAAATAGGTCCAAGCCGTGTCTGCAGTTGGTTTTGAAAGATCTGGGATGAAAACAAATAAATTGAGGGTAAAAACCTGTTTTTTTACGTTTGACGTACAACAAATCTGTTAAATGAGTGATAAAACACATAAAACTTTTAAACAAAAAGTAGAGAATTAAATTCAGAAAAAATTATGTAAGAAAAGTTGAATTAACCAAAGAAAAGTTAGAAAAATTTGATTTTTTTTTTTTAGAAACAGAAATTTAGAAACAAGAGATATGTCTGGTACAATAATTAAAAAACAACAAACATATATATATATATATATATATATTCTATTTACGAATTAATAGATATTGAGGATTGACAAACAATATTGAAAAAAATAATTAAAACTTGTGAAAAATGATTTGTAATTGAGAAATCCATTTGAGAAATTCAGACAATAATTCTGGTTTAATTTGATTCTCTAATTATGAAATTTAGTCAGTAGTTGTCTAAAACTTTGTTTAGCATTAGTTTTTAAGAAAAATCACGTGTATATCGATAGATGAAGATTTCGTACGTTCAACTAAAGATGTAATCCACAATAAGTGAACGAAAATTGTTGAATCACATAAATGGTTCTCGACATATTTGGGAATAAACAAAGCACAAAAATGATCTGTTTTTTGATAAACAATAACTAATTTTTTTTTTTTACACCTATAAAATAACCAAACAAACAAAACATAAATTTTAAATAAATAAATAATCATTTATTCCTCTTCTTCTTAAAAATAGTATTGTTTAGAAGTAAGGTGAGATTAAATAATCCATTAATTTCTAAAGAAATTCTTATTCGGTTCAAACTATGGAAATATATCTATCCGAGTCGCTTTAACACCAACGACTTGGAGCTTTTCGATGAAAGGATCTAAAAGTTGTTTGAAGTCCACCGCAATTACTCGGAGAATATTTCAAGACTTAATTAAAGCTTTAGTAAAAGAGGGATGAGAGGTGTCTGCCTGAAAAAGAATGGTAAAGTTTTCCAATCTAAATACCGAAGAAATTCCTTTTCGTTTTCTAATGATCTTTCTTTCTGTTGTCATTTTTCTTTTCTTTTCTTTTACTTATTTTCAATTAATTTAAATTATGTTATTTTATTCTTCGTTATCTAATCGACGGTTCTGAATGAAACAGAACATAATCTAATAGTAAAATAAATAGAGATTTTTGAATTATTCGTAGAAACAGTGCATCTATATCAGTTAAAATATCTTACTAATTGTCTTAAAGTTCTTGATGATTAACGAAGAACCATTGTTTTTAAAGAAGGGATAATTATTATTGAAATTACTATATAGAGTTGGAACAAACTTCCTTTATATTTTATTAAAAATTGTTTTCAATAATAATAATGATAAATTACGGACTATTTTTGTTTTTAACCATTACTCGTCCCAATAAAATGTTTTTTTTTTTTTTGTGTTTTTTTTAATTTAACGCTCAAAAAGGAGGTATTCCTACAAAATCTACTGAATTTTTTGAAGTCGACGATATTCGACTTCAAAAATTTATGAAAGTTATACCATTACACGAAATTTATCTTTTTATATATCTCTTGGGAATAAATCGTGTAATATAATTATTCGCGAGAAAATTAAATAATGTGATTTTATTAGTCAAGCTGAAGACTTATAAAGATATGGGTAAAGAAAGATATGTTGGTGAAAAAGCAATTGATTTAATAATTGTTGAAATAACGACTGAAATTTACAAACGAAGAATTTTAGCCTATCCCGTTTATGTACCTTGTGAGGTTTCTGTACATTCCCGCGGTGCGCTTTTATAGTTTTTGGATGTTGCACTCTGGTTGTGGTTTATCTAAAACAATTATGGGATTTCTATTAAGATGTAATAATAAAATTAAAAATGTTGTCTTCACACCGCATAGTCGATGAATATAAAATTGTTAAATAACGAGATGAAAAACAAAAGATAAATATTAAAAATTAATAAACATAACTGCCAAAAAAAAAAAAACATTACTGTCAAATATTACTCTTTAATATGCGATAATTTAAGAGCGTGCGTGTGACAATTTTATGTAAATAATTTTTTTTTATTGTTTAAAAAATATATATATATATACACAGCCTATGACACGCCCGGCAATGTAATGATTCCAACGCGGGGTCATACATCTAAATCGGTTCAGCCGTTCAGCTGCTACGATGGAACTAACATGCATACACCCACATACATTACACTCCTTTTTGGGCAGTTGTGTAAAAAGTAAATCTTTAACAGTATTTTAAAATGTTTGAAGCGATATTGACAGTAATATCTAATAATATATTTTATTTAATCACTACATAAAAAATTAGAAATCTGATATGGACACCAAACGACTTCCTTGTACGCCTATTAAATTACACATACACATTTTTTGCTGCACTTCATTTAAACTCATTTCATTTGAAAGTGAGATACGATTTTCCAATTTTTTAAGAAAGTGGACAGTTACACAACTGCATTGTAGTGGACACCACATTGCATTACATTTTTTTTGTGGTGTCCTTATCATCATTTTATATTAGTATATACATTAATTTTGTTTCACGACTCTCAAGTAATGTCGTCTGAGAATGTGTCGGATCTGTAACCATGGACACATCAGTTCGAATCCGACTTCTTGTACATATATTCTTTTTTAACTCGTCTTTGTTAATTTAAATATATTGATTTATTAATAACTATTAAACTCTGTAAAAACTTTTGAATTAAAATGAAAAGTACTAAAATATTATTTCATTAATAACTTTTTGATTTTTTCATACTTTTTTTTATTGTGATTATTGAATTATTATTTATTGTGAAAGTTTTTTACAATCAGAGGTAAATAATTATTAATAAATCAATATATTTAAATACATAAAAAAAAATGTTCAAAAAATATATGTATATAAAGTCGGATTCGGAACCGATGTGCCTACCCCTGGTAAGATCCAAATATTTCATTAAAATTTTATTTGGGTATAACTATGGAACCAACGAAAATAAGTACCACTTATGATATACGGTTGAAAAGCTCTCAATAAGGGCTTATTACTGCAGTTAAGAAAAGTCCAAAATCCAAAATCTTTGGATTTTGGTATTTTTTGGATACTCTTGGTCCAGTCGTTTGCAATCTAAAGGAAAAGTGCACAACTAGATGTTACAACAGTCCTAAATTCAAAATTTTAACATTCTACGGCTAACTGTTTTTGAGTTATACGAGATACGTACGTACGTACGTAGATCACGCAGAAACTAGTAAAAATGGATTTAGCGATGGGCAAAATGGATATTTCCGTTGAAATCTGAAAATCGAGATTTTTCGCGATGACAATACCTCCTTTATTTCGTACAAGGAAGTAAAATGAAAATAAACTTTTAAATCCATTTATTTGTTTAGCCTAAACTTTATTAATCCTACGTAGGTTAAGGTAATAATCTACTCTCTACTACAACTGCATACATATCTTATTTTTCCCTTATAACGCTAATAGTTTAAAAATATCTTTAAAAAATAATTATGTAAATAAAAGATTTCAATTAATATATTTGTAACTGATAATCAGCTTTTAATAAGCTTTTAATAAATCAGCTTTTAAAATTAACAATAAAAAAGGATAATTTTTTTTTCTTAATTTGAATTTCAAAACATTTTCAATGTTATATTAATCGTTTCACATGGAACCATAATTTTTGGTTCTTCTTTCGAATATAACTTACATATCTGTACGTCCTGTACCTTGAATCTAAACATAATTAATGAAATAAAAAACAAAAAATACTTTTTTTGGAAGTGGGATTATAAAAATCTTTCTACGAATAACTTGGTTAAAATCTTTGCTAAACACCTCAACTTTTCATATCATTTCAAAAATTTCAGTATGGTTTTATTTTACCCTTGGAGAAGAAATCGGGACGAAATATTTTGCGAGTTATAACATTAATAGATCAATGTGGAATCATATTTAAACAACTTCTTTATTTACATAACACTTATAGAACATGTCAGGAAATGTTTACAGTTCCTCTTGGGAAACCTATACATTAATTAAAACCTCATTAAAACCTATACATATATTTTATTTTAATTTTACAACTTCGTACATGTACATAGATAAAACTGGATATCTCGTATGTTGCAAGAAGGATGAAACTGATAAAATTGTATCAATCCCTTGCCAGCAATAGAAACCGAGGCTAGTTGAACTAGAATTCATTATACTAACCACTGGAACGACGCAGGCTTTTACTATTAAACACCATCCTTTACTCATAAATTTGAAACAACTAATTAAATTATGAACGATACAGAAAATTATACAAATCAAATACTTAATAAACGAAAAGAACTTCTCATTTTACCCGTTGTTTTTAAAAATAACAGAATCGAAACCAAACTTTAACGTATAAAAAAACTTTTAATCAGTGACAATATCAACAAAAATAAAATTTACTCGGTTGAAACTGAAATAATCTTATAAATTTATTTTTATTTATGTAGTCCTTGACTAAAATTATATTAACTTCAAGTGATTTTTGTTTTGCTCTTCATAAAAATGTGGAGTGAGAGAAAAGTTTATAACATTTTTTAAATTTATTGAATTTGTTTTGCACATAATATCATAATATTCTTTTTGCGATATTTAACTTATTATTTTACTTATGTAAATGAAGATTTATATATATATATATATATATATATATATGATTTGTTTGCATTAATATATCTTTTAAATGTTTCACGAAGAAAGAAATATTTGCTCCGATTAACAATAAGATAAAATAAACTTATAAATTATTAATGGTGTGATGAAAATGGCGTTTTTCAAAGAAAAAAGCGATGAAAAATTAAATTAATTTTGCATTTAATTTTTACATTAAATTTTGCATTTTATCTCTAAATTAGCTAACAGTTAAAATACAATTATCGTCTTTATTTTTGTTAGTAATCACGTTATAACATATAGTATATACCAGTACTCGATAACATATATGCTGTAAATAAATTTATCGCATGAAATAGTAAATACTGAATAACAGTATATTAAGAACTGAAATGATGCGAGTAGTTGTTTTCCATGGTAAAAATAATTGTCCAGCCTCAACACACCCCACTAAGCACGGGCAATATACCCGCATTTGTTCACCGTCATAATAAAAAAGTTTTGAAAAATAAAAAAAAAGAGAACGCAGAATTATTTTTGTTCAATTTTTTCTTTTGGAAGCAAATTATTATTTATGTGGATGAAAGAATAATTTTTTTACTGTGATAAAATCTAAAAAATTATTATACACCAAATAAATAAAAAAGATAGATTAGTTGGAAAGTAAATCTATAATTATAATTTATTCAAATTATTAAAATTAATATTTTTAAAAATAATTTTATTTATTACAGTTTAATGCTTGAGCGACGTCCAAGTTTTATAAAAGGAATAAATTTACCGGGATTCGAACCCGGAACCTTCTTTCTTCCGGAGGTCCCGGGTTCGAATCCCGGTCAGGAATGGCATTTTCACACGCTACAAATCATTCATCTCATCCTCTGAAGGAATACCTAACGGTGGTTTCGAAGTTAAACAAAAAAAAAAAATTTGGAACCATCTGACAAAACTTAGACCTGGGTTCGGATATGAAATTTCTATTAAACCAGAACGAAGGTGTAAAACGTTTGTTGCGGTTCCTCTCCTACAGTGGAATGAAGAATACGATTTTTGTCTGATTTATGTATTTTATTTTGTATTTATTGTTGTCACTTGTCTATGTTTGTTATTTATTGTTCCTATTTCTTTATTGTTTATTTTTGTTCTTTATGATTTATGTTGTTTTATATAATACTACATGATAGTGATACTGCAGTCACTAATGACTATAATTGTTGATGCGACTAAAAAAAAAAAATAAAAAATAAAAAAATAAAAAATAATTTCTTTACATAACTAAATAAGACACGTAAATTATAATAATAAATAATTACATTGTTGTAATAATAAGATATTCTTATTACTTAAAAAAATTATTTTAATCCTTTTATATAAAATATATTTTATATACTATATGTGTATATTACAATTATATTTAGTAATACTCGTACAGGATAGTATATGTATATTACATACTTCTGTATATTGTATATTATATAAATGCTATTCTAGAAATACTTACCGAAGATATTTGCTTAACCGTACGATGAAGTTCTCCCAGTTTATAAAGCACAAACCTACCGGATTGGTGTAGTGGTGAACGCATCTTTCCAAGTCAGCTGATTTGGAAATCGAGAGTTCCAGCGTTTAAGACCTAGTAAAGGCAGTTACTTTTATACGGATTTGAATACTAGATCGTGGATACCGATGTTCTTTGGTGGTTGGGTTTCAATTAATTCGAATGGTCGAACTGAGACTCTACGAGACTGCACTTCATTTACACTCATACATATCATCCACATTCATCCTCTGAAGTAATACCTGAACGGTAATTGCCGGAGGCTAAACAGGAAAAGAGAAGTTTATACAGCACAGGTTTTTAATTTTTAGTTGCCTGTTTTAAAAATAATAAATTTATTATGTATTTAAGCTTCATACATTCTGTCAAGCTAAAATTTTATTTGATCTTTCTACATAGTTTCATTTTTATTTCACCATCGCATGAAATTTAAACTACCCAAACGAAAAGACAAAAGTAAAAATTAGTAATTCATTAAAAAACGCTTAGCATATTTGGATAAAGTTATACTGTTTAGATGCTTCAGTCTCTTTTGGCGGACCGGTCAAGTATGGTCAAAATCCCGTGTGTTTTCGATTGAAAATAAATCGAGTAACGATGTGGGCTACTTGGTAGATTCCATTTTTTTTATAGGGATCCCATTTCAATATGAGATATATTGTTTTTATCCTGCAACGAATTCTACAGGATGAATTCAGTAAGACACAAAACATTATTAAGAATATTATTGAAAAATAATTTGTGATACATTCTTTTCATTACATCTCTTTCGTTGAGATCTAGTAAATAAATAGTTTGCAAAAAACATTCGCTCAACATAAATATGTTCAGACATAGAAGTATGTAGAAAAAAAGTTTTACATTGAAATATTAAAGAAACTTCATATAGTAGGGAAATGATCGAATGAAAGTTTAAGCTTGATAGAATGTGTCTTGATTTCATTTTTTGCAAACGTTTGAAGATAGAATTGTCGAACTATAGCATGAAAGTTTAATCCACAAAGTAATGGATCAGAAAGTCGTAATCATAAAGTAATACTTACTCATAACCTTTTTGAAAAAAAAAATGATTACTTATTTTGAAAAATAAATTCGGAGATGAATCTCTGTTTTGAAAAAGCATGGTTGTATAAGTGAAGAGTGTTCAATATAAATATTAATTAAATCATGAAAAATACTTGACGGAATGTGTTTTGATTTCATTTTTGCATAGAGATGAATATGGGACTGTCCATAGAATCTCATGTAGAATTAATAAAAATGTCTTGTATTAAAATGAAAAAGAAACTTTATGTAGTAAGCAAATAATCTAATGAAAGTTTAATCCACAAAGTAGTGCGGAGCATAGAGAGTCATACTTGCTCATAAATAATCTTTTTTGAAAAAAAAAAAGAATGATCACTTATTTTAAAATATATTCAGAGATGAATTTCTGTTTTGGAAATGTATACAAACACACGCATGATTAGTTTTTAATATAAATATTAAATAAATCATGAAAAATACTTACCGGAATGTGTTTTATATGTACATATAAGCCTATGTTTTAAAACTTTGAAGCTCAAAAATCTCCAAACTACTACATCAGTTTCATTGAAATTTTGATATGCATATTAAAATTTTATGAAAATCAGTTGAGTCGTTCCTGAGCCGTTCTTGACCGATTAGTATCAGCTGATCTCGGTCCGACCACTTCTGAAGTTCGAATATTTTTAGAGTAATTGTTACTGTGGGATTTTGATGTGTTTCAATAAAAAAAAAATGCTAATCGAAAAACTGTTTTGCGCATAAGACTATATTTTTATTCAGAATTCTTTAACACAATTCATACATCCAAAATCAATCTTATTTAATTAAGAAAATGAATTTGAAGGTAGAAAAGTATCGAAAAACCCTATTTTAAAAATTATAGAGATAATATCGCCACTTCTCTGACATATATCATACCTCCCATTCTTGCCGAGCGAGCGCTAGCGACGCCCCTTGATATAAGTACTATTTTAGAAATATTTTACAAAGATACAAGTATTTACTTAACCGTAAGATAAAGTTCTCCTGGTTTATACAGCTGTACACTTTATATGGATTTGAATACTTTCTTATTTTCCTTTTTCTTTTTCCCCAGCCTCCCAGGACTGGACTTGCAATCAAATATCACGTGGTCCTGGGAGGTGCCTCGCCTCTAACTACTCAGGGTCTCTTGGCGTGCTCGGCTATGCCGTCCACGACAAAAAAAAAACATAACTAAAAAATTACTATTTCTCATAAATTTTCCAGTCATTCATTTTTATATATCTTGATATGTAACAAAAAACTTTCATCTAATTTAATTATTATAACTATCTGAAAAAGAGATGCCTTATAATAAAAATAATGTATATATTAATCCCTTAGAAGTGAGTTGCTTAACAGTTGTTGAAGACAATTTTTTTCAAGCTCTATTCCTTAGTGAGAGAAGAAATATCAGTGATGTGTGATCTTTTGTTTGAGTTTTCTTTTTTGTTAAAATTCAAAATAATAATAATAACAGATTTGAAAACTAGATCGTGGATAACGGTGTTCTTTGGTGGTTGGGTTTCAATTAACCCATATATCTCAGGAATGGTCGACCTGAGATTGTACAAGATTACACTTCATTTATATTCATACATATCATCCTCATTTATTATCTGAAGTAATACCTTACGGTGGTTCCGAAGGCTAAACAGAAAAAGAGAGTAAAAGAAAGTTTATACAGAACAGGTTTAAATGATTTCTAGTGCCTATTCTAAAAATTTTACAACAATCTTTTTTGTGCCGTATAAAATATAAATTTCAGCACCTAAGCCACTAAAAAAAGTTTTGTTTTATATAACATAAAACAAAAGTTAACGTTAATAATATTGATATTATGTCTACGCCGATGAGTTTGAAACTTATAATTTAACCTATAATTACCAATATAATAATCTAACAACATATACGTTATTTTATATTGTATAAAAACTGTGAAAATGAAAGATGATCTTAATTAATACCTCATTCTTTTTTATGGTAACTTATACAATTTCGTAACTACATTTATTAAGCTGAAGAAAATCTAATTTTGTATTTTTGTCCGCTTTTTATTCTACTAAAATTCATACCCTTGTTAAACTTAAAATTCAATTCTAAACATATACACCATGAACTGTCAAATAACCGGATATTTTCTCACTGCCTTCACCCAACTTTGAATATTTTACAGTAACGTTTTCCCGTTCACCATACACTTTTGTTTATAAGTAATATCGTTACAGTTAGTAATGATTATAAAAAAAAACTTATAAAAAAGTTTTTTTAATAAGCTAAAAAATGGATTATAATAGCGTTGTTACGACATAAATATAATACTATTTGAAATAGAAAGATTCTACTGCTACATTAGCAGTCGCAGAACGTTTTAACGATCATGTAATAAACAGAATGCATAGCTGTTATCGTGGAAAAAGAAATGTTATCATAGCTGTTTGCTCGTAAAAGAAAACTTACAAGTCAGAATATTTTTGTCGATAGTATACTATACACATATCTACTGTTACTGTTACTTAATCAATTTAAAAATTGATTACAGATTATTTATACACATCTTTCTGTAATGTGCTGTAATTTTTCTTATGTAACTTATCGGTAGAATACACGTTTTCTTAATTTTTAAAAGTATCTACTAAAATGAGAAAGTTATTAATTTAAAAAAAAAAAAAAATGTTAGATAATTGAAAAACGTTAATCCAAAAAAAATTTGTAAACTTACAGTGGAAAATGAGAAAGGTTTTAAGAAATTTAGGTTATTAGAAACTTTATGGAGCATATTTACATTTATTTTTTATTCGTTTCATATGGTTTTAAAGTAGCTTTAAAAAGTAGTAAGAAGAAATGTAAATTTCTTTGGTTTTTTATTTGAATACAAATTGGTTACGTTAAGAGTAAAAGGATGGAAAATAAAATATGACCTCACTAGATTTTTTATCCGTACTATCAACTGAATTATTGAGTATAAATTAATAAAACGGGAGAAGTATAGAAAATACAATTATACGAGTAATCGTAATACATTTTCAACGTATAATACACTAACGTGTGTCAGTGACACCGATTATACTAAGGTAAAAATGCCTTTTCAATTTTCTAACGAGGCATATGCCGGTATAATTTTTCTTTATGGATTCTGTAACGCAAATTCTAAGCTGCACGACGTGAATATCAGGAGAGATTTCCTGAAAGGCGAATTCCAATTACGAAAAATTTTTCTTCGGTGGATCAGTATTTACGAACGATAGAGTCATTTCTAACATGTTCGTTTTCTGTTTAACGTCAACGTTAATCATCGTGTTAATGATGAACATCGTGTGATTCAACATATTCAGAACAGCCCAGACACTAGTACAAGCAAATTTCATGTCGCACTGGTTATCAAAAAACAAGTGTGGTCATCCTAAAGAATGAAAATTTTTATCCTTTCTGCCAGCAAAAGTTCAAAATTTGCGGCCAACAGATTATCCCCAACGGTTAAATTTTTTTCATTCGCTTCTAGATAACGCTGATAAGGTAAATTAAATTTTATTTAAAGAAGCCACTTTTACGAGAAAAGGAATCTTAGATTTTTAAAATTGTAATTTATGGAGCGAAGACAATCCACATGGTACTGGTGGAATCTAGTTTCTAACATAGATTTCACATAAATGTTTGGTATGACAAAATTCTGGGCCATTTCTTTTCAATGAAAACCTTACGGGATATTTACGTCCAAAAAATTTGCTTTTCGACACCGAATTTTATGTTTTACATTGGTTATCTTAAAATTACTGGAGTTACAGTTCTGGGACCTGTTTTATCCTATTTCCCAGCTCAAATTACATAAGAAACCACCAACTTTAATTTCGGTCCGAAAAATTACAGTAGGGCTTCTTTTTATCAGAACAGCTGAAATCCGGGCGAAATATTTAATTAGCCGTAACTCGAATACAAAGCGTTTTCAAACCTATGTTTATATGAATTATTTTCAATATTTTTACGAGTAAAATATGTGCTGAAAGTTTTTTCCTTTCTTCGAGGTATAATATCCTCTGTATAATATTATATACATACATTATATAAGAAGAAATCAGAAAATAATTTTCTCAAATTCATTACATAATTAAAACTGTAATTCGTTTAATAACGTATTATCTCTGTAAATAAAAAATTTAGAGAAAACTTCACTGAACTAAATCGATGCTGTAGTTTTTTTTTTATAAAGATTGCGTTATTCACAAAACGTTTATTCATGTTTTTCTATAAGTTTTTTCTACAATAGAGGAAAAGTATTGCTATCGTGTCAAATATAGCCCGTTGCGATGTATAATATTTTTCTTATTCAGAGAACCGCCAAGCGACAGTATCTGGCAAATAAATCGTTTAGAAAATTATGTGAGTACGTATGTTTATGTATATATGTGTGTTGGCATCGTTCAGTTAATATCTAAGAAAAGGTTGACATAGAAACATGATGTGGTATGATCTTTTTTTTTGTATGAAGTATTGATTCTAATTTTTTTTATATTCATCGACAGTTAGGGGAGGTAAATACATAAAAATTACTGGAAGGTAAACTTTTTCTTACTTATTTATTGACTTTACGATGTAATTAATATATTTGAAATATAATATGTGAATTAATATAATATAAAATTAATATGTTAATTAATATTAATATAATATATGTGTAATTAATATGTGAAAAGACAGGTGAACACAATCTCTGTAATAAATACCTAACGCTATTTATGGAATTTGATAAAAAAAATTTTTTTTATAATTCGTGATTTCATCGCTTCTTAATAGGCTTTAACTCAAGTACAAAGCAATTGTTAATGTTGCAAAACAATTACACTTAAGATTGTTAAGCAGTTAAATCGTCCATTCTCAGAGTGAATAATCAAGAATTAGTGCCGTTAACTGTACACCAACAACAAATAAAACTTAAACAAGGGAATTAAAATCAAATTAAATGTAGTTTTACCAATTACATATGGCGGTGATTAATATTCAATCGACAAGGCTACCGTGTTTTATTTTATAGAATCATAATTTATTTAAATTAAAATCTGTGTATTATACAAACATTTATATATATATAAACTATTCAGATATATAGATGAATATTTACCAATTATTACGTATTTATAGATTGTACAGCGAATTAGATAATGCTACCAATAAATAATGATAGGCCGTGTGAACTAATTCACGATACTTTATGTGTGACATAGATATAATAGTTTACAGAATCATTTGTTAATATACCTATAATTATATTCAATAATTCCTCTAAACTGAATCGATAAACATACATAAGCTATTCGCAGATGTGCAAATTGTAATAATAACAAAAACATAAGTAAAAAACTTTAAATAAACAAGTACATTTAAATTTTAAATATAGTTAATACTAGCAGATAAACAGGTATTATAAATAGTCAATAAACAACAAACGACGTATACGAATAAGGTGTTTATATTTACGGTATAAACCCGAGCGAAATCTGTTGGGGAGTATACATATGCGTAGGATAAGTTGTGGTATTCTGCTTCATAATCAAAAGAAACAAATATTATATTCTAGCAAGTAATGGAATCCCTTTGATTATGAATATGAAGTTGGCATACGTATTCGTACTTGTATGTTTATACAATAGGTTGTATGTTCATTTTGCGTGTACGTGCGTAGGTGAAAACGTAGTCCACATTCGCTTTATTCTCTATAAAGTTTATATTTATCTATAAACTTAAAACAACTTCCTTAATGTAAGTAAACGGTACTAACATATTTCCCCCCTCTTACTCACACCGAATTAAAATTAACAAACTTATTATGCATAAAATAAAATTTAAATACTGATTATGAACTAAAAAATAATACTTTCTTTATTATTCTTTAAAATTTGATGTTTTGAAATCGGCGATGAATTAAGGGTTAGTAAGTCGGTAGCGTTGTTTCTTTTAAATTCATCATAGATTTAATGAAAAAATGTTATTTTTAGTTTATCATCTTTTTAAGATAGTTACTTTTTTAAACTGTTATTTTTGAACCTGAAAAAATTAACGCTGCTTTAAGGAAAAATTCCCTAAACAAAAGATACAAAGGAGATAAGCTGTTATCTTGATAAAAATAAGAAAAAAACATAGAGAAACTAAGTGCAGAGGCTGCTAACGGACATAAATTAACGTTCTTTGTACACGGAACATTATATTGTTTTTTATCCTAAGTTTTAGATTTAATTTTCATTGGAAATTGTTTTGAATATCAGAATTATATTTGGCTGCATATCATTGCAAGTATGTTGTTAATACATAAAAAAGCAATTTTCAGTAATAAAAAACAAATAATTTTTCTAAGCCAAAATTTTTCATCTATAATTTTCGTAAATTTATTATGAAAAGGAAGAAGGAAGATAAAGGAATGATACTTCCCATTGTATTTTTCAATAGAGCTAAATATACAGTTACATGTCAGTATCCAAGCCAACCGACCGAAACGTGGAGACCCGTTAGAGTAAGGACAGGTCCCCTGGGCTGTATAATACTTAACTTCAGGATCCGGCCCGGACGAGAAGAAGAAAAAGAGAAAAAAGTCCACCAAAATGCGGTTGATAACTCTGCAAGTAATTAAGCCACTCTATTCGACACAACGACTACAGTACTTTTCCTGTTTAAACTCAGGTTACTACCATTTAGATAATTCTTCAGAGGATGAATGAGGATGATATGTATGAGTGTAGATGAAGTGTAGTCTTGTACATTCTCAGTTCGACCATTCCTGAGATGTGTGGTTAATTGAAACCCAACCACCAAAGAACACCGGTATCCACGATCTAGTATTCAAATCCATGTAAAAATAACTGGCTTTACTAGGACTTGAACGCTGTAACTCTCGACTTCAAAATCAGCTGATTTGGGAAGACGCGTTAACCACTAGACCAACCCGGTGGGTTTCGACACAACGACTGGTCTGCGGTGAACATCACTACTCATAGAGAATATATCTTTGATTGATGATCCTTTTAACTCGGTTACTTTACATGCTTCATCAAACTAAAGAAAAACTTAAGAAGATATTTGTAAAACAAAAACTTCCTGACTACTGTATCGGAATTTTCCCCCTAATATTCTGCTATTTTTTTGAAAGATATATACTTGGATATTGTGCAATAACATAATTAATTAGAAATGAGTATTTTAATGATTAGGTGAAATTTTTTTTGGAGAAACGAGAGTATAATTACAAATTCGTATATTTTTACTTCCTGGTACGAAGTAAAGGAAATTTTGTGATCGCGAAAAATGTCGGTTTTCAGATTTCAATAGAAATATCCATTTTGACCATTTGTGAATCCATTTTGACTAGTTTCGACGTGACGTCGGTACGTACATATGTGCATATGTATCTCGCATAACTCAAAAACGATTAGCCATAGGATGTTGAAATTTTGTATTTAGGACTGTTCACACATCTATCTGTGCAGCTCTCCTTTGATTGAAATCGACTGAACCAAAAGTGTCCAAAAAAGCCCAAAATCCAAATCTTTGGCTTTTGAACTTTTTCTCAACTGCAGTAATAAGCCCGTATTGAGAGCTTTTCAACGATATATCATAAATGGTACTTATATTCATTGGTTCCAGAGTTATAGCCAAATAAACTTTTAATTAATAAAATATTTGGATCTAACAATGGGAAGAAGACACATCGGTTCGAATCCTACTTCATCTCCTTTTTTTAACTACTTTTTTTAATTTAAATACATTTATTTATTAACTTCTGATTGTAAAAAAAGTTTTACAATAAATAATAATTCAATAATAACAATAAAAAAAATATGAAAAAATATCAGAAGTTATTATTGAAATAAACTTTTATGTACTTTTCATTTAAAAAAAAAAGTGTATATGTAATTTAATAGGCGTACACGGAAGTCATGTAGTGTCCACATCAGATTTTCTAAATATAAGATATATTAAAAATCATAATTTCAATTATTTTTATAAGCATAATCGATACTTATTTTACTAAACGATAATTATACTATAGGATGAAACTCACTAATTTGTTAAAGTGTCAAATTGAATAAATTTTTCCATTTGATGAACCCCGAGACTCGAATGTGTCACTCTTTCTTTTTTTAAAGGTGACTTTACGAATCGCGCTGTTAGGTAGCAGTACTTGATAGTACCAAGTAGCGTACAAAAACTTGATAATGTACTTGAAACAATAAAATTCAAAAGAATATATACTACAGCTTGTTTTAGTAGTAAATGCTCTTATGTAAATGAAAGTACTGAAGATGAAACAATTTTTTAAATTCCCATCACTACATTAAAAAAAATAAAAATATTAGTTTACAAGAGATTATAGATGCTAATAAAACACAAAAAAAACACTAATGGTAGGAAAGTGTTGCAAATGTGGCAACAAAGACTTGTTACATAAAACAGAAATAAATTTGGTAAAATTTTTATTCTACAATTAGAACTATTTGAACTAATTGATAGAGAAATAAATAAAAAAAAAGGTTATTTAATAATAATATAAAAAGAGTGTCCACGGATACGATAGAAATCGAGGGTTACACTTACAAAGTAATAAGTGCAATATTACAACTCGGATATTAGATTCGTGAGGTTCATTATACTAGTTTTAATAAAAAAGGAAAGTATGGTATGAAGTGAATGATGACTATCAACAAAAAAAATTGGCCAAGAAATTAAAAAAATGTATGTTTGTTTGTTCTACAAAGGCATTACATTTTAATAATAAATCCATAAGATAAAAATCAGTAATTCATAAAAAAAATAAAACAATTATCTAACAAAACGCAGTGATATCCAAAAAAATTGCAATGAAATTGTAAACCGTATGGTAAGAGTCTCGCAGATATCATTTCTTCCGCTCAAAAAATATTTTTGTAATATAAATAAAACTGTTTTTAACAAAATGATACTGATATCAAAAAAGGTGACACTATATTTCTATTATCAAAATCTGTTATTAATTTAGAATTTTGTTTAAAAAAAAACATTCATGTTAAATGTGTGTAATAGACAATGTGTGTGTGTGTGTGTGTGTGTGTGTGTGTGTGTGTGTGTTTATCCATACATATTTTACTTGCCTCCATCTTACACCTTGGCCAGTTACACGTAATTAATTACCCAACTAATTACTATAATTATTATTTATCTCATTAGTTATAGAAAGTAGGTACGTGAAAATACCATGCAATTTTCAAGAATATGTAAGCATAAAATGCTGTCTTTGCGGAAGATAAATAGTTATTCTGGTGATGAATTATTACTACTTTCTCTATTATCTCTTTACTTAATTTAATAAATTTTTACAAAGCTATATACCAAACCCACCAAGATATGCAGCTGGCATTCAAACCCTATAAATGACTTTACACTTGCTTACCGTAGAAACTGACTTCAATGTAAACATCATTACTTTCAGAAAAAAAATAGTTTTCTGTCTAACGGGCAAACATATGTTACAGTGTTACAGTAACAAGAAATGTAGGAAGAGAAGGTAGTATAAAGTAAGATATTAAAACACCCCTTTCCACATGAAACAATGCATGATGTACACTATTACACACAGGCTACATTTATTCTACGTATGGGAGAAGTTATTGAGAAAATTATTTTGACATGTACTGTAAATTTCATTAATACGTATATAAATTATAGGATTAAAGAGAAGGAAAAAAGATGACATGGTAATTTTAGATAAATTTACCTACACCCGTTAGCAAGAGTTTTGGTCGGATATTAATTTATGTTATTAAGTGAGAATAAGGTTGTATTCTACTGAGGTAATAAAAGAGTATATAGTGTGAGTTAGTAACAGAACGTCGGACGGGAATGTACCGTGCGGTTTTAGACTAGACGGTTGTAGCACGCGCAACACAGAAATTCACTCTCCTGCAAGCAGAAAAAGTTATTTTCCCATCATCATACATTATTCGTAGAACGGAAAACTTTGTTCAGTAGTGGAAACATGTGTGTCCCGGTTCTATACCGTCCCCGTCCCTTCTAACCGGTTTACTCACACTCAAACAATGTACAGGCTGCCATTTCCCAGGGTTCTTTGCTATACGACAAAATACATTTAATGTATTTATTTTTTTAACACTTCAAAACTTTATTACAACTTACTATATATCCTTGTATACTGAATTTTTTGGTTTATTTTAATTTTTTTTCTTTCACTCTTAATGCACTTCGTCGACTAAAATTTTCATTTTATTACAATAAAACTGCGTATAGTATATTTATATAATAATAAAAGATGAACTGAGTAAGTTTTTTTATTTTTATCGTTTAAAAAATTGCAATAAAAATGCAACGAGTTGTATAACTTTCTCGATATTATAGTACCCATCATAGGATTGTATTTAAATAAAAAATTTATTATAAGTATCATTTACATAATCCCATTACCAAATTTGAATTTTTTCAGTTAACGGAGTTCGGAGGCAAGAGAAATATTAGAAATTCATTCATTACCTATTTCTTTCAAAATATTCTCCAAATCAACACCTACAAATTGTATTATTTACCAATTAATTTACAACAGAATTGTAAATTACCAAAACTAGTTGTCCATGAAATTAGTATATTTGAAAGAATTTGGGCAGGAGTGGTTTTCTGTAACCCTGATTTTTTACAAATACTGTCGAAGAAACAACAAAAATAGAGAAATAGTCAAAATAAAGTATTTACAGTTTTTTTTACAAATTATTTACAAACACATTATTTATTTACAAATATTTTTGTAAGTTATTTATTTTTTTAACAAATATTATCGAAGAGACAACAATTAAATAAGTAAACATATTTCTCCTCTGAGGTTTTTATTGCTATATAATATCCCAGTATTTCTAATTTGTCAACCTCCTAGAAGGAATTTTTTTTAAGTTTAATAGCACCAATGTACCATATTTACCATTCTACCAGATGTCAAGAGTTTATAAAAAACTACATTTAACTGAATTTCTTTACCATAAACATTATTTTTTTTTAAATTCATCAAAATGAGACTTAAGCATCCCTAAAACGCATTTTCTCTAGTTAATTAACTATTAAATCAGAATAAAATTATTATAAAAACCGGCACTGATTGAGATTCACATATTTAAAAATTTGATATTTTTAGTTTTTGAAAAAAAATTTGCAAACATAATTAATATATAAATGTCTAAAAAAAGGTAAACGAAACATTTATCCTTCGAAAAAATTATTTGAATCAATGTTCCATGCACAGAAGTCATCCTATAAAATTTCAAGTTTCTAATTCAACTGGTTTTTAAGATTTTAGTAAACTAGAAACCAATACATAAGCACACAGAAAAATTCACTTATATATTTTTTAAAACCATTTGTTGTTGCATTACGAACTTTCATCATAGTTTTCTGAATCAGAAAATACTTACACCTCCATGAATCTTGATGGGACTACATAATAATTTCACACTTTTTTTTTTACAATAATTTGTAAAGTAAAAATCTGATGTGGACACCACATGACTTCCTTTTACGCCTATTAAATTACATATACACATTTTTTTTTTAAATGAAAAGTACATAAAATTTTATTTCATTAATAACTTCTGATATTTTTTCATATTTTTTTTATTATTGAATTATTATTTATTGTAATTATTTTTTTTACACTCGGAGGTTAATAATTATTAATTAATCAAAATATTTAAATAAAAATAAGTTAAAAAAAGGAAATGAAGTCTCATTCGAACCAATGTGCTTTCCCCTTGTAAGATCTAAATATTTCATTAATTAAAATTTTATTTTGCAATAACTCTGGAACCAGTGAAAATAAGTATCACTTATCATGTTTTGTTGAAAATTTCTCAAAGAGGGCTTATTACTGCAGTTAAGAAAAAGTCCAAAATCCAATTTTTTTTGGATTTTGGTGTTTTTTGGACACTTTTGGTCCAGTCGATCGCAATCAAAAGAGGAGGTGCACAACTAGATGTTACAACAGTTCTAAAACCAAAATTTCAACATTCTACGACTAATCGTTTTTGAGTTGTACGAGATACATACGCACATACGTACAGAGGTCACGCCGAAATTAGACAAAATGGATATTTCCGTTGAAATCTGAAAACCGAAATTTTTCGCGATTACAATAGTTCCTTGTACTTCGTAACAGATTTTTATAGTTTTATAATTTTCATTAAAAGTATGTGAACATTTGTAGTAGCAATGAAGGCTGTAATTTTCTTTGAAATAATAATAATAATAATTATCTTATTATTTATCGTCTAAATTTATTTTCAATTGTACTGTAGAATTACAAAATAGACGATTTATCTTTTCTTCGACACGTTTCTCAGTCAGAAGCAAGTTCTGATTTTTAATAGCTATCGATTAGGAAGCGGAGTCTCTGAATATGTCTATTGGCTAAGCTATAAATTAAATCACACAAATACCAATTATGCGGTAACTCAAAGAGGTTTCAAAAATCAAAATTTAATTTAATTCCATTTTCCGGAGATCATTAAAAAAAAATTCTGACAGGATCCGATAGGCGTATGACAAATCTCCCCAAAATAAAAAAAAACTATCTGGGAGACAATAAAGGAAACAGGTGGGTGATAAGAAAAAATCTAACCGAGTAGGGGGCGCAAAACGAAACGAATAATCCGACCTAAAGAAGTACCTCAGACTCCCTCCTGGCACTAAAACTTTATTCTGCTTGCAATCCCTTAGGAAATTGGTGTTTACCCAGAATGATAAAAGCTCGTTATTGAGGACAATTATGCGTAGATCAGCTTAAATATGTGCAACATATTACTTTTCTTTAAATATTAAAGAATCTCTTGATGCGAGGTTTTCTTAAATTCTCAGATTTTCTTAAATTTCAGATTATCCCAAGAATATGATGTAACAGGTTGTACATGAAGTTAAAGTTAAATTATTTTTAAAATACTTCATTAACACGAAGCAAGTTTTTTTTACAATAAGTATAAAAATTTACATCCTCTTATATTATTCAATTAGCGGCAAATTAATTACCACCTAGGAATGAAATCTGTCCGTACACTAATAAAATAAAGATTTTACTTATTTTAAGTAATAAATTTTATTTTAAATAAGTTTATAAGTACAGATTTTACCCATAAATAAATGGGAGTTATTTTTTTTTGTCTTCAGTCATTTGACTGGTTTGATGCAGCTTTACAAGATTCCCTATCTAGTACCAGACGTTTCATTTCGGAGGAGTATATACACCCATTAAAAATCATAAATCGTACAATATTCTTTAATTCTCTAACTTTCCAATAAAATAAAAAGAAACACAAATTAACATCCAAATTATTAAATAAAATAGAAATATCCACTTAAAACCATTGCGGATGATTTTTTTAATGTGATAAATGGACGTATTAAACTTTCATTGCATTAAGATGTTATTTTACTTTTCTTTTTTAAAGGAATAAATTTTAATTTCAAAACAGAACCGTTCAACGATCTCCTACTTAAGGGGTTATAATTTAATAAAGTATTTTTTTTTAGTCAAGTACCTGACACTAAAATTAACTTGAGTCCATTTTTTCCTTTTATTTATTACTATTTTTTTTTTCAAGATTGTTTTTTTAATTGCTAAAGATAATATTCCTGAGAAACTCTGATCGGGAAAAAAAATAACTCGTCAATATTATTTATTTTAATATATGAACCAAAAATTAGTAATAAAAAACAGCTCTTTCAATGTATCCAGTATAACGCTATTTTCCAAAAGTTTTTTAAAATTTTAATTTACTGTGGTTGCATGGACGACTGATAGGCAACGTGAATAGACAGAATGTTTTAAACAGAAACAGAATAACGGAATAAGAATGGAATTATTGATTGATCTGGCTGTACAATACGATAAATAGAAACCAACTTTTCATTTGTGAAACTCAAACAATATAAAATTTAAGCTTCAGGACTATTATTACGTAATTTATAAATTAATATTAATAAATATTAATTAAAATTAATTAATGCACCTATATAGGTTTATAATATTCGATAGAAAGGGAAAATAATGAAGATAATGTGAGTAAATTAGGATTTTCAATAATCAGAACAGTAGAATTAAACACTTTCAGACCTACAGTGAAATTAGAAATTTAATACATTTTGCGAGAATAGTTTCGTATTTGTCTCCGGATTTCTGTGCTATCATTGGGCATAAAATCAATTTGCAATGAACGTAAATAAAAAGTTAAACGTATTTATTAATTACGTGCATGTGTATAAGATAATAAATACGTATGTTTTATAAATTAATTTTATAAAAATTACAAAACAATAATACCACTGAAAAAATTATATATAATAACTATTTAAGTAAATTTAATAATATAAACTTTAAAAAAATAAACTAAATTTAAAAAAAATGTTTAATCTTAAAGCTATCATTTCCATTTTGCATCAAAACCTTTTTCATATTTTCAGAATTTATGTAGATATTGAACATCTACATTATTATTATTAGTTATTATTCACAACTTCAAAATAACCACTGTGTAAAAAATTTCATTCTTCAATTCTCTAAATTTTTACTTTTTGAAGTTTGCGATAAAACAAATTTAAAAAAAAAGAAACCACTACCTCCAACATACTAATTTTTAATTGGTGTCAATTTAAAAAAATTCAAATTTATAGAAAAAAAAAAGTTATTACTTTACTTTATTTTGCTGTATTTTTTTAAACTGGTTTTTATTACATTCCTGGCGAATTTAGTTAAAAAAGCTATATTAAGTATAGTGATCATGTCAAAAACGGGGTATTGGTATTTTGTAAATCTTGTAAATGTACGTATATGTGTCGTACTGCTTCTGGAATTTTATCTGAGAATTGAACTAACCGATTTTCTTCAATTTTGGCTCAAATATTTCTATGTATATATATATATATATATAAACCATATTCATTTATTTTAATTCGTTAGTGGTGGGGAATGTAGCAAAAAACCCAATTTTGATTTTCTTCAGAGGTATTATAGAGAAAACTTTATTAAAGAAAATTTGTTACCTTCAATGCATTTATATATAAAAATTAACACAATCCTGTAAAATTTGGGTTGTGGAATATTTTTTAACTTTTTTTAATTGATTCCTATGTATTCTTAGCGGAAAAATGAAGATTATTTTCGGGTTCAGCGCTAAAAAATACATAAGAATCAGTTATCTCGAGTTCATTATCATTACCTCAGTTCTCCAAATTTAGAGAAAACGTTAAGCTTAAGTAAATTTATTAAGCTCAACCTATATATGAGTATTTTTAGAAAATTAAAAAAATATATATTTATTCACAACCTCTAAAAATCTTTACACAAAATCTTGTGTTTTGTCTCACTTACTTTTTATTATTACATTTTTTGCATGTTTCTTTATCATTTAAAGGGCTATTAAAATTAAAGGAGCTTTGGCACCTATATTATATTCCGAATCCAAATTGAGAACCAATATAAGCATTCGGAAATGCTTATATTGACAAATGCTTAAACAGATTATATTGGTATATTATAAATGATACTATATATAGTTTTACCGATGTGTTCTATGCCTTAACAACTTTTTCGTAATAAAGGTAAAAATCCTTGGTCGTATACTATAATCAGTTAGATTGTACTACAGTCAGACCTACGCAATATTTGTTTAAAAAAATTGAAAAAACTAAAAAAAATTTTTTAAATCTTTTATTGAGTAATTTATAAATTTACACAATTTTAAACTCATATGAAATAACGCAAATAATATATACTTGCTTCTGCCTAATTACGAACCTTTCCTTGGCCAGTTCATTTTTTTGACAAGCAGTTTTCTAGTAAAAAGACCATTTTCCAAGAAACATCTAATAACGACAGTGATCATGTGATATTTAAAAATTATAAATATTTTTTTAGAATAACTTGTAATACAACTGATGAGGGGGAGTAAAAGTATTAAAAGTATTTTAATGGTCACCTCATATCTAACACTTCAACAAACTGTTTTAAAATATTACCCATCAGGCAATATGCCAGCTAATCATTTTTTATTGAGATTTTATAAATCTATCACCTTGTAAACATGAAATATTTATTAAGAGATATCAATTTATCCATGACGAATGAGAATGGTTATTTTGTATATATAAATATACACCCTTTTTTTATTCAGCTTATGAAAATTACCAAAACGTAATTCTTTTAAATTTTTAAAAAGTAATTATTCCTATCTGATGTGTTGATTAATTAGAAAAATGGCCAATATTAATCAGTCGTAGATAAAATCAAGACGTTGAAAGTTTATTATTAGATGGTTGATAATACTTTTTATAATTTTCTTTTGAGCGTTTCATATGGATTTAAATTCCTTTTAGGTTAAAATTAATTTTTTTAATTGTACTTTTTTCGATTTTTCTACAGTTAATGAAATTTCATTATGTTAACAAAAAACTTATTGAAAAACACGAGATTTTTTAACGTTATTTTGACGTAATATATATATAGTATTTTAATTCGTTTTAACAGTTTTATCCATTCTCACGGTTAAGATTTAACAGACAAAAACTAATTTTTAAAATCTATATAATGAAACTAATTTTTTTTTTTATTATAATGAATTCTAATTTTCTTTTTAAATAATTAAATTTTTAATAATAAAATTTATTTATTCCTGAAATAGATAATATAACAGAAGGAAATTAATTCACAAACAAACTTTGAACAATATACCGGGTAAAATAATGCAAATGTTAGTTTGGAGTTAATGTACTGAAGTTGTATGTAACTTGAAAATCAACAACAGAATGCAATCAAAACTTTCCTCAGGTAGGCAAGCCTACTTTCAAAACGTACATTAAGTACAGTACTTAACAGAACCCACTGATGATGAAACAAAACAAACTTTTACATCATCACCTTTATCTTTCCTACAATTATTATTTTTTTAAATAAAAAAACCATAGACCCGAATCAATCTTTAATTTTTTTTTTAATTTTTTTTCATCTATCTAAGATGGAAGTAGAAAAATTAAGGTTTAGTTGTATCAATTAAATTTTAATGTAATCAATTCTCTCAATCCCCATTAGACAGTAGATCTTGGCCCATTAAAAGTAGAACTGGCCCAACATAACAAATATTTAAATACATTTAACAAGTAATTACATTACTTTACATTACTTGTTTACTTTACTATTACACTACTTGTTATAGACATAATACATATTACATTTACACGTAATAGGGCGCTTCATATGGATCCCAACGAAATAAAGCTTCATCTGGTATCCCAAAGATTTATGAATTATCATAGTTAGAACTAAGCCACTAAATTAATTTAATTAAATATATTGAATGTTCCGAGAGGAAACTGCTAAACTTCATAGGCGTATTACTCTCATTAAAATAATGAAAAAAGTTCATAGTAAACCTCCGTCCGAAAACGATTCGTTAGCGAGTTACGACTAGTAAAAGATTTTGCTTCGATTTCTGCTCCTCCGCTGAAATAAAGCCCTACTGAAATTCTGGGAAGGTAAATTAAGGACCGAATTTAGTAGTTTCTTATGGTTACTGACCAGGAAAAATTAAAAAAATCGTCGCAGAACTGTATCACCATTATTTTCTACGAAATAGTGTGTAATAAAGAAATAAATTCAATTGAAAAACAGACTTTTTTTAGCTTTGGCGGAAAATAATTTTGATATACCTTTTTAGATTTTGTAGCTAATAAAACTGATCTACTGAGTATTTAAAACTAGTTAATACCTTCAACCGGGTTTGAAGTAAGAACTAATAGCATTGTAGAATAATTTACATATAAGCTTATGAATAAATTACTATTATTTTAACAGTCGTATTAAAAATGTCAATAAAATCACGAATAAAAAATATAAACTACATTATATTTTTTTTATAAAAGGTTATCTACAAAATTTTAATCACTAGAAATAAATTCAAACCCAAAAATCATAAATATAACAAAATGTTTAGGCAATCCAATGATATAAAAAAAATACATAGTAACTGCTATATTAAGCGACATTAAGTTGGCGGATGACTTCGTCAAAAAAAGAAATTGAACAAAAAAACGTAATTACCCCATTAAATTCATCTATTTTTCTAGATAAAATTGATGAAACCATAAATTTTGCAAGTCGTTATCTTGTTTTGGCGTGAAAATTGAAAAAAAAAAATAATTTTTTTCAGGAGATTTTTGAAAAAGTAAAATTTAGATAGCTATAAAAAATAATTGATAGCGATAAAAATTTTACATTGTAATATGTTGTTCACCTGATTTTTATTTATCACTTTGCAGAGTACTAGTTTGCTTGAACGATTTCTAAAACGTTCATAAATTTTTTTAGATGAAGTGCATTCTGTGTTCTGAAGGATTTGCAAAAATCTAGTATTTTTGAAACCATTACTGCAACATAAATTCGAATATAATAATTTGAAATAGAAATAATGGAGATTCTTAGTGGATATAGATTTGAAACTATTTTATTAATTAGAAAGGGGCATGGAACAATAAGTTCTTCTCTCATTTGGTTTCAACTGAACAATTCTATAAGTCTTGACCAATTTGTAAACAAATTAATGATGACTAATTGTAGCTGTATAATATATTTCAATTAGGCTGTATTATCTATTAGGCCATATTATTAACACCGTTAAATGTTTTTTTAACGGAGTAACTAAATTATTTCTACGATTTTTTTTGGCAACACAATAAAGTCATCCACCAAGTTGTATGACTCTTAGTTTAGTATAGTAGATGAAAGTGTAATTTTTAGTCACCCTTACAATGTGTACTTATTATGAGTGATTAGAAGATAAGGAAATACCTGATAAGAGCGATTCAGGAGGCGAGGAAATAATTTGCGAACTGATTCTAGAACTATAAATAAGGAAAAAATTTCATATAAACATATGTCTAAAAACTCTTTGTAACATTTTTTTGTTAAGTTTTGTTCTGTTTTGAATAATTAAGTGTTATTATAACATCAGTTTTCTCAGAATTAAATTCTTTACAAGCTTTGATAATAAAATTTACGCATCTATTAGTAATTTAACAAAGTTAATGAACTTCAAACCAAAAAAAACGTGTTTTTCGACACCAATTTTTTTCTGTTTTCGTTGATTATCACAAAACCCACGGGTTACCCCTTATATATCGCCATAAAAATTTCACTATGACCTCATTTTACCGCGGAGAGTGAACTCCGGGCGAAATTTTTCGCTAGCCGTAACTCATAAATCGTTTTCGGACATATATTTGTTTGTATGAACGTTTTTCCTTATTTCAAGCTCTAGAATTAGTTCCCAAATTATTTCCTTTCCGTCCTGAATCACTCTGTATGTTCTAATGGTGAAGGTCTATCTAGTAAAAGGTTATAAACAATTTTCGAAAATTTTTGGGATATCGTGGCATCTTTATTTAGGGTGGAAGCAGGTCATTATTAGCAGTCAAAAAATTTGCGAAAATAATTTTAAATATATGCTGCAACTTCTCTTTCAGGTTCTAAGAAATTATTCAAAAACAAGTTTGATTTTCGCCTTCCTTAAGAAAATCCATGGCACAAAATTTTGCGGTATGTAAAAATATTTAAGAGAAATACAAACCGTTTATCCATTTATCATTAAAGGATTACAATAAACATAATTTATATGCTGAATTGGTTCAAAAAAAATATATAATACATTTTCCCAAAATAAAAAAATACGTTAATTATTTGTTTAATATTATCTGTCCCTACCGATCTTATAGCTGTGAAGAAAATAAAGAAATTGAAGTATAACAGAAATACTGATTGCATACAAGAGTTTCTTTGAAGAAATTATATCCTTTGTATATAGTGAATAAAGGAAGGTGTCATTTGTAGGCTGATATAGTTGTTCAACAGTTAAATCTTATTTAATGAAGAAGATGAAGGGAGATCACTTCCTACCTACCTCTTGCTTCCTGGTAATTAATATTTAGTAATCTTTTAACCTCATACGCCATTGAAGTAATTTGTTTTTCTAATTAATTGCTTCAAACCGTTATGGATATATGATAAATATAAAACCACAAATCAATTACTAAATATTCTAAGTATTAATCACTAAGTATTACAAATGTATTAATTTATTATATTGAAATTAATTCTCTGTTTAAATTCCAAATAAAAGTGAAAATGCCTAAATCGTGAGAAGCAGATCGTCACCCGCTTCTCTTAATTAGCAAGTAGTATGAATGGAATCCTTTACGTTGTATCCAATTCAAAAGTACATAAAAGCCAGTAATATATTATATTACTGGTATTATATTATTATGATATTATTATTTATACCATATAAAAAATATGTTTGATGAATCGTTTTATAATAAGGACTGGTAAACAGTCGATTGCGTTACCTACTCACAATGAATAAAAAATTTTTAACGACTTTTATTTAAGTTCATATTTATTTTTCAGTACGAAAAATAAGTAAATTACAAAGATGAAAAATATTGCAGATGAATCCTATAATATAAAATTGATTATTATGAAAAGACGCTTAGATAAGACTTAACGACAATGTTACAAGTTTTCCACCTACAATAAAAAATTCTTAAAACACTAATCGTAAAGAAAATAAATCTATTATACATTACGTAAGTAAATCTGTACAACGTAAGTCAGCTAATAAATGTAAATGGATATATACGGATACTAAAAATAACGTTTAGATTATTTTTCTTTCTACCTCCTTTCTGTAGTCTTAATATTATAACATTAAATGGCTTCGTTTCCCCCTAGATGTTTACTTTCTACCTGTAATAAATGAATCAATCTCTACAGTAGTTTGCTGTTGAAATGGTTTTTTTGTCCTACACCAGAATTCTTTTATATTTATGCTCAATTGTGTCACAGTATCAGTAAAACCAAAAGAAAATCGCTCAGTTTTTTGTTTTTTTTTTTTTTAATCTTCAGTTCAGTCGGTGGAAGTATTCTGAATCAGGAGTAGTCGTATTAGTAATAGTAGTAGTATCAATATTTTCTTACCTGGTACTCAATTGTTGCTGATAAAAGGAACACGAACATTCCCACGAAATGTTTAGTTAATCTTTATCCTATCAGATTATCTAGCAGGTGAAAGTGTGGGTGAATAAAGAAAAAAATAACTCCCTGAAGCAAAATTCAGATAACAATGCATTTATATAATACACCGAACGATCTAACGATCACAACCCTTCTTTTCTTGTCTGCAGAATAATTTATCCAGCAATAATATGCAAGAGAGCAAATGATAACATAAGCGGTGGAATCTCAACATACAGATTTTATACTTCGTAAAAAACCAAATATATATTTTATACTCTTCTCTTAAGTTTTTTTAAATATAATTAAAAGTATTTAAAATCTTTTAACATATAATTTATAAAAATCCGGCAAGATTAAATAAATAAACGGAAAAATAAAACAGCTAATTTTACAGGTCTCTCGAAAACCAAAATCTAGACTTCATCTTCAGTTAAATCCTATTAGAATTAAACTGTCCATAAAAGAATCCTATATCGTTACTTGATCACACCTTCTGAATCTTAATATAAACTGCGAAAATTCATCATTTCTCACCCATAAATGAAAACAAACAAAATATAGTTTATTTTGTTTTTTTATTCATGACGTCAGCTATGATATTAATTTGAAGTTTAAACTTTTTGTAGCGACACAATAAACCCAAGTGTATTATAAACGTTTTTTTCATTTCTAGACTTTCTTAGTCGTCTTTTCGATCACTCTCAATGACCAGTGGTGCTGTTTTTCACACTGGTGTCAATTTTTTGTGTTTTAGTTAAGCAACATATATGAAGAATATAGACGAAAGGTGTTTGTTATTTATTTTCCTAATGCATACATTAAAATCTGTTCAACTTGGAACCTATTCCTCACGACACAATGAGATAAGAATGAAAGGTATGACATGTAAATGAGGTGTAGTCTTGTACAGACTCAGGCCGACCATTCTTGAGACGGTGTTAATTGAATCCCAATCAACAAAATACACCAATATTCGCTGTCTAGTATTCAAATCCTTATAAAAGTAATTAAAATTTACTAGGATTTTAAACTCAGAACTTTCGACTTCAAAAATCTATTAATTTGCAAACCAATTGACCAACCTTGTGATTTTAAATTATATATATTCATTAAGGTTTTTTTTTAATATTTACTCTTGAAATATATAACAACGATATAAACAAACAATTATAATCTCACGTATTTTGAAATATATAGACACGTATTAATCATTAGCCTATTAATACGTGTCTGTATCATTAATTAAAAAATTGCCACGAATAATATCAGCTGACAACAGTGTGAAAACAGCAGCACCAGTCACTTCGCAAAGAGGATTCAGAAACATTTTATTGCATATTTTCACTTGATATTTACAAAAGTTAAATTTTAAGTTCTATATTTTTTTAAGAATAATTTACTGCACTTAAAGCCAGTGTCTGTGATTAACGAGTGCAGATGTTACTGCTAAGGCCGAAAATTATGTGCATTTCATTGGTTCGGCATATTGATATATTAAAAAAATAGCTCGTTAAAGAAGGCAACAAAAAACCACTTCAATTTCATAGAGAACTGTCATAGTAGTTATTCTTGAAAATGGATCTATTAGAAGTGACTTGCGATTACTGTCAGGTAATCTAAAATAATTACCGTTATGAAACTTAAAAAAAAAAATAAGTAAAAAAGATATCTGATAAACACAATTCTAATCAATAGCACATCGATTGATTTAATAAAATCTATTAGTTTCATTTGTTTCATCTTATCCATAAAGTTATGGATACAAGGTCATTAATACTCGAATAATCGTATAGGAACGCTGTAAACTGTATTACTTTATCTTACGGCTTAAGTGAAAAAAGCATTATATTAAATTATATTTTCTGTAAGTAAATAGAATCAGATGAGGTGTAACATTTTTTTCAAAATATTTAGATAAATTGATGAGGTAAGATTGTTTAATAAGATAAGTTAAGATAAATAAAATAATAAATTATTATCTCGTTAATTTAGAGCGTCATCAGAACTTGGTCATTTACATATTTCTTGATAAAACGAACGAACTGGTAAAAAGCTTTAAATAAAAGATATATTAAAAAACAAGTTGACGTGACTGACAAAATATAACAAACTAATAAACGTTTACAGAAATTTAAGATATATTTTTAAGGGGATTAAAATAAACGATTCCATCCAATCGTAAATCGAGGTCGCCCGGCCATTCCTTCGGTTCAATATTAATTTACCTTCATCTTTATAAATACAGTATAACGTTTTAACTAGAATCTAATTTAATTTTCTTTTTTCTTTTTCTTTTTTGGATTTTAATTTTATAATCTCCGTTTACAGAAATATACATTATAGCTGATTCTTAGAACGGATCTTTTTTTATGAAAGATTATTAATTAAATCTTTCAAAATATGAAGATAGATGTTCATATCTTAAAAATTGAAGTAAAATAAATTTAATCATTCTGCTCTTATTACAATCTGTTGGCAGATAATGAAACTATTATTTTTCGAAACCAATACGCCTGGAAAAAATCTGATGTAGACACCACATGACTTCCTTGTACGCCTATTAAATTACATATACTCATTATTATTAATAAATCAATATATTTAAATAAAAAAAGGAGATAAAGTCTGATTCGAACCGATGTACCTTCGCCTTGTAAGATCCAAATATTTCATTAATTAAAACTTTATTTGGCTATAACTATGGAATCAATGAAAATAAGTACCACTTATGATATATCGTTGAAAAGCTCTCAATAAGGAATTATTACTGCAATTAAGAAAAAATCTGAAATTCAATTTTTTTGGATTTTGAGCTTTTTTGGACACTTTTGCAGTCGATTGCAATCAAAAGGGGAGGAAGATGTACAACTAGGTATTACTAAAGTAATAAATCCAAAATTTCAACATCCTACGGCTAATAGTTTTTGAGTTACGAGTAATATATATGCGTCTGTACGTACGTCCGTACAGACGTCACGCCGGAAACTAGTCAAAATGAATATTTCCATTGAAATCTGAAAAGCGAAATTTTTCGTGATCACAATACTTCCTTTACTTTGTACAAGGAAGTAAAAATACACAAAATATAATAAAAGAGGAAGAAAATTAAATACGATAACTCTATTAGAAAAATAATAAATTTAATTTAAAAAGTTTATATTTAAAAAAAAAAACATTGTAATAGTAACAGAATAATTCATTTCATTTCAATGATTTAGGTAGGAAATATCTATTAAAATATATTCTTTATTTATACATAATCTCTATAACTGTTAATTATTAACTTCTACAATTTTAAAATATTAATTATATTTTTAATTAAGATGTAAATAACATAAAATGTTAATTACGTTTAATGTAAATAACATAAAATGTTAATTATGCTTTAATTATCTTTAAATTAAAAAAAAAATCTGTTATGAAGAAGCTGATGTCTTTTTTACGAAAATACTCAACGATGAAAAGGCAAAGCATCAAGTAAAATAAGTTTAAATTAATTTTAACATGATAAAAATTACTAAACAACAATCATAAAATATTGAAAAAAGGCTAAAAAATTATTAATTATTAATAAAGTTAAAAAAATATTCATATTTTTGATAGGTATATTTGAAGAATTTTTATGTATTTATTTTGCTAAATTTTGTATTTATAAGTATAAGCCTTTCTCGTATTCATATTAATTAAATTAAAAAAAATATATTGAAACAAATACAAGACAATAAAGTACAGCATCAGAAATAAAATATAAATAACTTATATAAATGTGTACAATGTTTCTTCTACTACATATGTACACATTACTCAGAAGTCGTAAAAATATATGTTTCAATAAATTATGAAATAATTGTTGTCAAAAGGTAAAAAGAAAATGTTATACAAATTTGTTTCATTAAAAACTTTGTTGCTTAGCTCAGATGAGTTAAAGAATTGTGCAATCAAAGGTTTTTGACTTATACTGTTGACATAAAAGTGATACATGCTTCCAGGCGTGTCTGTAGGGACCAGTCATTTGTCAGAACATTCTTAACTCATCTTAAGTTTTTAATGTGTTCAAGCTAAATGTTTGGAAGTATTAAAAATATTAGTAAAACGCTAGTCTGCAGACAACACTAAATATACCATCCTAATAAACGTCAGCTCGAGTTAGCGGGACACAAAATATACGTGGCAACGCCAACCATTTCTTCATCCTATACAACTCTATATATTTCTCTTTTATTATAGATATTTTCTTCTCAATCCTTTTTATTATTGCTCGTTATCTTCTACACCCTTGTTCTCAGCTGTTGCTTTAACTCATTTTTTACTCACATCACCCTCAAAGTTTTAAATATTCAAACACTACTGTTTATAATATGTTTAATAAGTAAACCATATAACGAATTAAAAGAATTGCTTTTATATATATATATATATATAAAAGCTGGAAAAATATTGCATGACTTTTCCGGCTACACCAGTCAAAGAATAGTATTGTAAATCGTAAATTATTGTAAAATAAAAAATTCCACAACTTATTAAAAAAAAATAATAATAAAAAAATTAAAACAAACTTGTAAAAATATAAAAACGTAAAATTTAAACGAAATTGTAAAGTAAAATAACCTTAAAAAGTCATAATACATTCTTGTACAATTTTGCCGTATTAAAACACTAATAACTAATATTCACCAAAAATAGTTTTTGTAAACGTTGAACGAATTTTTTTTTAATTTTTCGAATTTTAAAAAATTAAGGAACCAAGTATCAAAGGGGCTTTTTTATTGTCTAAGAAAAGAGTTTTAAAAAAATATTTAAATATAAAAATTCCCAAATTTCGAATAAAAGAATTTTTTTATTTTAGAGGCTTCCTTACCCTGTGGTAAAATTTATGAAAAATCTATACTATTATATAAAGAAGAGAGTTTTTATTTATTCCGGATAAACAAAAAACTATTCGATCAATCGCAACCAGATTTTTACCCATGTTTCTTGGAATAACTGAGAAGGTTTTTAGATATATTTCATCTGAAAAAATCTTGAAGAACCAACCGATTGGTTGCTTTCAAATTTTCAGCATACATTCGTTTTATAGGACAGAAAGTTTTAAGCCACAGACAGTGGCTCTAGCTCCCTTTAAAGTTAAAAAAATAAAAATATTCATTATCTCTTCACCTCCAAGGAGATATTCATTAAGGAAAAAAAGATTAATCCTTTTATTCCATTATTATATTTCTGCCTTCATGGCAAAGTAATAATTTATGAATTTTTCGTCGTCAAAAGTGTGTGTATTTTAGTTACCATAGTTTTTTGTAATTTAGTCTCTTTTTCAGGTTTCTATAAAACCTGAATACTTTAATTGTTATTTACAAATATTATTCTAACAATCAAGATGATAACGGGGGTCCAGGGGAAGGATCTCTCTGGGTAGACGGTGATGGTGACCGAAGCGAGCTCTGCGGATGTCCAAGGCGCCGTCCCTCTGCAACACGCAAATGACGAGCAAAGCGAGCTCTGTGGCCCTGGGGTATGACCCGGAAGGCCCCGAGCAGTCTCTGAGTTATCCCCGGAGATCACCTTGGCCCTGAGGGTCCAGGTTCTGACTAGGCGAGCCGGCTAGTCTATTTTTAAAGATGTAATCTCTAACAAAAAAGTTAATTTAAAGGAGAATTGTTTAAAACTATTGAAAAAGTTAAGTATAAATTTTATGAAAGTAATGAAAATTTGCTTCTCATTTTGAATTCGGGATATAATATATGTACTAAACCTAATCTAATTTTAATACCTCTTTAATTTATGAAGACTTTTTTTTTTAATAATAAGAGTTAGATCCAAAAAAAAAAACAGATGGAGAATAAGTTTTAAGAAAAATTCTGCTAAGAATATTCATACACCAAACCGGTTGAAAGTTTTCTCCAAATCAAACATCCCCTTCAATAGAGACTACAGAGTAAGAAAAAAAAAACATTTTCAAAAACTTATCTAAATGGGGGTCTATAATTTTTTTTTTAAACTGTAGCCATTTCTTGAACAGCTCTATATATGAAGTATAAACTTTCAAAGATTTTTTTGAAAAATATTTAAACCGAAAGTATGAAGAACGAAAAACATATATTTCTATTTTATGAGAAGGAAGTTGATTTGTTGAAGATTTTTTTTTTTACATTTGAATTATTTATATATGCATTGTATGTAACAAGTTTGATTTAATAAAGTTTTCTTAAAATGCTTCTGAAGAAAATCGAAATCGGTTTTTTCGCGATATCCCCTCACCACCTGAACGAATTTTGAAAACAAAGATAACATTAACAATGTCCCATATATAGAAATATTTTAGTCAAATTTTAAGAAAATCGGCTCAATGTTGTTTTTTTTTTTTTAGGCTGTTGAAAATGAAAGATGAATGAATGAATAGCTACTTTTCATTTTATTTTTCTTAATTCTCTGATATAAAATCTGTTAATTCTTAATAATATTCGTAAGACTACTTTTTTATTTTTTTAATAAGAAAAAAATTTAATTTCTTATTTCTGATTTTGAAAAAAAGGTAATTTTTTAAAATAATAATATTATTATTATTAAGAATTTTTTGTTTTTTATTTCGCACATTCATAAAAAAATATAGAGTAACTATGCAGGGGAAAATTACAATTATTACAGTGTTACAAAATTACAAATTATTACAGTGTTTGGAAACAGAAGTGAAAAACTATATAGATTAATATGCAGTTTATGAGTTAGGGATATTAGAGTCAAAAAGACAGATATAATTCTTACAATAAGAAGAAAAGCAAAAGATGGTTGTGAAAATTAACACATCATTACCAATCTATCATTTCATACATTAAATATAATCATTAGGGCAAATAGGAAGTGAAGTAGAAAATGTTCCAGTTGGATACTGATTCGGTTTGAAAAGGAGCATAGGTACAAAGAAAGCCTTCTGGCCTTATCTAGTTTTTATGGTAGGAAGAAAAATAAAATCAGTGAAATAGCATTTTTAACTCTGAAGAAGGTAGTAGATATTAAAAATTTTAACGGAATCTAAAACGTAGAAAAAGAAACATTATATTCAATCTTGTCCAGCAATAAAGAAACGCAAGCTCTGTTTCAGAAAGGAGTAATACAAAGATAAAGTTGCTTTATAATTTGTATACAGAGGAAGGAATTAAGAAATTGGAAGAGAAATTTGATAGTATAACAACTATCCAAGGAAAGAAAATAGGAAGATAAAATTTGCTCGTAATATTATATTATTCTTTTGACAGAAATAAAAACTGACTTTGACATAAATTTTGAATTATACGGATAGAAAGATTAGAGAAACATTCAGTTACGATTAAAATAAATAGGAATAAAGTAATGGTAAAGAAGTGTGAAATAAAGAAGGATAAAAAGAAATTAAAATTAAAATAAGAGATCAAATAAACCCGAAGTTGTAAGCTTAGCTATTTAGGTAATAAAGATTCAAAGGAATGGATGAAATAAGGTAAAAATCAAAAGCAGAAAAAGGCAGACAACGAAGATTTTCATAAAAACGAAAGTGTGGCTTCATTTATATGAAGTCTGAAATTATTTTTGAAGGTTTTCTGAATCAAAACTTTATCTTACTTTATATAAAGGAAATCGAAAAGGACGTAGCAGATAGTCTAGATGGAAAGTTTAAATTGTAGGAAACGTATTTTGAAACAAAATTTTTGCTTCAACTTGAGCTGTTCACCGCGAGATTATATTAATTACAATGCCCAACAATGAAAATGTTTCGGGCTCAAAAATAGCTTATTCTTATGTATTTCTATCTGCTGAATTCAAAAATCACCATAAAAATTACCGATTTGCTCTTGCTTTGGAGATACAATGACATGTCATTTTTTTACCAGATCTATATTTTTAGTTTTGGGAATAATTTTGTTTTTGGATTTGTCGCACCTGTCAAATGACAAAACACAACGTTCTCCAGCTGTTTGTAGGTTATAAACATTATTACTGTTGCTGTGTCTGTTACTTTCATATTGTTTGTGTTGTAATTACTGCAAAATTTCTGGTTCTCGAGTGCTTTTGAAGTGAAAAATTTATTAAATCAAAATGCCACGAAAATGTGTAAGTTCAGTGAATAATTTTTGTTATATCTGTGGTGAAATAGCGTTTTCGTCACATCACAAATGCAATCTGACACCTCTTGTGAAGACTGCCTATCATCATTATTTTGGTATGAAGGTAGGGGACCAGGATAAGTCATGGGCTCCACATTTATGTTTCAACCCTTGTTCAGTTATACTACAACAATGGCTGAAAAATAAAAAACAATCTATGGCTTTTGTTGTGCCTATGGTTTGACAGGAGCCTACAAACCATACAGATAACTGCTATTTCTACTTGACTTCACTTATAAAGGCAGGATTGTCAATGAAGAGAAGAGACACAGTTCAATACCCTAATTTTCCATCTGCTATTCAACCTATTCCACATTCAGATAGTTTATCAGTTCCTACTCCACCCCAAAATTATGAGCTTGAAGTAGAAAATGAAGACAGTGTGGAGGAAGAATCCCATAATTCAGATTTTGACGAAAAATATGATAAACCGCACAGACTGAGTCAAGCGGAATTGAGTGATCTCATTCGAGGCCTTGATCTGTCGAAACAGAAGGCAGAACTGCTAGAGTCAAGACTACAGCAATAGAATCTTCTCCAACGTGAAGTCAGGATCTTACAGTACAGACATCGTCATAGGGATCTGCTTTCTTCTTTTCTTTTTTTTTGAGAAGAAAAACAATCTTGTTGTTTGCTGCGACGTTAATGTTTTGTTGAAATGTTTGAATTTGAATCATGATCCAAGTGATTGGAGGCTATTATATTATCATAGACTCCTCCAAATTTAATTTGAAAGCTGTATCACTTCACAACGGCAACCGTCTGCCTTCCTTCTATTTCTGTTGATCATGCAGTTCACATGAAGGAGACTTATGCAAACATGACAATTCTCCTAGTCTATCAGACATATTTGATTGACAAATCAACCATGTTGAACACAAGTGGAAAATCTGTGACGATCTCAAAATCATCGCTGTACTCTTAGGAATGCAACTGGGGTGCACTTAATACTGCTACGTTTTTGTATGTGGGACAGTAGGGAAAGGAAATCATATTATATTCAAGCAGACTATCCTGCAAGAAATCATAACTCTAGCGAGAAAAATGTCTTTGCCGACCCTCTCGTGAACCCAAAAGATGTACTTCTTCACCACTTCTTATAAAGCTGGGTTTGAAGAAAAATTTTGTCAAAAGTATGAACTGAGAAGGACAGACCATCAAATATTTAAGAGTCAAATTTCCTACATTAAGTGATGCAGAAGTTAAGGAAGGTAATTTTGTTGGGCTACAAATTCAACAACTTGCAAAGGATCCTACATTTGACCGAATTTTGGAGCCTTAAAGGGAGTCATTCACGGATTTTTAGGCAAAAAAAGAGATGAAAACTACAGTCAGTTGGTGTCAGTACTTCTGAAAAAATACCATTAACTCGGATGCAACATGTCCCTTAAAATCAATTTTCTCCACTCACATCTGGACTTTTTCCCTCCTAGTTGTAGAGTTGTCAGTGATGATTACGGAGAAAAATTCCATCCAGATATTTGTTTAATGGAACAAAGATTTCAAAGATTTGAAATTTTGATTTTTTTTTTTGATTTTTTCCAAAGATTTGGAATGGAAGGAGCAATGCTTGCGGATTACTGCCAGTCTGTGTGTAGGGATGATCCGGAACTTACTTACAAGAGGAAAGCCAAAAAACAGCGTTCTCATGAAGCCACCACATGATTCCCTTCAGACCCAACCAACTGCCAGATATTCTTCCACCAATTAAGAACTTTTAGAATGTAACTGTCATTAAAAAAATGTCAAATGGACTTTTTATGTTGGTATATGTAATTAAAATGTATAGTTTTCTCTTAATCCTTTAAAATAAAATATTTCCACCTATTGTATAGCACAGAAACTAGAGCTAATAAAAATATTTCTTTGTCATATTCGTTTTTCTCAATTCAAAATAAGTAAGATTTGATTCAAGAAGTGAAAGAAACATTAAAAAAACATTTTTTGTTGGGTAATGTTATTAGTTCTCTTTTTTTGTTTTAACTTTAAAGATCCTTTTGGGCTTTGTGTATTGTGTTTTGTATTACTTTTTACGCTTTGTTTTTTTCTTTATATTTATTTTTACATATTTTTACTGATGATGACTGTGAAAAATCGAAATTCATATCTGGTGACAGATTTTTAATTTTTTTAAACACCTCTCCAACCATCTCTTTGCAATATTATAAAAGTGATTGACAATCTTTTTTAACTGAATGGTTGATTTAATTATAATTTTCGAACAGTAAGAGAATGCCATAATAACAATGACAAAAATGACATGCCGGCTGGTAATTTGCATTCTCATTTAAGTATGTAATAAAGTCTAAATAGAAGAGATGTATAATCGAATTGGAACGGACATGAACACACACACGTATCTGCCTAAGTGTTAACCGAGTTAGTTTTCAAGCGAGTTTGTGTGTGAACGTGAGTTCGTATAATGGAGTAGAGCTGACAGGATAATCCTAATGTTGACAAATTGGAAAGACGTCTCCACTTTCAACCAACAGCTTGGCTTTCGTGCAACAGACCGCCGGATATAAAAAAAAAAAGTCAACTGAACTAAAAGTTTATTTAAGATTTTTACTTTAAAACAAAAAACAATTTATTTTAGAAAATAATTTTTGTATTTTATTTCTGTTTTATTTACATAACGTTTGGTATCCATAAGACAAATGTAAATAAAAGATCATTGTACCAGGAATTTACTTGTGGGCGAGTGAGTATTTTTTGTGTATGTTCGCGCGTGTGAATTTGAGGGTACGTATTTGTACATATAAATATTATGTTAATTAATATTACCTAAATAAATTCTTCCGAAATCCTATTCTGAATTAAAAATGTCTTCATAATCAGGTTCATTTTTAACTAAATTATTACTTACTTGTACAAACAAATAATGCCGATCTCTCCGTGGTGGAGTGATAGCATTTCGGCTTGTCATCCAAAGATCCCGGGGTTTGAATTTCAGTGAGGCTTAGCATTTTTCTAACACTACAAATCTCTCTATTTTCATACTCTCACAAAAAAGTTTCTTTATTAGCTTGTGTAATGAATTAATTATTCACTAAAAAAAAATAATTGGTAGTTACAATTAATTTGAGACATTTTTAGTAAATTTCAGTGAGTATTTTAATTGTCAAGGTATTAATGATACATTTTATAAACCAGTTTGATATTATTACATTTATTTTGATTGCTTTCACACGATTTAGTTGCAACATCTGAGTTTTAACAACAAAAATAAATATTTAAAACTGTTAACCATCCTACCAATATGAAAAACGTTACTATTAATTATTATTAGTATTACGTAGAAACAACTTAGTAGAACATAATAAAGATGCAAAACTGTTATAAAAACAGATTAACTTAATTCTTACTTTCCTGGGATCATAACTGGAAGACAAAAGTATGAAAATCTGTCAAAAAATGGGGTATGGGTTTTTTACCGAGTTTTCTAAGAAAAATACGATATTACTTTTGATTACATGGTGAGAGTGGGAGATGAAAATTAATTTTCTTTAGTTTTGAGGTGTGAGAAATACGAAAATACCATTCACCTAAAATCGAAATTTCTTATATATATATATAGGCTTATGTATAAAAGTTTTTGGCTCGAAAATTTCCAAAAATACGAGCTCAATTAGTCTGATATTTAGATATGCTCTAGTAGTCTATCTGAAGTTGTACACGTAAGAAGATGATGAAGATTGGTTCAGTCATTCATGAGTTACGCTCAATTTAAGATCGAAAAAATTTGGGTTACGTTGACTGAGTAGTGATGTATTTTTCATACGCGCTTACCCAGAGTCACAGTGATGAGCAAGTTAAAACTTGCTTGTTTTCTTTTTACATTTTGCTCTATTCTAGTGCTTTGTTTACGTGTAACTATTTTTTATGGATCAAATGTTATTTTGTAAAATTTTAGATTAAAATTAGTTCATATTTTTTCAAAAAGGATACAAAATAAAATAACGAAAAATCGGTCTTCTTTCGCAGAAGTGCGGAAGAATTTTTTTTCATTTTTCACATTGACCCCAGGGACCCCAAAAAACAAATAAGGGGTAATTTTCGTAAGTACATACATATATACGTGTTTTAACGTATTTGAAGTTTAATAACTTTTGACAGGATAAACCGATTTTGATGACATTTTGTACAGACTCGTGCAATTTGTTGGTAAAATTTAGGAGTCAATATCTCCAGGGGATGCGGTAGATAGTTTCTTTGGGGACAATTTTCTTAACATTTTGCGATCATAACCTCACGTTATATTAAGTTCAGTACATGCAAATATGCTTATCTTACTATTAAAAAAAAAATTGTCCAAAAATTCTCTCCGTATCCCAAAAATCGAAAAAATCTATCTTTTTATTTATTGCGTATTTATTCATGTCTTTCTAGGTACAGTAGTAGTGAAAGTAACCAAAAAAAAAAATACTTTGAGGCAATATTGAGGGTGAAAGAGCCAAAGTTTAAAAACATCGATTTTTAAAACTCTTTTTTGATTTATTTTCATGTATTATTATATTTCCTCTATATAAAAATAACCAATGCCAGGAAAGCATTACAACTTTGTTGTCAGCTTGTTTCTTATTAATGATTAATTTCCTACCAACATTTTTTTTTTACTAACAATTTCTTCTTTTGTTACTAGAGAAACTTTCATTTTGTTAACCACAAGGGCTTGGTATACAGAGTGGCCCACGATAAGTTGACACATTTATAAATCCGATTATAAATAAATGTTTTTTACTTGTGTATGCGTAATCACTATTTCTTAGAAATATCGACAGATGTCGCCTAGTCTTTCAATTCGTTTCTGATTCCGCAACAAGTAACTTATTGTTGAGCCATAGCCGGTCACTGACGTTTTTCTAATTCACACCGCGCTAAAGATTTGCTTCTTTATGCTGAATCAGAAGTGTTACAGACTCAGCGACAATTTCGAATTAATTTTCACAAAATGATTGCCATTCTCCGTTTATACCGTAAATTTGAGGGAGAATGCAGCATAAAAGAAGAGAAACGTTCTAAAGCAGCTCCCGTTGGTTGGAAAATATTGAAGCACTTCGTCTCCCATGCAAAGTAGTCCGGATAGGTCTACTACACGACGCGTTTCACGAGAAATGGGAATATCTCGTCGTACAGTACAAAAAATGTTACACATTGATATCAAGCTGTTTCCATGCAAATTTACTGTCCCACGTAAGTTAACACAACCGAACAAGCAAAAAAAGATTGCACAGTGGTCGGAAGGGAAAGATGATATTCTGTTCGAAACTTGGTTTTCAGACAAGCCTATTTTCATGTTTAGGGGACGGTTAACAAACAAAATGTCCGCTTTTGGACGACAGCAGTACCACAAATCGTGCATGAAAAACAAGCATGAACTTAAAGTAACCATATGGACAACTTTATCCAATCACGGATTGATGGGCCAGTATTTTTCAACAATACAATTAATTCTCAACGCTATTTGGATATTTAAAGGAATGATCCAAACTGCTTGCGACTGAGTTGCCTATAGATATTGAACGGTTTATGAAAGATGGTGTGACCCCCCCCCCCCTAGAGCTAATGTTGTGTTGGATTTTTACAATTCAGTTTTTGTTATTCGCGTAATTTCAAATCGCTGCCAAAGTGGAGGTTTCTTTTTTCCACCTTTGAGCCCTAAATTAAATCTTGAGACTTTTATGGGGATATTGAAAAGAGAAACTTTTCCCATAAAAAAACCTGCCATTCTTCTCGAAATAGGTGCGCGGATAGTTCAGTTGTGTGAAGAGATTCAAGTGAAATTGTGTCACAGAGTCATCAGAAACGTACACATTTGCCTTGAAGAGGTTTTCAGGCGTAACGGCGGCCATATTGAACACGTCATGCAGGAAAAACTTTTTCCACAAATACCGTATTTGGTATGTAAAGTTGTAATCATATTAAATTTAAAAATAAATATGTAATCCAAAATTCAAATTTGTAAACTTATTGTATACTACTCTGTAAAACGAAAATATTTTTTAGAATCAATTTTGATAGTTATGTCATGAACCATGAAAATTTAAAAATATTCCAACTCCATTCGAGTTGCAGCATCTCCTCACTACCTCCTTGCCCTTACAATGGATATTTTGAAACTTTTATTGAAAGCAGTTCAACAAATACATAAGCTTGAATACACAATTAATTACTAGAACTACGTGCGCGCGCGCATACACACAGAGGGAGATTCTCATGCATACAAATTTAACTTTGTAGCGAAGTTTGAGTTTTTATTATTTTTTTTTTTGGTTCAGAAATATCAAAACTTTATAAATACCAAACGATAAACCGAAGGAATAATTTTTTAACCGCTGTACATTTGTTACGTGCCATAACCGTAATGGTTGTACGTAAGTTGTAAGTTACAAGTCACTTTCGAAAATGACACAATATTCTCAAAAGTAATGATTCCACCTCTCGTCTCAGGATTACAAAAGAAAACGAGATATAAAGTAATTTCCTGCAGTCTTCTTCATTGTCTTCTTCATTGTGTCACATAAGAGGATGCACAGCCTACCAAAATACAGGTGATATTCAGCCATATAAGTTAGATTTTAAATGTATTCACCAAAGGGTCTGGCTGTACAGTATACATCGCTAATATTAGAAAAAGAAACTCTACTATTTATCGTCTTGTACGTCAGGTGCTTTACATGTATCAAACATATATCAAGAAAGAGAGAAATAATATTTCTGTTTCTATCGTAAATCAATACATTAACACAGTGGCTAAACACAATAGGGAATTCTTGCCCCCATAGCAATCATTTCCTAGCGTTATACTCCCTATAAAAGCCTAAAAAGTAATATAGTTTGTTAAAAAACCTAAAAAAAAATTACGCTCTCGGTTTCAAAAGAGTGGGAAAACAGAACAAGTAAGAATGATGTAATTAAATTTAAATACATATCCAATACTTGTAGTACGTTGATGGTTTGTAGGGTTATAGGGTCACGTGTCTAAGTTTACTCAACAAATCCTAGCCCGGTTTAATTTCACGGTGTGTCGCCCTTCATTGTTTGTTACATAACGCCATGCCCTTCCACTTATCACCATTTCACGGCATACAACTTGTAATACCACAAAATAGAACAAAGAAGATTTATGTTTACTTTAACTTTCAATCACTACGCATTACTCTTATCTCTGGAAAGGATAAAACTCCTTTAGTTATAGTAGTAGATATTAAATATATTTAATAATAATTATTTTTACAAAAATATTATTCTAATTTCTAATGAATTTCTAAACTATTCTAATGAACTTAATATAATTAATAACTGATTATAATAAAAAAGGATATTTCAAGGAAAATCCAATTGTGCTGGGAAACATCGGTCATTGGGAAATTTTCGTACATTAAACAATTTTATTCACTAGTAAAAAATTGAGTAAACTCAATTGTTTGTTGGAATTACTGTTTTTCCAGTTCATCAGTTTTCAACGTATATTTGATTAAAACCATTATATATGCCGTTATCAGTGATACATTTTACACAAAATATTGTTAGAGTTGAAAATTTAACCCTCCTTCCCTCCCTAAGTAAATTTATTTTTATTGTAAAATTGATTTTATTTACTTCTTATCTTCCTAGTATGAAATCAAATTGATTTTATTTAAAACAAGACCAAACCAAACTGATTTATTTTGAAGAATTTTAATCAATCGTCATTATTATAAAGTATTTCATCTAATTAGATTCAATATCGTCTAAAATATAATAGTATACTTTAAAGATGCTTAAAGAAACAGACCAGACCTTTTCTTGGAATTGATAAATACGAACAAACATTTTGTTTTTTAGTAAATTAAAGATTGAAACTCAAGAAAACTAACCTTTCTGCAAAAAAAAATTCCCTGAATAAAATAAAATACAGATCACAGACCCTGAATAACATAAGGTTACTGTAAGAGAATGGCAAGTATGTACGAATGTGTTTGGATTGTAATCTCGCTTAGAAAAAGTTCATAAAAATGAAACAAAACCAATTAATTACATTTATAGATGAAAAATTTGTTCAAGTTCAACTATCAATTGAATGGCTGTGTACAAGTCAATTTAACTTTGAGGTACAATTAATAATTTTCAAACAGAATATTCAAAGGCATCTTAGATATTTGGTACATAAAAATTCACTTCTGAATAATAATATTCGACTTAGAATTAAGCAAGAAATTTTTAAAAACTATTAAAAAACGACCTAACAACCATCGAAATTATTTAGAGCAAAATCGTTTGAGAACAATGACAAAATACTTACAAGGCTGAAAGGATACAATGTTTTATAGTTATCTAATAATTGTAGGAAATTTAAATTTTATTCATTATTGGTCAATAGATTAATAATGTTTTCATTTTGTAACGTCTTTGTTAAATTAATTACTTATTATTATATTTATTTTATATTAAGAATAGATTGTAATTTTGCTGTTTTTTTAAATATATATATATATATATATATAATAAAAACTAAAATATACATTTCAACTACAAATTGCTTAGAAAAGTCGAAGAGTTCACAGACAAGGTGTACTGTACATCATGTATACATCATTTATAAAACATCTGCCGATAGCGCTTACGCAGTCCAATTCTTCAGATCTTATTTTATAAAATTTTCATCGTATTAGCAAAACGAAGTGCAAAATAAACCTTTACGTAGAAATATTTATTTTGTTTCAAATTATTTATTATTTTTTACCTAAGATGAATTAATATACAGCCACTCGTAAAAAAGTGATGTATAACGCCCATTATAAAGACTACTGATATATGAATTTTTTAAGTGTTTTTATATATATATATATATATATATATATATATATAATGTTTGTTGAAGACTTTTCCCCATAAAACAAAGAACAATCACACTACAGCAGAAACATAAATTTTTGCATTATGCAAAAATGTTATACAAATCAATTTCCAATATCTCAATCATAGAAACTTTTAGTTTGATTAAATGAAAATCAAATAAAATATCATATTTTCTCAAAATTTAATCGTGAATAACTTTTTAATTAATTATAATTTCTATTATTTCTCCAGGATTCAGAATTATCCTACTCAAGAAGTTTTAACTCAAAATTTGAAATTATTTATTAAAATACATAAATTCAAATCTAAATTAAGTCAAACACAAAACAATTATTTTGATTCTGACATAAACTGCTAAGAATTTACGTATAATTTGTTTTTTTTTAATTTAAATACCGGAGTCAGTAGTTTTAGCCGTGATTTTATCTGATCTGAGGTGACAGTATTTTTATGGAGAGAAAAATGTAAGATATTACATATAATACGAAATTAAACAAAAATGTTCAATTTATCCGGAATACCGAATCTGACATCTCTGAATAAGCGATTTTTTTCAAGTTCGTAGAAGTCCAATTTTTATAACTGATTTTAATTTTAAAATCCTTGTAAAATTTAATTTAATGGAATGGTTTAGATTTCAGTTTTGAATTTAAATGTAATGAAAGGTTTAGAACACATTTTTCGTTTGCGAGTACAGAATATATTTTAATAATAATAATAATAATAAACCATAGTTACAAAAAATATATATATATTAATTTATTTTTATATGAAGCGTTTCATTCTCATACAATTCTAAAATTAAAAGAAAAAATGAATAGAAAAGGGTAGATTTCCCTATCACATCAGACCCTGAACTGCTTCTAAAGACCCTCTACTCTAATATACCCTCTCTTACAAACAGCTGAACTCGGTTAGAACGATGTGATTAACTCTGACAGCAATGCATGCTCATTCACTGTTATTATTATTATCATTATTGTTAAAATACAACATTTTGTTGCCATAACATTTCTATATTGGATGACACATAACAAAATACTAGTATGTGCACAAATCGGGGGCCGTGTTGATATTTTTAAGGTAAATATTTCTATTTTTAATAGTAACAAAAAAGGGAAAATAATTTTTATTATTATTAATTTTACATGTTGAAAAGAGTATAAGAAAAAGTAAAAAGTTAAAAAAATACCTGTTTTATATATTTTATTTTTCCAAAAATAAAATAAATATGTAACAAATAAATAAATGTTGTCAAAAGGATAATTACACGACAGTTGACATATATCTTCTTTTTTTGAGTAGTGAAAGATGTATATGTAAAACGTACGCGCCTATTAATTAACAACAAAATTATTTTAATGAAATAAAAAAATCTCGATCAAAATACTTATTCCATACGAAAACTTTTACAGATTTCATTACTATCAAATTTCGATCCTTGAATTTTTTATTGCAATGTTACGTCAATTTGTAGATCACATAAGAGTGTTTCTCAAAGAAATGAGATGGTAATCTTATTTGAAAATTCCCAAAATTTTTTTTATAGAAATTTATTTAATATTTTTCAGTATTCCACAGACTTATTTTTTATAGAATATAACCTCAACGAATAAATATTAAAAACATTATTTTATCGAAAGCGGAGTAGAATGCCACTTTAAATTTTAAAAATTCTTAGGAAAATTGCTTTGTTACAAATTTTATTACTGCCCGTTAAGATTTTTTTTTCTAAAATGCACTGTAACTTGTAAAATGAAAAATAAATAATTTTCAAAAATAATAATAGGTAGTCTAAAAAGTAGTGAGCCTTTTTCGCACAAGATAGCGTGAGCGTATTCTGGGAAAATCGAGGAAGACCGGCATGTAAGCAGTCATGGCATCACCAATGACCTAAGTTACAAAACAGTATTAAATCATTTGGAGAAAGCTGGTTACAAAATAAAAAAGCTCAATATTTGGGCGCCATATGAACTGACTCAGAAAAATTTACTTGTTCGAATTTTGATCTACATCTCTACTGAAAAGTAACGAAATCAAACCATTTCTGAAGCGGTTGATCACGAGTAATGAAAAATGGATAACCTACGACACAGCAGTGTGTGTAAAAAATCGTGGTCAGAGCGAGGAGAAGCTCCACTGTCTGTGACAAAACTCACACTGAAGCCCAGGAAGTTTATTTGCGGGTTTGGTGTGATTGGAAGGGTATCGTGCTTCACAAAATGCTGTCTGTCGCCAGGCAGAACGACAGACTCAGAACTGTATTGTTGACAATTAGCGCAATTGTATCTAGCAATTCAAAAGAAACGACCTGAACTGGTCAACAGAGTGTCAGTGTCGTATACCACACTGATAACGCCAAACCACATACATAATTAATGAACTGTCAGAAATTGAGAAAACTTGATTAGGAGGTTTTAATGTATTCAACGTATAGCCCGGACCTGGCACCGTCAGGCTATCATTTGTTTCGGTCTCTGCAGAACTCCCTGATATGAATAGTGCCAAGTGAGTTTCAAAAGAGGCCTGTGAAAACCAAGTGTCACAATTTTTTGACCAGAAACCACAGAAGTTCTGTAGCGACGAGATTACGGTGAAGTGGGAAAAATGGTAGGTCATCGAAATAGTAGGTACATATGTGATCTCATAATGTTATTTTCCAATAACAATAAATGTAATCTCAATTTTGGCCTTCAAACGCTCTATACGTTTTAGACAATCTACTAGATAAAACCATCATTTGACATTTTTACCTTTTGGTAATATTGCCAAGTTCCGGTTTTTACCGGAAGTGGGCTAACTAAACCGGCAGTTAAATTTTTAAATGGGACACACATATTTTCACCGTAAATTTGGATTCTAGGGTCAAATATTCTCAAGTCTTGTCCTAAACATTTTTCCATAAAGTGCCATCTTTAACCTTTAAATGACCTTCGAACTTTACCTAGTTCTGAATTCCTTTCATAAACTCTTTTAAACGCTAATAAACTTGATTTTTCAAAAACAAACAAAAATTTATAATAGTACAGCTTCCGGTTCTGTAATAATGAGTACTACGTTCCACCTAAAAGAAATAAAGAACCTGTCAAAATAATCTAGGTCTGGTCGAGACTGGAAATTAATGAGCTCACCGTTCGATAGGATACACATGGTTTAGAACAAAACTGTTTTCTTTTCTTTTTATTATTACCGAGGAGTTGAAAAGAGTTAGAAAGAATTAAGAACAAGTTAGAGTTTTAAAGTTCATTTTTAGGAACAAAGAAGGCAATTTTGGGAAAAATTTTTCTTAAGACTTACATACTTTTGTGCGTATAATGCAAATCCGTGGTAAAAAAATTCCGTTTAGAAAAATTAAGATCCGGTCTCGCTAACCCACTTCCGGTCAGAACCGGAGTAAGCTGATAATATCACTAAACGCGAAAAGGCATATGTAGTTTACTATTGTAATTTGTTTTGTTTTGTAAAAATCAAGTTTTTGGCGCTTAAAAGAGTTTTTGAAAGGAATTCAGGGCTAGTTAATATTCGAAGGTCTTTTAGCGGTTAAATATGGCTCTTTATGGAAAAATGTTTCGGTCAAGACTTCCGTATTATTTCCTAGAATCCAAATTAGCGGTGAAAAATGTGTCCCATTTAAAAAAACGAATTTCCGATCTAGTTAGCCAAGTTCCTGTCGAAACCGGAAGGTAACAATACGACCAAAATGTAGAGCGCCCCCGACTTGGTAATAAATATTTTTGCATTTTCCAGAAAAATCACTTCCTTCAATTTTAGAAGGGATGGGAAGGGACACCGATAAATATATATAAAGAATAATTCCGAATTGCACGGAAATCTCTCGGTTGATGATCCTATAGTCAAAAATAAGAAAAAAAAGTTACGTTTTACAGAATACGGTTCGTTAGCGGGTTTCAGCTCCCGAAACATTTAGCCCTCCTAAATGTTTTTGTGAAATTAAACCGTACGAAAATTCTTGATAGAAATCGAGGGCAAATTTACTGCTTCCTTATGGTTTTTGGTCTAAGAAATCGCATAAATATGATCCCAGATCTCTATTTTACTTAGATTTTAAGAAAAACAGGATAAAACACGAACAGATTTTTTTTCGAAAAATGTATTTTTTACGTTTGGAATAAAATAGCTTTGTCAATTTACTAAAAAATAAATAAAAATTTCTAGTTAACATTATAGAAAATTTAATTATGTGAAAATTGATGAAAATAACCTCTATTAATATTAAATACAAATTTTAGAAGTTCAACTTAAAAAAAAACAAACACAAAACCTGACTACGCCTCATTTATACGCCATTCATATTATCAAATTGGGCCGTGGAGAGGTTGTTTATTGTTCACTAGTGTTGAACAGATTGCAACGTACACATTAGTAAAGAAAAAAGATTACATACATTAATGAAAATATTTATAGAAATGCAATATTAAATTATATAAAATCTGTATGCGCCCTAATATATACACACAAAGCATGCTTAAACATAAATCTAATTTAGAAATAACTACTTGCGTCATTAAGATAAATGAAATCAAATTTGATTTTTTTTTTTTTTTTAAACTAGTCAAATCAATTCTTATTATAAAAAATTTAACCCTCATTTAATGAATTATTTGTATGAATATCATCCTTTTAGGAAGTCAAATTAAATCATATGCGGGCAACTGAAGTAAAACATTGTTTGTCTCTTTGTATCTCTTTGTAATTTTATATCTTTGTACCTTAAACGTCAAATAATTATCTAATAGTAATAATGTAGCTCTCAGTAGTAAAATAAATTTAATATCAGAATTATAAAATACTTACGTTACTATATTTGTAGATTAATTCTACCAAACCACGTAAATTAACGAAAAGGTCCCTGTAATTTGTCAAACTAAACTATTAATACATAAAACTGAATCATTGAAATTTACATAATTGTTCTAATACGCTCATTGTATATAAAATTTAAAAGATGAATACGTGTCTTTTTTGTTTTTTTTTTTTGCAAAAGAACTGACTTAATTTAAATAATAATCCATATTTTAAATTAGTTTGTTAATTTCCGAATAAATTCTATGTTGAACTACATATTTATTTGAAGGATATTTATTTTTATTTATAAGGATATTAATAAATAATAATTAAATATTAATATAATCAACAAACTTTTTTTTAGGTTGATATAAAATATTTTTTACCAAACCGTATGTATATTATATATACTATTACAATTATATATTTATATCGTTCATAAGATTACATGTTAAAAAATATAAACGCTTTGACATTTTTCACGTTTCTAGAAGAAAATATTGTTTTTACTTTCTACATTGATTTTTGAAAGAAAGAATCGACATATTTGTTACTCATAGTTTTACCCTCATTGGGTATTCATTCATTAGAGTGAGTCGTGTTATGTATTAATCCATCAGAGATGCTAATAACTTATTTGACCGCTGATCGTAATTTTTATCCATTGTATTCTTTTATCAATTTTTATCAGACCAAATACTAAGTCTGACTTCCTGTTAGTTACAAAACTTAAGATTTATCTTATATGAGTTATAAAATAGAAAAAACCTTAACGAATTTTTATTAAAATATGATAGAAGTATAATACAGAAAGCGTATGTAGTAAATTTCAGTGATAATGTAAGATTTCATAGTGAAATCAATCGTGCTAATTTACAAGCAAAAATTTCACTCCTAAAGAGAATCTTTTTAAATTTTATTGTTCATTATTTCTCATAAAGAGTTATATTATTAATTAAAAACCATCGGTACGATATTAATTAATATATTTTTTTTAATATTCTTATTTTTGTGTGGGATATAAATTTATTAAAATAATTTTATACTCTTTTTTTTATTCCCTCTCCCCTGGGTCGGACCCACAATAAAGTATAATTCAGCCCAGAATAGTGTCCAATATTCTAACGGGCCTCCCCGTCAACCGGCATGACAGCTCAGCCCGCCGGTCGATCTTCTATTTATGCCTGCCTCAAGCCTCTGATGCAGGGTGCCAGGTCCAGCTATGCTAAACCTAGTCCCTACCCCAGAAGCCGAGTTTCGGTCTTAATTCTGCCTTGCCTCAAGTGAGGAATCCAGAAGGAAGTTCCCCACCGGGATTATGGTCTTGAAATGCCTTTGTCTTAAATGAGGAGTACTGAGAGATAGAATTTGTTTTAGACTCCCCCCTAAAACAAAAAAAAAACTTTATTTCAATTGAAAGTTTTCCATACAACTGACGTCTATCCACCTTTGGAAAGAGTTTGAACTACCAAATATTTGATGTTATAATTAATAATAATAAAAATCACAGATTTACTGTGTATGTGCAAAATTAAAATATTTTACTGAGAAATTCTATAAAATTAAAAATAGTATATTATAGTATAATTATATTAAATATACTGTATACATGCTCAGTCATTAATGTTATATCCTATAACTGTCTGGGGAGAAGCATGGAACACTCATGTTCAGAAGTAGTTTGATATTCATAAATAAACATTAAAAGCAGCTTTTGGTAAACCCCGATTATTTTTCAGAAAAAAAAACCTTTTTGAAACTTCTAATACACTAGCAGAAATAATGTACTAAAGAGAATTATATAAAAAAAATAATATTTAATTTAATTAAAAAAATATTATTGGATCAGTCTTCGACAATTTTCTACTACCACGTGCAAAATCCCTACAATTAATCTGACAATTTCTAGAAGACGACTATTATATTGAAGCAGTAAATTAATAAATGTTATCACAATTAAAATATTACAATACTTTTTAAGAAAATATTATACTCGAACATTTGAAAATTGGCTAAAAGATAATTTCTTCTTTTTCTGTTCGAACTATCCTATTTTATATCTTACTTTTTAAAAATTATTTATGATTTTTAATATTTCATTATCAATATATTTTAACCGAATTTTCTTTTGATTAAACTGATAGTAAACTTTATTAACTGCATCATGTATTTTACTGAATAGTATATCTAACGTGCAAGTCTTCCTTATGCTAATCGTACCTCTTCAAAAAAAAAAAAAAAATTATCTATAAAATATATATCTAATATATCTATAAAAATATCTAATCTAATATATCTATAAATATATATATATATATATATATATATATATATATATATACGATTTCGTTATTATTAAGTGTTTATTTGATCTCATTTTTAGATATATTTTATTTTATATTAAAATGTATTTTAAAATAAAATGTGTTTTCTAGAAATTTAACGTTATATTTTGTAAAATTATAAATTTTTATTTTGCAATAACGTTGGGAGCCAAAAAATAAATAAATTATATTGTCGTTACAGAAATTGTAATCGGAAGGACTTTATGGGCTATTGGTACAATATTGAGTTATTATTACAAATATTTATTTTAAAAAACACCCTTATCGGAATCGATTCAAAATCACTGTTAAGTGTGGACGTACGTTTGTGTGTTTTACATATGTATATATATATATATATATATATAATATATATATATATATATATATATATTATATGAAAATTATTATAATGATAAAAATGGAAAGTAGTTATGCAGTATGCATTAGAGTTATGGTGCATTCTTTGGGAGTCGCTGAGTAATAAACCAAGACGTCACTTTGAGTTGTGTTTAATCGTGCTTCGTTTCCGTTTCGAAATCAATAATTGTGAGAAACGTAATGATTCTTTAGGTAGAAGAATGCATTTTTCTTGTTGAATACTTCTTTCGTGAATGTGACAACTATACCGATTTAATGAAACACAAGTTTTCTGGAAAGTTTCCAAATACTCCTGCTCCTCGCCGCAATACAATTTGAATTCTTATCAAAGAATTTCGAGCAGCAGGCTCTATTGAAAACGCTGATCGAAGCGGAAGACCACCTAAACTAAACTAACAGAAGCTACTTGATATTTCGGATGCTATGGCCGAAAGTTCACCAAGTCAATGCGTAAGTTAACGCAGCAGCAAAATATTGGAATTGATACCGCATATAAAGCTGTACGCAAAGGACCGAAACTTTTCCTTACAAAGTAATGTGTGTTCAAGAACTGAAACCTGCATAACATGTCAAAAAACTAAATTATTGTCAATGGTTTAAATATTTTACTGACCAAAGTTCCGTAAGTATCCTCGACATTACGGTTTTGACAGATGAAGAGTGGTTTCATCTGGGTGGGTATATTAATTCACAAAATACAGGACTGTGAACGACAACTAACCCCCATGAATTACACGAACAATCTTTATACGAAGCGAAAATGTTGGTGTGAGTAGAACGCGCATTGTAGGTCCAATCATTTTTGAAAATACAGTTAATAGTGGTAGTTATGTGCCGTTTTAACAAAATTCATTAGTCAATTAACAAAAGTTGAAATCAATCACGATTGGTCCAACAAGATGGTGACACAGCTTATACAGCCAACAGGTCAATGAATTTTTTACGAAATATCTTTGGTGAACGAATCATTTCGACGGGTTTGTGGCCTGCACGATCGCTCAATTTAACTCCACCAAATTACTTTCTATGGGGGACACTGAAACAAGCAGTGTATTGCAACACACCACTCGCAATAGACGAAATAAAAACCGCAATAATGGCACACGTACCAGACATTCCAGTACACCATCTGGTTAAAGTTTTTGAAAACAAAATTGAAACGTGTGTAGTGTTGTATTAACGTTGAAAGAAGTCATTTTCAACACCTTTCATAAACTATCCCATTTATTGTAATATCCGTTTCTATAAAATAATTAAATAAAAGTACAAAACAATAATAATTAAGAAAAATTCGTCATTACACGTCCATAATTCCAGTGTACAGCAACTTTCCAAACGCTCTGTGTATATATATATATATATACACAGATTTAGATTAGTTTATTTAGATAGATTTGTTATATATATATATATATATATATATATATATAAACAAAACACTCAATCGTATTACTCCGTAAAATATTTTTGAAAAAATTTCGGGTTGTCTGGAATTGCTTTCTTCTTTTTTTGAATATATTATTATTTAAAAAATTACATTTTTTTAAAGATAAAGTAAAATAAATCTAAAATAAGAAAAAATTGTAAAGTATAACTTACCTTAACTAACACTTTTACAGCACTGCATTTCATTACGTCATTTCCATTAGCTCTCAAAAGCTTTGATAATTCTATATGTCGTTTTCATAACGTGTATGGTTTTCTAGATTAAAAAATAAAATAATCAAGTGAACGATTTTTATGTTATTTTAAAACTACAGAAAATAAAATAATATTTTAACTAATTTTTGAATTACAATATTCTCGAATTATAATCATTATGAACCTACCGGGTCGGTCTAGCGTTAAAACTCATCGCAAATCAGCTGTTTCAAAGGATTTGAGGTTCAAATCCTAGTAAAGGTAAGTTACTTTTATACGGATTTGAATACTAGACAGTTGATAGCGGTGTACTTTGGCGGTTGGGGTTCAATTAACCCTACATCTCAGATATGGTCCTGGGCCTATACAAGACGTACACCTCATTTTCACATCATACATATGGTCCTCGTCTCATTGGGCCAAAGAGTTGTTTAATGTTCAGAACTGGAACAAATGTCAACGTACACATTGGGAATAAAAAACTATGTTTTTTAAAGTTTATATTATTAAAAAAAGCTATTGAAAAAATTTATTTGTAATTCTGGCCTCAATTTTAATCCACAAAATAAAATCGAAACTATTGCACTTATTTGTAATATAAATACGTTTTCAATACAATTTTATTACGAAATACATAACAAAAGCGGTAAAATTATTTAAATTTTAAATTAAATAAGTGTAGTTAAAATCTAGATTAATTTAAGTTTAAATTAGTAATTAAATTCTAAAGTTCGTAGTTTAAAATAATCATCTAATAAAAATAAGGATTTTTAGATCGAGATAATCACGACTTTGCAGTAAACATTATCATGTTAATGATATATCAGAATTTTATTGATTTAAATATGAAACGAAACTTACCGAATAGATTCATTTTTAATTATAATTAACTATGAACGGCTTTAGTTGGAATCTGTAACTAGTTTGTATTTTCAAAGAGTAAACACATTTATTGTTTTATATCTGTCATGTAAGATGTCTTAATGACAGGATATCTAGTAGTAATCCTTTCTATTTTATTTGATAACATTTTTACGTAATTTGAAATTTAATTAACGTATCTTTATGCTTATTTTATCAGTAGCCTACAGTACTTACAACTTGTTAAAAAGAAGATAGAGGTAGCATTTACATCATTCTAACAGTCGGCAACACTCAAAAGCAGGATGTTTGAACTCTCTTTTGTTCTCACATAATTCTCCTGTAATGATATTCATACATTTTTATCTTTTTGTTAACATTTTTGTTCCTTTTATTACACTTTTGTTTATTTTTAATTAAGCCACTTTTTTTGTAACTATAATATACTATCCAAATTTATGAAAAAAAGAGAGATTTTGAGGTAGATTGAATAAAATAAGCATGTACGCGTAAACACTACCTTCGTACGTAAAACCTATAGTAACAACCTCTTGATACAGGCTATAAGCTCTACAATTGAATAAAATTTTTTTATAACAGATTTAATATCTTTTGTACTGAAAGTTTGTTATGTTCTTCGTGAATCACTACTGTATACGTCGCGGGGAAGGCCTGTAATACCTTCTTCGGAATTTGACGTGTGGTCAATTCTGATCGGGGTCTTAAATTTAAGACTATGAGTATCTTGTATAAGGGCGTCTGCGAAGCAATTTATGCTATACGCGGCGCCTGGGAGAGTAGGCTAAAATTTAAAAGCTATCGGGATATTCTGTTACGGGCTCAACGCCTTATATTGCTAACAGTAACGGTGGTTACCGTAGAATTTCACGGGAGGCGATGTTGGTGATCGCAGGCGTGAAACCGATGGACTTGATTGCGTCTGAGAGGCAACCGCGTTATGTTGCAAAGAAGTCAGGAGAACCGACTTCGGAGAAAATAAAGGAGATAGAACAGCATGATGTCACCCTGTGGCAGGCCAGATGGGATGTGTTCTGTTTGGAGTTTATGTTACTAGTACACCGGTGGGAATGTCGCTAGTGGCATTCACATCGATAGCATTCTGGCTTAGGCTTGACTGAAAGATGTCATTGCCGAAATACTGAAGATGAACTCCGGTAAAACCCATAATGGCTAGGTACGGAGGTAGGAGGGAGTGGCATGGCTACCGAAACCGTCACATGAAAGGTGTCTTCCCCTATGGAGTCAGAACGTGTATATATTATACATTTGATGTATGTAAAAATTAAAATGTTGTGAGTCATTAATAATTAACGCTCAGCAAAACCTATTAAAGATAAATTTTTGAACATTTGTATACACGTTTTTACAGTGTAAAAGCAGACTAAGAAAGGATTCTTTGAAATTTCGAATCTAAAGGATTAAAATGGATATTTGAATTATGTTTGAAACCCAGCTATTTCTCGGTATCAAAAGAAGATATCAGCTTTATTTTTTATGTGTATATCTTCTTGTGAATATCTAAAAAATCTATTCACGAAATTCGACATTAAATGAAGTGAAGAGAGGTAAAAAGATTTTGAACATTGATTGCACATTTTCCCATTTCCTACAACATTAAAAATGATATTCACTCGATCTGAGCTTTCAAATATTCTTCAAATAGATCTTAAAAACTATATTCGGGTTTTTTTAATTTCAATTTTTTAAGGGATGGGACGGTGTACAGCGCGGCGGCTCAACCAACACAGTTCCTGCGACTCTTACTGTATGAGCGACACGACTGGCTGCAACCCCTTGGGTTAGTTAATTAAAATACATAAAATAAAAAAAATTTGAACGCAACGGGAAACGCAAGTAACCATACAAAAGGCGAAGCGACAGATATATATATATATATATATATATATATATGCTACAGATATATATATATATCTGTGGCATCCCCGTACTATTAACATATACCCAGTATCACTTACTACGTAAGATAATCGCATTCTTGAAAATCTATGTGGTCATTTGGTGTTGTAAAGTCACATAAAACATACATACAAGATTATCAAAAATATCTCGCATCTATCCTCAGTTTAATATTATTAAAATGAGATAAAAAATACTAATTTTTAATCGATAATTACAGAAGCCGAAATATATAAAATATATTTCTTTCGCCATTTAAACCATAAAAGGAAGATATAATTAAATACAACAAAATAGACGTAATTATATAATCAGTCATATATATATATATATATTTATTTATCACATGTATCTATACATAATAATTAATAATTTGGTACATTTCTTCTTGAGCTAGTTTATTACATAATTACAATTAATTATTTATTATAATACATAATACAATACATACATACATACATACATACATACATACATACGTACATAACTTACATACAAATACATTTTATTACATACCAACCGTTTAATAATAATAATTATTAATAATTAGTCTATTATATACATTACATACATATATAAATCATTGCGCTTTATACAAAAACATCATTTACACTAGTTAAATGCACTAGAATCATAAAACTGAAAAAAAGGATGAGATAAAAAAGTATTTAAAAAGAATTATTTTTTTAGTAGAAAATTTGTAAGCAATAAATAAATTCATAAATTATAAATTTTTAGGATAAATGTAATTTTGGAAAACAGGAAATTGTAATTTAAAAAAAAAAATTAAAATTTTTCAAATAAATATCCTTATAAAAGAATAATAATGACGACTAGAAAATAAAATAATTTTTTTTTACATAGTTAACGTTATTATTGTTATTACATTACCAGGACCTATTAAAAAAATAATAATTTCAGTATTCAGGACATATTATTGTAATGGATTATTCAACTTAGTGGTGTTTTATTAACCAAAATATAATAATTATACATTATATCAAAGTTAAGTCATAAGTAAACCATTTGAAACGTAAATTTTTATCTGAGTAATTAGCATAACCCACTTCGTTTTGAAAAAAGAACTTAAAAGTGATTACATCTACAAAAAAGGAACTTTTATTCATCAAATTGAACATTTTTTTACTATAATTATTACATCTTGAAAAATAATTAAAAAACATAAAATATAATTAAATTATTTAAGTAGTGTACCTGATTTTTTAATTTTCGAACACATGAATCAATTTAAAAAAAAAAAAATTGTAAAATGTAACCTAATCTAATTTTATGTAAGTAATAAATATTATTATTCAAAGACTAGCGTTTAGGAACTAAATTCACAATTTGAACTTTTGTATAACTAATGAAAAATATATTTATAAAATAAAAGGAACACAAAACTAAAAAATAAAAATGGTAATCAATTAATCAATAATATCTTGTAAACGTTTGTTGCAAATTTACAGGACGAAACAATTGTTTTTCCACTTGAAAAAATAATTACACTTTGACTTTGTTATACAGACAAATTAAAAAAAAAAAAAAAATGATATATAAATGAAAAAAAAACTCCAATAATTAATTTTCATAGTTATCTTTTTATAAGAAATATATATATATATATATTTTTAATAATATATTAACTCTATATTATGTTCCTTAAACGGATGGATAAAGATATTCTACACAATTAACTCCTTAAAAGTGCATAACTTTTCTCAAAAAAAAAAAAATGAGACGTAAAGTGGTTTCCCATTGCCTTTTTTCATTAAGCCAAATATACTCTTATAAATTTAAGCCTATCAAGATAAGGGATAAGACGCAGTCTTACAAGTGATAATCTTCAATATATTCACAATAGGGATTAGCTGTGTAACGAACACCTTTACTATCATAGTAAAGAACTTAATACGTAAGAACGAGACTGTATAAATTCAAATACCTTATAGAAACAATACTCGTACCTTTTTTTCAAATTAGCGACTATAGATCTAAAGACTCATGAATTTATGAAATAATTTTCAGAAAGAAGTTTTTGACGTTAATAGTGTTTAAAACTTGTACCCTCTAGTGATTACGTAATTGCAAAAATATGTTGTCTTTTTTTTACATAAAAAGCATAGTAACAGACATATTATGATAATAGTTATAAACACATTTATATATTTTAAGCCTTTTATAAAATTAATGTTCTTGAATAGTGAGTTTTTAAAATGTAAAATGTCTATTTACACTTTAAAATTTCTAATATTAATAAAAGTCATATTTAAGAGCTTATAGAATGTTCATAAATATACGAAGTTACATTTTAGTAAAATAAACTTTTTATCTGATGCGCAGTAATGAATTTGATACACCTACAGCGCATGAGTAAATTCGCCTCCCTACTGTAATCCCGATTAGTCATTGGCTGTTCAACATTAACTGGAATTGCGCACTATATTTAGGATTATATTTCATTTAGGACTCGAATAAAAACATTAAATTGAATTATTACCAAATTAAAAAAATTTGATTTTGACTTTCAGAAATATTTTTAGTGTTTTTTTAATTTTTATTATTATTATTAAGTTTAGACCTTTTGTAAAACTAATAAATTATCTTAATAATATTAGTATGAGGTCGATTTAAATATTAGATATTTAAATATGAATTTATTTTATGTCCAAACTAATAAGTAATTGAAACTGAAACATTATAAACATGAATAAATCTTAAAAGATTTTCCTATGTAAAAGTTAAATAGCAAATTTAATAATTGAACAAATAAATGGAATTTAATCAATATATATATATATATAAAATCATAATAGACTTACATCTATACTTCTATATTTATACCTTAATTTTTTAGATTATTCTTCGTTTACATTTTCATTAAAAAAAACAAATTAATAAACCATGTATTTGTTAACTATTATTTAATATTATCTCGGTAATACGTATTTTAATTTATTTTTCTTTCAAGGTGTCAAATTGAAATAAAATGAGATTAAATCATAAATATTGAGTTAATTTAATCACGCTAATATTTGTTTACTACGTAAGACCCAAATTTTAACAAGTTAGCAGTTAAAACTAAGCAAAAAAATTCAATTACGCCAAAAATCACATTCACACTGATCGATGTTTTGTAAATCGATCTTTATGTTGAATACGTATGTAATAAATTAATCATACCTAATATTTAATTAATTTGCATTTATTTATGTTGGTAATGCCATGCAACAGATGAGAAAAAATTTTAGTCTTAATAAAATAGTAGATACATTTCAACACATCAATAACTGAATTTTAATTTGATTACTATTTTAATGTTTGTGGTTATTTTAATACGGTAAGTTTACATAATCTAATTCTAACGGTTATTTTAATACGGTAGCAGAACATGGTTGTTTAAATAAAAATTGTCAAGATAAATATTAAATGGCTATTGAAAAGTTGTAAAACAAACTTGTAAAAGAAGAAAAGTCCTATTTTTCGATTATTAAAAGCTAAGCAAGAGCTTTATCTTTTTTCATGTCTGGCGTACATGAGAATAGATGATGCTGTGATACCGTTTATCGATGGGAATGTGTACTTAAATTAGAAAAAAGAATTCTCAAATTTTTTTACTAAAAATTGTAAAGACGTTTCTACAAGAGAAAAAAATGTTGCGAAATATTTTTTTTTTTTTGGAAAGTAGCTATATTAAAGCTACGAACTATATCTAAAGTCCCAATTCGAATAAACTTCTGGAATATATCGGTGAACTTAATTCAGCGTAGAAAATTATAAAAATTTTGATGAATACATAGTTCGGGAAAAATTAGGAGAAGGTTGTATGTTAACTGCCACGAAAATAGGCAAAATAAAAGTAGCATTTAAATGTTATGGAATAATAGTGACGTGACCCTATTTTTTAAAAAATTAAAATAGTATCGCGTGGCAATGTTTCTAAAATTTATTACGAAAATAGGAAATTAATAGCTATTGTTATAAAGAAAGCTAATTTATATCTATGACGATTTATGTTATTTATGAGCAGAATTAAAGAATGGATGTAAGTTTAATAAATAATGAAGGTAAAAGTAAAATGTCTTTAAAAGATAAATGGCATTGTAGGTTAAGACATAAAAATGTATTTATTTAAATAGTTTTTGCGAAAATAAATTATTAATCGGTGTACCAAAATAGAATCAGGATACATGAAATGCGCAATATGTAAAAAAAAATAAAATCCCTAACATACCTTTTGAAAATAAGAAAAAACGAGCCAAAAAAAGTTTATAAATGATTCATACTGATCTAAATGGATATCATGCAACAGTAGACAATTATAGTGAAAAATATTTATTTTAAATTCATAGATGATTATATAAACTAGCAAAATTTAAATAATTAATTAAGACAAATATTAAATTATATATTAAATAAACATTATATAATTAATATTATTAATGTTAATTATTTTAAGATATTAAATCTAATTCTGAAGTTTGTAATTGCTTCATAGATTACGTCAATGTAGTAAAAACTTTGGTAAAGGGATAAATAAAAAGTAATATATAATAATGGTAAAGAATATTTGAATGCAAATGTATACGTTTGTTAGAAAGAAGAGTATACACCCACCTTATAATCATGAGTTATATGGTGTAGCGGAAATATACAACAGAAACAATATGGATATGTCTAGATGTTTGTTGGCCGAAGTAAAATTTAATATTTATTGCCCAGAAGTAATTAAAACAGCAGCTTACTTGGAAAATAGAACTCTAGCTAAGACGTTTTGAATATAAAACAACTTAAGAGATAATTTTTGGTGAAAAACTAGCGCCAAGTTTTAAAATTGTATGGCAATCGAGTTTTTGTGAGAATATCAAATCGATTAAGAAAATCCAAACGGGATAATAAAGCGAAGCTATATTAGGAATATTATTAGGATAAACAGAATTAGGCTACCGAATTCTAGTAAACAACAAAATAATAAATGCAAGACTTGTTAAAGTAACAGAAAAGAATATAACACGTTTTGGTTTTAATAAACACAATATAATTGATAATAATAAAAATGAATCGAACCAATGTAAAAAATCTGACTCACGTATTGAGTCGGAAGAAAATAAAACTAATAATGAAAATAATGAAATAAAATCTAGATTGTCAGTGAGAGTAAGAAAGCTAATCAGTAGGTAAGGTAAATGATGATTTTATAACTAATTTTATAAATGTTGCGATGTAACTAAACCAAATAGTAATAGTAATGCTAAGAAGTAAAGCTGAAAATTAAAAAAAAATCTATTTATAGAGAAAAGAATAGAAAACGTAAATAAGAATAGGATTTTTAAACCGGTTGAAAACTCAAAAGATAAAAAGTTATTGATGTAAAATTGGATTTTTGAAAGAAAATAAAGGAAAATACAAATTTAAGGAAGCGTGTTGAATATGTATTAGATTAATCACACCTAATATTTAATACATTTGTATTTATTTATTTACGTTGGTAACGTCATGCAATTAAATGAAAAGAAAATAATTTCATCTTAATAAAATAGTTAAACGGTACACATCAATAATTGAATTTTAACTACTATAATTTGATTAACTATTTTATTTATTTTAATAAAGTTTTTTCCTGTTTAGCCTCCAGGAATCACCGTCAGGATGAATGAGGATATGTATGAGTGTATTAAGTTAACTGCAGTCTTGTAAAATCTCAGGTCGACCATTTCTGAGATGTGTGATTATAATTGAAACCCAACCACCAAAGAACAACGGTATCCACGATCTAGTATTCACATCTGTATAAAAGTAACTAACTGTTTTTACTAGGATTTGAACGTTGGAACTCTCGCCTTTGAAATCAGCTGATTTGCGAAGACCCGTTCACCACTAGACCAACCCAGTGGATAAAAAAAGTAACTTTATACAATTTAATTCTAATTCTAACTATAAATCAAACAGTTATTCTAACATTTTTCTAAATTATTGTTCTGGAATTACACGGGATACAAATATCTTTTCATTTTCTTGGATTAATAAAGTAAAAAATAAATTGATTAATTTTTTGATTTAATTTATTAAAAAATGGATTATCGACTTGCTACAATCCACCGGTAGATTAATTCAATTTGTGAATTATTTAATAATTTTCTTATTAAGTGAATTTAAATGTTCAGCTTTAATTGTTATTTTTCTTTAATAATTTAAGAAAAATTAGTTTGATTTTCATAATTAATCGTTAATGTTTTCTTTATGATAATCAATTTGTACGTTTATTTTGTAATATAGAACTCAAGTGCAGACGATGTAATAATAAAATTTCTGGACAAGCTTATACAAGTGGAAAAAATTTATTTTCTTAAAAGAATAATTTCTCTAAACCGAAAATAGTAAGAATTTTAAAAATTAAACTGGCAAATGGTAAGCATAGAATGATTGTAAATAATGGTTAAGAAGGCGTATTTACAGAATAAAATACAATTAGTGAAAAACAAAATCATCAAAAACTGTGCAGGCAAAAGAAGAGAAGTTCATTTATCAATGAAAAGATACAACTTAAGAAGATCTAAATCAAATTTACCGTTAAAAATAAAGGAAAAAAAATGAAAATACAACTAATTGAGCATGTGATCTTCAATGAAATTTTCACAAAGCTGGATTTAAAAAAATCATAAATTTTTTTTATATTCTTGCAAAAGCAATGGCTCAAACATTTTTATTTTATTTCTGTGTGTAACTTAATTACCAGTTATTTTTAATTAAAAAAGATTAGTTGCTTAGTACAGTTTTTGTTTAAATCTTTAAAGATCAAGACTTAATACAGATTTTTAGGTAGAGAATACATTATCTAAATCTATATGTATAAAAATCTATAAATAAAAAATAACATCTCAGAGTCATCAATAATGAAAATCCAGCAAAACCTACTGAAGATGATTTGTATACACGTTCTGCTTATGGTGTAATTGCACACTAAGAAATAATTTTTTTGAAATTTCGAATTTAGAGGATTAAAATAGAGTAACAATGAAATGTAACAAATTTTCAATTTCTCGGTAACAAACGAAGATATCAACTTGATTTTTTTGTGTGTGTAATTTTCATGAGAATATCTAAAAACCGATTTCTAGATTTTCTGAAATTCGACTTTTGAAAAAGTAAAATAATTTTGAAAAACGATTGCAAATTTTCCCCACTTCCGACTATACTAAACAAGATATTCATTAGATTTGGGCTTGCATGTACTCTTCAAATAAATATCTAAAAAACCATTTTCCGGTATTTTGAATTACGATTTTTTAAGGGAGTACGACGTTGTACGGCGCGGCGGCTCAACAAAACAGCCACTGCCACTGTTACTGTATGTGCGACGCGACTGGCTGCACCTGCCTCCCCGGTTACTTGACAAAAAAACATAAAATAAAAAAATCGATCGGGATGGGAAACGCAAGTTTCCATATAGAGCAGGCGAAACCGCGACAGGATGCTAGTTAATTGATGACTGATGAAACGTTATTGTTAAGTATTACTTATCGATCAGTTATGAAATATTTATTTTATGTTTACACTTGGAAAACTAACATTTAAAATACGTAATTGAATAAAATATCAATAAAAAACTTTGGCGGTAAAATTATCAATTCTAATTTTTAGTAGTAAAGATATAACAACAAACACCCATGTATATAAGATGTTGTATTAATCATAAATAAAATAAAGTGTCTTTTTTTTCATTTTTTATCCAAAATTAAAGTATTTTGGTAATATATTACATGGATCATTTTAAAATAAATAAAAATGATAATTGAAGTCTTTAATGATTGTAATATTTTAAGAGGAAAAAAGTAATGAACAATGGTTAAATTTTTAAGAAATGCTTTGATAAAAATAAAAATCTTTCTCGCATTAAATTATTACCACACGTTTTTAGACTGTATAATCCGCCTCATATTATATTTTATAATATAAAATCAAAATAATCACATTGCGACGTATCTTTGGACCCGTTAGCCAAATACTACTTCTTAACATACCGCAATAGAAATATTTAGAACGTAACAAATGAATGTATCTAGTTTTTCCGTTACTTTTGTGAGTTCTAATAATTCTGTATAAATCAGACAGTTGTATTTTAATCTTTAACCTGATACAGTTTACGAAAGAACCACAATTAAAGCAACAGTATAAGTTTAATTAGTAATCCGTAATCCAGTTGATCATCTCTTTCCCTTAACCATGAAATTTTTGATTTTAGTTTTTAGCCTAATACTACTATAATCATATTTTAAGAATTATTTTTATCATCCAAGTTTTATAATTAAGAAATAAAATAAAAGGCATCTCTGATCAAGATGGAACTTTCAAAGAATTCATAATCAGTAATAAATTTTTATCGAGAGGTTTATTTTTTTCAGAAAAAATTCACAGTATAAATAAATGAAGATAAATTCATTAAATTATAAAAGGAACAATTTCACAATCACTGAATCATAATCACAAGCAGTGATTAAAAAGAGAAAAAATCTAATATAAATTAAAAAATTGTATAATTTCAGTAGCAAAAACTGCAGAAAATTCTTTGAAATCATAAAACTTATGTATTACGTGTTAATTCTAATAATTTCCTGATTTATTGTTAACAGAGTTTATCTATTCTTGATTGCGTCAAATTTCATTATTTTCGGTCAACAGTTGGTTAAATACTGATAATTTATTACGATAATAAATTGAATGAATAACTGGGTTCATAAAATACACTAACGGGTGATTTTATGTTTAAAAAATATATTTATCACTTCTCAAAATGTAAACAGTTAAATTATATTAAATTTTATTTATTTATTTATTATTTTTTTGTAACAACGCAACTTTACAATCTGTTCAGCAAGATAATTGAACAATAAGTAAACATAATGTATTTGAACTAACATTAAGTTGCCACATACCCAGCTGCTTGTGACTTATACAGAAATAGAAGAGCACTCCGTACGGCAAGACCATAAAGTTACCTAATTGAAACGATAAGGCAAACCAAGAATATTGTTCCTCAGCAATCTTGAAAAATTAGTGATCGTGTTACCTAATAAATTGACCGCCAAATAACTCGGGTGCCGATCCAAACGATTTTGATACCGTAGGCTGACCAGAGAAATTTCTTACCGTACGGTTCGCAACTTATATAAGGCTATTAATTATGTACCAGGGTATGTTGGGGATTTTATATTAAATGAAAATTATATACCGTTTTAATTAATTTTTTATTTTACTATAATTTGATCCCTTATTTATGTGAAATTTAAATACTTAATGAATTTTTTTTTTCAATTCTAAATATAATATTCTGATAAAGGAATTTCTTCTCATTTTCTCATTTAGATTTTTCACTTTTCATCTTTATCCTAACCATTGATGAAAATCAAGAGCCCCCTACTACATGAAATGAAAGAAAACACCTTAGTTTAAACTCAGAAATTCGTAAAAATGAAATTGTAAAATTGTAAATGAAATTGTAATATTATATACTAAATAAAGACCATTATTTTCTGCGGTAGTTTTTTAAGAAATCAAATTTTACAAAAAGAAATGTTTTGTATAGATAAAAAAAAAATAAATAAATGCCTTATTTTTTCTCTTTTTTCAAGTTATATTCAATCTCCAACCTTCATTTGTTTGGTACAGCAACTTTGTAATATGTGTTTTAACATAGATAATTGACTTCATCTTGAACTTCGTTAACTAAGTTTCATAAAATGTCGTTTAGTAATACCAATTTTATTACGACTTTAAAACTTTTCGCTTAACGATTTATATTTATAGTAATAATAGTTTTACACGAAAGATTAAAAAATGTAGTTACGGGTAAAAAATAGAAATACATTTGCCGTAATAGAAAATCAGGTAGGTATTACAGCAGCAGATCACTAATACCTATTTACAAGAATTTTTATCATTAGGTACTGATTTTATCTAACACGATAATACATTGTTTTTTGTTACAGTTGACTGAATTTTTTTAAATAAGTTATTTTTTAATAAATTTTCTTTTTTCTTTCAACTATCAATCAATGAATACATTTTAAAATTACATCGTTATAACTGTTTATTAAGAAAATATAGTTAAAATAGACATTAAAAAAGGGAAAGAAAGATTCGTTTTTTAAATATTCTACATTTTCGAAATTACAGATAGAGTAGCATGTAATTTTATGAAGATATTTTAACTATTACATGTTATTTTTGTTTTTTTGTTTTTTTTTTAGTAATTGAATAGAAGTTTCAATGAATTTAAAAATCTGGCAAATCGTACCAGTGAAAAGATTGAGTTTTTCAATTTTTTTTTTTTATAAAAATATAAACAATAAAATTTTTATTGCTTAAATGAATTATTAATAAATAACAGACTTATTTTTTATCTAAAATTACTTTTTAATACGGTTTTTTTTTAAACGAGCCAATACCTTAACAGCGTAACAACCTTCATTGTAACTACACAGTGATACTGACAACTCAAACTCAAATACGTTTTTCCGCTATCTGAGCTATAATATTACATGTATTGACTGATCTAATTTTTATTAAATTTAATAATCACCAAAAAATTAAACAGTAATTGAAGAATATTTCAATTATATTTTACTTATAATTTGACATAAAACTTTCTTCGAATCTGAAGAGTTCAAAAATGTTAAATTTATTTTAAATATGAACTTTACCTATCTAATATAAACCATAATATTATTATAGGCCTGAAACTTCTATAGCCTGAAACAATTTTTTTTTTTGTAATAATTGTTATTTATCTGAAAATCAAATATATTTTTTAAAAAAATAAATAATTTTGTTATCTAATAATATCATAATTATAAAATAAAATAATTATAAATAAATCTGAAGAGATGACAAACGAATTTAAAATTAAGTTTTTTATAAGCAAATGCAAATAAAAATCAAAAAAAATATTATTAATGCTCTTACATAGTATCATGGTACGAGTATGCTAGTCGTATAATAAAATACTAATTATAAATTTTAAACTAAAGCCCATCTAAACTGAAAGTAATCGCAAAAAACGGGGTTTCTCTCATTAGTTATGATATATTAAAATATCTTTCTAATTATTCAGTGTAACAAACCGAACAAAGAACTAATCATTTTCAGTTTTGAAAACAACAAAATATTTCTAGTATTAAAGTAAATCTTTACAACTTTTAAAATTAACCCTTAATTATTATTAAAAGGTAATGAAAAAATATAGGTTATGGAACAAAGGCGATTTACAGATAAGGTGAAACTTACACGTACTGCATTAAATTCAATACGTTTAATTTTATTTACCGTCAGTTTACTTGGGCTTTAGTATTATATATAATATCCATTTACGATATAGAAATGTACAATTTACTTATAAGAGTAAGAAAATACGTGTACAATATTATATACTCGATTATTTTAAATTATAATAATTATTACAACTAATAATTCATATCTTTGGCTGAAAACAGTCACAATATAACACAATAATAGTAATAATAAAACTACTTGCACTAACCCTAATTACAACAAAATACTTTGTACAACGTAAGTTTATATAATATGGTCCGCAAACTAAAACTAGAATTACATTATATAATATTAACAATATAAATATTTACAGAATGAGACCGCGTATACATCAGAAAACCGATCTAATTTATCAGTTAATTAACGTTTTCCACGTAAATTTTGATAATTATTTTAAAATATGTAATAATTATTACAATAATTTCATTCTCTTTTAATATAAATTAAAATGATAATACTTTTATTCTGATATATTGATAATTTGATAATATATTCATAATGGGTTGTAAAATTCAATAATTTTGTTTAAAAATTTCGAGTGATATCAATAAACAATACTTACCAGAGACAGAACTAAGCAATTTTTTTTTATATAAAAGAATCTATTATGAAAATAATTAGTAGAATAGTAAGATTATCTATTTATTATGTCTCAATAAACCAACGAAAAATCAAATTATATTTAACACAGCAAATGTAACTTATTTACTATATATATTTTATAAAACAGGTAAACTTCTTTTATATCGATTATTTAAGAAGTTGTTATATATGTTTCAAAAAATATATACTAATAAAGTTTTTTTTAAAAGCAAATTGATGAGAAACGTAAAAATTATTGTATTACTATGAGAAAAACTATACAACAATTATGGCTTAATTTCTATGCTAAAAAATTCAAGCCTATATATTGGAACTGGAATACAATTCTAGGTATTTTTTATCTACCTCATTTTTCTTAAAAAATCATGCTTCCGATGTACATAATTAAAGATACAACTAAACTAATCAATTTTTTCATTTAATCTCAATCACGATACGTGACACAGCTTACAGCCTAAAATTGTTAAACTTTTAAAGAAGTAAAGAATAATAAAATTATTATTATTTCTTTTTTTTATTATTATTATTACTATTATTATTAACATTATTACGTAGCATAAAATAATAAAAAAAGAAATTTATTAATAACATACAAAATAAATAAAAAATAACCTTCTTGGAGCAAAAGCTTTGTTATTCAGCATTGTATTACCAAAAAAAATGATAACTTGATATGTTTTATTTTTCTCATTAACTCATTTTCTAGTTAACTCATATTTTAAATCATTAATCTTTACGGCATAATATGACACCATTTAAGTCACTAAAATTAATAATTTATTTCAAAATTCAATATATTTCAACGTTAAGTTATTTTCTTTGTAACATGAAATTAAACTAAAGAAAGTTTCGTAATGAAAAAAACTTTCCTCTTTGTAAACAACAAATTGTGTACATCTAATAAAGTTATTTATTAACGACTTTGAAAATATTACAATATTAAAAAAGTTTAAATTATAAAAATATTTAAATATGTAATTTCGCGGCGTTATCGCTTAGGCTACCAGAGATTAGACTGTATTTTCGTGGTAAAACCAATAACTCTATAATTGTTTTTCAGATTAAAACGAAAGAAAATTAAAAAAAAAGTTATATATTTATATACTCATATTTCTATTAATATATATATATAAATGAAATTTATTTCAAAGGTAGATAAAAAAAAAGTAAACAGTATAATAGATTATTACAATTCTTTTCATTTCTTTTAGAAATGTTTTTTGTAAACATACAATTAATTACTAAAACAAGAATAATAACGTTATTTTGTAAAAATCTAAACACAATTAAAAAATTACACATAAAATCTTTTGAAATTAAACAAATATTTTTTTGAGTACAGTGAAATGCCTCATTTGTGTTTAATTTTCAAAAACAAAAACAAAACAGGCAAGGTAATATAGTCGTACGGAAATCATGATGACTGATGTAGTATAACATATATATAACAAGTTAAACGTATCTGAAATCTCAACGTTTTTTATTTTTTTGGAAGGATATTAAATTTATTAATAATTAAATGTTTTACAAGATTACATATTTATTTTGAGTCCTTGCTAAATTCCGATAAATTTTAAAAGATTTGGCAAATTATAATTATAAATTGTTCGAAGAATTAAACTATGACAAAATACCGTTATAAACATGAAAAATATTCTACGTCGAAACATTAATGTAATATTATTTTGTATTTTGGATTGATTGATATTAATAAAACTGCTTGAATTAATCTGAATTACAAAAAAATGTTCATTAAAGGAACAAACTCTCTCCTTTTAAGCTCAAATTAAGATTAAGATTTTTTGATTTCGAGCCTCTAGAAATGAAAAATGCTTTTGAAAAAAGGTTAAAGTTAAATTTGTGTTTTAAAGACTCGAGAAAGTAGAATTTTAGATAAGTTTTAAAGATTAAATTTAAATTTCTGCTAAAGTTTTAATTAACTAATTTATCCATAACATGCTTGTGAATTTCTTTAATTAAAAAAAAAATTGTTAGCAAAGTTTTTCGTAAACTGAGGTACAAAAAACTTAAGAATTTTATGTTCAAAAAATTAAGAACAGAACATTAAGTTAATGCACCCTCGTTATTATGACCCTCATAAATTAAAAATAAAATTAATTTTAAAAAAAGTTAGCTTCGTTTAAAAAATAAATTATTAATTATAAAACACATTTTCATAAAAATATGATTGAAAGATTAAATGTAATATTGATTTTTCTTAAAGGAAACATTATATTTCTTTAAAGGGTAAATTAAAATTTTGTTTGGATTTAGCTTGTTTAGAAAAATACTGTTTACAAGAATTTTGTGGAACTGGTAATATGAAACTAATTGATGAGCAAAATTTAAGGTATATTTTACATGGGTAATCTAATTAATTCAGGAATAGTTTTTATTATTATTATTATTATTATTATTGTTATAAATAACAAATCTGTTTGTTAACAGTATTATAATAAACACAATACGTAACTAAAGTAAACAGTTCCTGACTTATGAATAATTTGTAATAATAGAACATGAAATTAATTTTTGTCATGAAAAATCATTGATTAGTTTACTATATATTCTTATTAATATAAAGATAAAATTGATGAAATTTCATACGAATATGATATCAATACACCTCATTATATTGTCTAAGCTTTTTATAATAACTGCCTAATACTGAGTAAGTCAAACAAACGTGTAGTTAAAACTCAAAATAAAGTTGATAGTCCATTGTTTTAAGTAATTAATTAATTAGATCACATATGTAATGTCAAAAAATAAATTTCATATTACTGTAAATTATCAAATGAAAACGGAAGATTGGAACTTAACAAAAAATTAGATATAATCACTAATAAATATTTGATTTTTTGAAGGTATATTTTTCTTAAATACTACCCAATTTTAAAGTACTACAAATGATTTTCTAAAACAAAAAAAAATTAAAATTTACTTAAAATGGATACAATATTTTTAATCTGTTAGGAAAGTAATTTATAAATTACCGCTTTACGTATTTTTATATATGTAATTCAAATAGCCTAACATAAATTTGAACACAGTTAATTCTGCAAGCAGTTTAATAATAAAAAAAAGGATAAATTTAATTTGTTAAAGTATACGTTACTTTGTTGTGTGAAATATTTTTTTTAAATACAGATAGATTAAAAAGGATCATGATGTAATTATTAATAATTAACTTTATACTACAGCAATAAATAAATTATTTTTTTTAAATTAAAATGTAATATAATTTTAATAATATTGCATTATTTTTACAATTTATTATAAAATTATCTCACCTATAACTTAACCTTGATATATTAATAAAAAGGGTATGATATTTTGCACGGTAGTCAAGTTTTCTTGTATTTATATTTCAATAAATTAAATTTTCATCATCAATTTGCTATTAAAAAATTATGAATTCAAAAAAAAATCATTCTAAGATTTTATTACAAATTTTTTTTGTAGTATAATATTTTTGCAAATTACTAAAAATACTTAATTTCATATGTCGCTAACGACGAATGAAATTAATAATTAGTAATAAAAAGTATATACGCCAAGAAATAAATATTTTAAATTTAAAAAAATGAAAAGCAATAATAACTAAGAGTAATCTACATTACACAATCAATAATATCATATATATTTCAAAATAATTTGTAACATTAGAATTTCATTAAAGCATAAAAGTATATACCAAATTTTGTGCTAAATATTATCGCGGGTACGAAAATATTTTCCAAAAAAAAATCTGGAAGAATTTAAACTTAAAATATTATATTGTCTACAACACATTAATTTTTGAATACTCAGTAATCATACACCAACTACTTTTTTCTGTAATATTTACATTATTGAACGATTATAAATTAATACTTTAGATAACTGTTTCAAGGAAACCTACAAAAACAGTACTATGAATTTTTTTTCCGTTACGGAAAAACATTGTTATTTTACATGAAATATTTACATTTTTAATAATGATACAGTATTATCCTTAAAAAATATTAATTTACGATTAGTAAAATGCGATTTTATGGAATATTAGAATGTTTGTTGCAAAAGGCGTAGCAACTGACCTGATGGTAGTAGACAGTGTAACGTTTGATAATACTGAGTATCCTCGGTTCATCTGGCCCAAGCCGCGGCGAGAGGTGTGAACGCCGAGTCCAAACTCCGAGAAACAGCGACCGGTGACGACGGTAGTTCCGTGGAAGTTTTCATCGCCGGAGGCTTGGTAGGTCTTGTCGACGAAGCGGTCTTACCGATAAGCGAATCTATGCTGAAACCGGCACGGTGGTTGTTGTGGGTAGTAGTCTGCTGAGGCGCTGAAGAAGCCTGTACCGGTACCGGTTTACAAGGAAGAGTAGATGCGTGCGTGCTGGCCGTCAAAAGATTCAGTCCGAGCGATAGTCGGGCCAACTCTGCAGGAGGTAACAGCGGCACTGCGGGCGGTAACGGTGATAAGTACGGGTACGGTAGTCCAGGAGGATGTAAAGGATGGTAATGATCGGCCGGACTTAAAAACGAAGCCATCGCTGCTGCGGCGTGCGGATCGCGGAGTAAGAAATCAGGAGGTTGACGTTTGTATCGCTTACGGCGACGTAGAAAGCTTCCGTTATCGAACATGTCTTCGGCCATCGGGTCGAGAGTCCAGTAGTTACCCTTACCGGGATTTCCAGGTTCTCTAGGAATTTTAATGAAGCAGTCGTTCAAGGACAAATTATGCCTGATGGAATTCTGCCAAGCGGGAAACTTTTCACGATAGTATGGAAAACGTGACATAATAAACTCACATATACCACTCAGAGTTAATTTTTTGTGCGGCGACTGCAGTATGGCCATCGTAATAAGCGCGATATAAGAATAAGGTGGTTTTACCAAAGAAGACGACTTCTTATCGGTGCAGTGTTCGTCTCGTGAAGCCGGAGGACTGGGAGAACTTTCCGGCCGAGAATTTTCTAAAGGAACGGACGATGTAAAATGACGGTGAAAATCGAAAATTCCCGCAGGACGTGAACGCATAAGTGCGGCCGTCGTATCCGGATCGTCCGAATCCACATTTATATCGGAATCCTCATCGTCTTCGGGCGAAGGCAGCGGCGCGGGCCGCAGATCAAGCGGGCCCGACGCCTCGTAGCAGTGGTGGTCCTGCATCGCCAAACACATGGGAGCGACTGAACCGTACTCGGGGCGGAGCTCCTCCTCCCATAGCACCGCCCGCTACCCTCCCTTCCACCAATCACCGTTCGCCACCCCACCAAGGAACGTAGAGCAACCCTTCTCAAATAAATTGAAATCTATTTGTCATCGCCGGTTTATTTATTTCCACTGTAAATTCTGTCATACGAAAATCTCCTTCCTTTTAACTTTGCCCACTCGCGGTCGCTAACATCCTCGCTTCTCCATCGTATTACTTAACTTGTTTATTATAAGTATATAATCCCTTCACTGGATTTTTTTTCAGAACAAGTTTTATTAAAGAATTTTTTTTAAATTAAAAAGCCTTTTTATACCATTGCCTAAATTGCCTGAATTTTACAGCTTATCACATAATCACTCTACGATTAAAAAGAATCAATAAAAAAATTTCTTTCAGTACTTAAAACCTGCAGCTTACATAAAATTGTTCATACACTAAACTGGATTGAAATTTTTTAAGTAATTGAAAACTTTGTTATTAAAAGAATATTTTTTTAGAAAATTTATGATCAACTTACATTTTTGTAATAAATACTTATTTAATGCGTAATTACTTTAAAAGCTAAATCGAAATCGATTAGCACGAAACCTAGGAAATAACAAAATATCAGATTATTATTTTATTTAAATAAGTCTATTATTTTTAATTTTATAAGATAAGCCATACTTTAATCGTTCTACCCTTATCATGCTTTACTCTGATCTTGGGTGTAGGTACAATTATATTCATTTTAATCCTATTACGATCTTTAATCCTATTTATTTAGTATCTTCAATACCTAAAACGTATCATAAATCGAATTAAAATTCAATATTTATTTATAAGACCCAAATAGATCTAATACACAAAAAGCAGATAGCTAAATACATTTCCATCGGAATTGATTTAAAAGTAATTTAATTAGATTAAAATTAATCCATTACCACAATGTAAAATTTTATAAAGAAATTCTATTATTTTCCATTTATATCATCGTAAAAAATAAATTAAAAACGTAATTCGTGCGCGTTTACAAAAATAAACAGTCGAAATAATTTAAAAACTTTTGTTCTAAACAAAATGATTTTTTGGAATGGATTTATTAGCTTTTATTTCTGTTATAGAATCCTATACGTTTGTTCACTCCCTTTATCAAACGGTTCTTTCAAAACCAAAATGCGTAAATTCTATTAAAATTAAACAAGTTTATTCGTTTTAAATTTACACTAATTTTCAATTAACTGAAAAATTTTAATAAATCTTATAATTGCAAATAATAATAGTAATAGGCCAAACTCATAAGACCATTTAGAAGAAAAAATAGTTTAAAATGAAATACAATCAATTTTTTTACTATAATATTTGTCTTTAAAAATTAAAGTAAAACAAATTTATTAACTGTGACAGATCTCACATCTTCATTTAAATACATTCGTATACGATCAAGCTGTTTTTTCAAACTAATATTTTTTAAGATTTCCTTTAGGGCATTGCTATTAAACTAATTTGTACAAATTGGTTCCAAGATCATGGTATAGCGAAGGAAGGAAATTAAAAATCTATGTAACTATCGCGTTTCCAATTTCTAGTTTCCCATAATTAACGCCAAACGAAAACACTATTTTTAATAATAAATCATTAATGCATTAATGATTTAAAAACTAATTGTATTTTTTACCGTCCTGAAAGTCTGAATTTTCATAAATTTCAAAGATTATATACTTCATTTTTACGTTATATTTTTTTACTGAAAAAAATCCTACATTAATTTTTGTCATGAATTTCAATGAATGGTGTGAGAATTTAAATTTCGGTTCCAAAATATAATTTTTTTTCCATTTCATAAATAAAAGTGAATTAAAAGAGGAAAACATTTTTTTACTCAAAAAACGGTAAGTTTTTCTTTTAACTGATTAGTAGCTTCTTAAAAAAAATAATAAAACCTTAAAGTAAAATTGTATGCGTTTCAAAAGATTTAAAATTTTATAATTAAGTTAAAGTTGGTTAAAAACGCATGAGAAATAATTAATGAAAGTTTACTGAGTTCTGCTGAAAATAATTATCATTATTATATAAATCATTCCACGTATGGAATAAACTCGTGAGTACAAGATTCAAGGATTTATAATAAAATAAGTTTTAATAAGGTTTTTGTATTTCTCAAGAAATCTTGAGTTTTTAATAAAAAATAAATGGATTTTTACTATAGTTTAAATACTCATGAAACAAACCAAAGTCGATTAAATGCTTTACAAAAAACAAGTATGAATAAAATATGTAGCGAACAATCTTCAAACTCAATCACCAATCCAATGTAGAGAGAATCTTACACGCAAATGAAAATGTATATGAAAATTTGTCAGTTGAAAGAAAACAAAATGGCTTTAAACGAAATGGTTTAAATGGTTTCCGAGTGGGGTATGAAACAAAAGAATGGCGTGAAAAGTAGATTTCAAATACATACCCGTATATAAGTTATAAATACAGATAAAAGTGTTTGAGCACGAATACTGAATAATTTTTTTTGAAATATGTGATTTGATCTTGACCCTGTTCCAAATAAGGATTATGTTGTATTTAAAATATGTGTAAAGGAGCACAGAACCTATTCTAGTTAATATAACAATTTTGTTTCATTATCACTAATAAATGTTAAAAAAAAAACAAATATTAATTGTATTTAATTTTCATAAAAGTTTGAATGTCTTATCTAAAACATTTTTGATTAATTTTATGTTTTTACGGGTAAAATCGTTTCACTATGGCAGAATAAATAAAAATTACCCCATCATAATTACATAAAAAAGAATATAATTCAAAATAAAATATTTATTATAAAATGAAAGGAATGAAAACCACATGCGTACTGATGATACAATGGACTACACCAGAAGCTGCTATAAGGGTTTCACGAGTATAAAATAATATTTTTAAATTGTTTTCACATTTCCAGATGTATCTAACAAATTTTGTACATTACTCATGAAAAATAATATTTTTTTTACCTGTAAAATCAAAATAAACGGTAACATTTATTAATTATTATTTTTATAACCCCATTTGTAGTTTTCTTTTATTTCTCTGTATTTTTTTTATTATCAATAATTCATCTTCCGTAGTATGAAGTGGAAAATGATATATAAAACTTTTAGGGTAAGAAATCTTTCCCAGAATACCATTTACCTATTATCTAGATCGTATATGATGGATTTTCTCAATGGCGAAGTAAAAGATGTTATTACTGTTTTGTAATTTTATTCGTTACTTTAATTTTTAGTTCGTCCCTGAATATTTTATCTTATTTTTTACGAAGAAGATTACGCATTATACTTGTTTATTGAAAACAATGGTATCATCAGTTAACACTGTAAAAAAAAGTTTAAAAAAACATATAGGTATTGTATATAATTTGTTACATCTCAACATCTGTCATTTTGGTTCTTATAAGAATGTTTTACAGTTATTATTTATTGTGATAGGTAACAGCAAAAGATTTTTTTAAGCAGATTATTATAAATATCTGCACTTTTACACAATATATATTTAAACTGATTAATTTTGTCATAATTTTCCTGATCTTCGTGGCGGAATGGTAGTGTCTGGGTCTTTAATCCGAGGGGCGCGGATTCGTATCCCGGTCAGTTATGGCGTTTCTTATACGGTGGAAAATTATATTTTCACGTTCCCACGTACAAGCTTCAAAGCTACTGTATCGTGCAAAAAAAATCCCGGATTAAGATGGACACAAAGAAAATAATTATTTAAAAACTTTCAGACGGTACGTAGAAAAAGTGGTAACAGTCTGGTCCAAGCAGAACAATTAATTTTAAAATTAACACATTTGATAAATAATATTAACCATTAAGCCGTTTACGTAGTTTTTTGTCAGTTTCAGTATTTATTAAATATAAGCTTAGAATTTCAATATATCTACACTCTATATATGTTTTAACAAACCATAAGGTGATGAAACGGTAGATAATAAAAATTCCAGATTTTATTCGGGAAAATTCTCAAGACCAAATGATTTAAAAGCTACTAAACCAACTGGCCGTTCTTAACTTCAGTTAAACCACTATGACAACGGTAGAATTCTGGTTCGAGTTTCTGCCCGTAGATCGATTCGATAGAAATATTAGTGGAAATGATCAACTAAAATATTATAGGAACCACAACTATTTGAAACCCACACAAAAAAAATTATAACATTTTTAACTAAAATTGTATGTTTTTATACGATTTTTCTTTATACCATTATGTTTATAAAAAATTCTTACTATACTATAATATTTTTATTTAATTTTTAACTTCTGTAAGATTTTAACCTGGAAAGTATTTAACCTGGAGAGTATATCCGTATTACTCAGTTATTTTAAATTTTCAAGCCAATAGTATAACAAAAAATTTATCTTTTCATATGTTCTAGTTAGTAATCTAATCTTAAAATTCTAAAAAAATCTAAAAACTAATTACTAACAAATTAAGAATAAAACTATATCTACTCGTATAATAACAAATAACAACTGAACAGGATTAGAGTTTCTAAGAAGAAAAGTACACAAATGAATTTTCTTTTAGAGTTTTCTTTTCTTTACTCAAATAACGAGATTCTTAATTAAACTCGTATCGTGGTTGGTATTTCCATGAATGTGCAAGCTAATAAAAATTTTATAACTATTTTTTTTCTTTTTTGCTTCCTTGTACGAAGTAAAAGAAGTATTATGATCGCGAAAGATTTCGATTTTCAGATTTCAACGGAAATATCCATTTTGACAATCCCTGATCCATTTTGACTAGTTTCTATGTGACGTCTGTACGTACGTACGTACGTATGTATCTCGCATAACCCAAAAACGATTAGCCGTAGGATGTTGAAATTTTTGATTTAGGGCCATTGTGACATCTAGTTGTGAACGTTTCCTTTTGATAGCAATCAAATGGACTAAAAGTACCCAAAAAAGTTGGATTTTGGACTTTTTGTTAAATGCAGTAATAAGCTCTCATTGAGAGCTTTTCAATGATACATAAGCAGTACTTATTTTCATTGCTTTTAGAGTTATAGCCAAATAAAATTTTAATTAATGATGTATTTTGATCTTACAAGGGAAAGGCACGTCGGTTCAAATCCGACTTCATCTCCCTTTTTTTAACTTTTTTTTTTAATTTAAATGTATTGATTTATTAAGAATTATTAAACTCTGATTGTAAAAAAAAATTTACAATAAATAATAATTCAATTTCAGAAACATGGGTACCGCTGATAAATTTAATAAATTATAGAAAGATGAAAATTCACCTTACCAGAAAATTAAGTGTGACTCGAGATCCTTCGGTTTATTTCAAAACCAAGAGATAAAATATTACAAGAAAGTCAAAAAAATAAAATTTTTAATGTCAAAGGTTAAAATACTTATACAGTTGGACTTTTTGTTAACTGCAGTAATAAGCCCTCATTGAGAGCTTTTCAATTATACGTAAGCAGTACTTATACTGTTTGCATTCTAACAGTATACCAAATACATAATGTATAAATATTTTACCCATTGACATTATTTTAATTTTTTAACATAATTATAATATTTTAACTCCTGATGATGGTTTTGAAATAAAACGAAAGATCTCAAGTCACACTTAATTTGTTGGTAAGGTGGATTTTTAGTTTTTAATAATTCAATAACAACATAAAAAAATATGAAAAATATCAGAATTTATTAATGAACTAAAATTTTATGTACTTTTCATTTTAAAAAATGTGTATATGTAGGCGTACAAGGAAGTCATGTGGTGTCCACCTCAATTTTATTCTAGTGAAATTATTTCTAATGAAATCGTCATTATTCAAACGATAATGCTTATGTCAGTTTGTTTTTCAAAGTATAATACGAAAAAGTTTTACAAAATTAAATTAAAAAGCAATTCTCGCTTTACAGAAAACCGTAGTCTACATGCACAGTACCAGTGACCGTTTCTATGCAGTACTTATCATATTTTTATTAAGACGTATGTTTTCCGGCCTTTTAAGTTTTTTCAAACGATTTTTTACCATAAGAGAAAGATGTTTTTGTAGACAGATTTTAAAAATGAAAAAAGTAAAACTGAAAAATAAAATAAAAATATAAAAAAATACTTTTACAATTTTTTTTTTAATTTTAACTGTTTGAAATTTGAACTAAATTAGAGGCTAGTTGATTATATGATGCCGACTTATAAAAATCAAATATTAAGTATAATTGAAAAAAAAAATAGCAGTGCGTTTTAAATCGGTTATATATATATATATATATATATATATATATATATATAATCGGTATTATTGATTTTTCTGTTTCAGTTATACTGTACGACCTTTTAAAAATCACAAATTCTCCTTTTTTTAGATTTTGAAACTTTAAATGTGACTAACTAAAGAAAAATGAAAGTTAACTTTAAATATATAAATGTAAATAGTACAGGCTTAGATTTATACACCTATTTATAAAATGTAAGTGTGGGATACAAGTAAAGAGCAGAGATTTTTCCCCCTAACGATGTAAGTGATACTACTATTAAAAGGGACAGCTAACCTCTTGCCATCTCAATGACGACTATCTGTTTAGCAATGGTAAAAGGGAGGCCGCAAATGGTTTAATCAAAGTAGATTTTCTATACGGAAAATCTCCCCCATATTGCCTGCAACGGATCAAATCACACAATTCCAAGTCCGGTATACAGGGATTAAATTTAAAACCGTTATCAGGCAACTTGTTTTGCTCTTTATTTTATTTATCTCCTTTAATAAAATACCGGTTGTTTATTTTAATCTTCATTTTTTTATGCTATTATACATGATTAACGTATATGTTCTTTTTTATTACTGCAAATATTTTAAAACTTCTATTATTCTGTTCAGTTTCATAGACGGTAGAGGTCTGAGAAAGATGACAGAAGAGGAAACCTATCGGTAAAATATTCGTTCTGTTAAAATTAATCGCGTTTAAATTTTTATAAATAAATTAACACAGATTACAAAGAAAGAGTCAGGATATGTATCCAGAACTACTTCATTTAACGTATACTAGACAATTAGTCTATCATTCCGCCAATTTCCGTGGCGGAATGGTAGCGTCTCGGCTTTTCATCCGGAGGTCCTGGGTTCGAAACCCGGTCAGGCATAGTATTTTTCATACGCTACAAAATTCCATTTCCACATCCTACGGATAAGCTTCAAGCTTGTGGCAAAATCATTAAGTAAAAATAATTAGTTCTTAACACAAATAAATCTAATTTTGTTAATTTTCTGGATAAGAAGGTGCGAGCGACATTTTCTGTAAAGTATCATAAATATTCTTGCTCGAGAAACACTATTTGTGTATGTGAATGTACAAAGAAAACTAATTCCATTAAATATTTAGGCCTAATTATAGATTCTAAATTAAGTTGGAAGACACACGCATTGAAATTAAGGAAAGAATTATTATTATTATTATACTCATAAAAATGTTACAAATTACGAAATTATTGCAATCGAAAGCGGTTGGTTTATATAAATATAATGCGCTTATTAAATCTAGACTTGAATTTGGAATCGAATGTTGGGCAGGCTTTTTATAAATTTCACTTGACAAGTGCGGAAATAGCACAAAAAAGAATAATTAGAAAAAAAAATAAAATAAAATAATTAGAATTATGGATTTCAATAGCAGTTTTAACCTATCCCTTGAGATTTTCAAAAACTGAATATTTTACCCGTAAAGAATCTATACATATACAAAGTATTAAAAGTATTTTTCAATAGTTGTAAAGATTATAAAATAAACAATGTGTACAATAAAAGAAGTATGGATGCAGAAAATACACGAATCCCAGCTGTATTTAAAGAACGATTTCGAAAATCATTTGTTTATTTACGACTTACAATTTATAACATGCTAGACAATTAGTATAAAGCGTATAACTATATTGAAAATATTTTCATTAAAGAGGTGAAGAAATGAATTGCTAGTATTCAGGATAATTGTGTTTTGTTTTTTAAATTATAATGAATAAATTTAACGTAGAACAAATAAAATTAAAATGATGTTCAAAATTTACAATATGATCAAATTGTACTACTGTTGTCAATCGAACCACACACCGCCTTGTATGTAATGATTAGTAACATGAAATAGACTCGATATGACAAACTTTAGATTAATTACGTGTATATTTATATTAGGCTATATTTTAAGACCCATTTATGTATTACTACCTTTGGCACTGGAGCTTTTATGTGCTCTACGTATTCCACAGAATGGTATATCTATTTATAAATAATTATTGGAATAAATTTGAGTTTAATTAGTGGTAAATAAAATACAAATCTACGATTATTGTTTATAGTAATAAGATTACGAGTATTATTTACTTCTTTTATTATAATTTATTTGGCATAATTTGGTGCGTTTCTTTATATTTCTTTCTGTTCTGTGTTAATCTGTTAACCTTAAAATAATAATTATATTCTACATTCTCAATTATTTCTTTTATTAATTCTATCTTTTTCTTCTCTTCAGTTTTTATCTCCTACACTTATCCTTTTATTATCTAATTAATTAAAATTGATTATTTTAATATTTGGCTTATCTATCAGGTCATCTCTTGATAAGATTTTGCCATAAATCTATCTTCTCAACTTTCCGTCTTAGACCTCTTTATTTTGTACTTTATTTCAACGTACTTTTTATTTTCAACATCTTTCATTGTTGGGAGGATCAAAAAATGTAAAAAAACCTTTATTCTTTTGCTTTCTTCTTCTCCTTTTGTCAATATTTCTCATACGTAAATTTACTTCACAAAAATATTTTCAAGAATATCTTTTTAATTCTTAGAACTGTAATCGATGATAGGAAACTTCTTTTTTATTTTAACTTTTTTTACTTCTATTAGTAAACTTTTGATATATGAATTATTATTTCCACCTTCTGTAATTTTACTACCGACAAAAAATAAATTCTACCACATCTGCTACATTTTGTTTTCTCTACCTTAATATTAGATTTATTATTATTATCCTATCTATAAAGTTACTTTATGTTTTTAAACATTTATTTATTTTCAAACTTAATTTCTCCTCGGTAAAAATACATGCCATTCATAATTTCTCTTAGTTTATTACAGAAATTAATTCTTTTTTTACCAGACAAACAATCTCATCAGCAAATTTCAATATATCGAGTACTATCTCTACTCTCAAATTTGACTTTCAATTTCTTTACTTATAGTTTAAAAAATAACTTTATTCTTTTCTTAATCGTAGCTTGTCTTTCTTCATTTTCTACTCTTTTTCACGCTTTATCGTTCAATAAAGCACTACCTATACTTCACCATACCTACCTTGTTATGGATGCTGTAAAAGTAGTTGTTCTAATTCATCAGAAGACCTCAAAAGAGATTCATCAGATTCTCAGTATCTAGTTATAAGTTTACATAAGGCAAGTCATTTCTGCTGGAATTAATCTGTGATTTAATAATGACTTTGTCGGTTTCATACTCAAATCTGTAAGTCCATTCCCCGTTATATTCGAAGTAACATATCCTCTTACATATCCACCGAAAATGGGCGTAGATGAGTAACGTAAGTAGGCTATTGCACTTCTTGGGAAGCTCTGTCGGTATAAATTTATTGAAGATGATGAAGTCATCGAATCGTTCATTGGATTGCCACTGCGCGTGCTATGTTCTGTTTTCGATTTGCTAGGACTTTCTGATTGTTATTATTATTATGAGTAGAAGTTGGTAATTTTGAATCAGCTGGAGGAAGCTGGTCCATACTTCTTGCTCGTGTTGTAACTGCTTCGCTCCCAGGTACTACTGGGGTTGGTTATTTTCTATAGTGATATAAAGTATAAAATGAAAGGAATTTATATTCTGAAGATTTGAACAGTTTCTGAAACTACAGTCTGAAGAATGAAATAATTTTTTAATCTACATTTAGAACCTAAAAGATGTAAATAGTAGTATAGTTTGATTTTGAACAGGATTTTAAAGTTCTCATTCCCTATATTTCAGTTATTTTATTTTAATTTTTTTATTCCATCTAGCGTCATTAAATCCTTTTCCAAATCTGTGAATACCATGTAGGTAGTTCTCCTTCTCAATCATATTCTAAGGTTAGCCTGAGCCCTAAAATTACTAGTTTTGTAACTACGATCTTTCTAAAACTAAATCGGTATTTAGTATATCTATCATTATGAATTCTATTCTCCTGTAATTTATCCTGTGGATTTTTATGCTTATTAGCCTGATAGTTTAGTAGTGCTCACACTTATCTGCTCCAATTTTTTTTTTAATAGAAAATATTAAATTTTTTTATAAAATTTGTGGGTACTCCTCCAGTCTCGTACATTCTAATACTAAACTTTTAGTCTATTCAGTTCTTCTCCTCTAGCAAGACAATAATTCTGATGGTATATCATCATCAGATCCCTGTTTTCTCACTTCTGTTTAAGTCTCATAAGTTCTATCAGACTCTGATCTTAAAATAGTTTCTTTTAGACGTCTTTACTGATGATAAAATGGGATTACCCGGGGTTAATGTGGGGTTATGTTGGGGGTCTCTGTGCTAAATTTCATCAAAATCGGTTTATCGAGTCAAAAGTTATTAATATAATTCACCCTAATTTCTCTCTCTCTCTCTCTCTCTCTCTCTCTCTCTCTCTCACTCTCTCTCTCTCTCTATCTATCTATCTCGCTCTCTCTCTCTCTCTCTCTCTCTCTCTCTCTCTCTCTCTCTCTCTTAACATATCACTTTATATCTACAGTACCTTCCCTTACTAAAATTAATTAAAACAGTTTGTTTTAATAAAAAATTTATGAAAACTTTACTTCTTTAAATAAAAATTTGCCACACGTTTTTTTATCGATTCATCTTAAGCGGAAAAACTACCTAATAATAATAGCTTAAATCTAGGAAAGCATTAAGGGTATGATTTTAAAAAAAAAAAAAAAAGCTCACATCAAAAGTGTTTACTTTCTTGAGTCTGGTTATTCCTATGCAATGGAAAAATAATGATACAAGAAAAAAATTTCAAAAAAAAGGCTTTTTAAAAATCTATATTTTTAAACTGTGATCGTTTCCCCCACACATAGTATTCTTTTTTGATCATTTTTATAACTACTACTACGCCTAGGAAGACAAAAAAAAAATCGATTTTTTTTTTTAGAAAGAAGGGAATTTTGGGAAAATTTTTTTTTTGAAGTAAGCATGTACGTATGTACTGAGCTTAATATAAAGTGGAATTATATGTAGGCAAACTTTTGAGAAAATGACCACAAAGAAACTATTTAGTCCATCATCTGGAGATACTGATCACAAACTTTTAACGAATTATCCCGTACACACAAATCTCTATGCCAAATTTCATCAAAATACGTTAATCCAGTCAAGATTTATTAAACTTCAAACACGCCTATATATATATATATATATATATATATATATATATATACACACATATGTACATAATATAAACATTACCTCACTCCAGTTTATCAAAGTTTTTTGGGATCTTCGGGTCATGAAATGTGAAAAATGAAAAACCCTAAACTCTCCCATTTTTTGATTAATTACCATACTTTCTTTTTTGTAACACAGTTCTAGTGCTATGCTGTCAGGAAAGTAAAAATATAAATTATTTCTATCAACATTAACTGACTTTCTGAAAATATATTGTAATTTATATAAATTACAAATTAAATTGAAATTAAGTGAAAATTAATTAAAAATTTTATGAAGAAAAAACATGTTTTACGTTTTTTACTAAATTATATATTTTATAAATAATTATAAAGATTTATTAAAAAAAAACTTTAACATTTTACTAAAATAAATGTTTCATACTTCGAGACATTAGATATGATTTCTCTAAACCAAAAGATTAATGAAAGTAATTCCTTAGTTAATATTGTTATAAAAACATTAAAATAACATTTTTGTTATACTGTTAACATAGGCAACATAATTTTATACTAAATATTAGTTACCTTATACCGTGACCTCGACTCTAAAAACCTCTTCATTTAAATTTTTCTACACCATTCGAAAACCTAAACTATTTTTCTTACTCGCCCCTCCTGTTGTTTATTTTTTACTGTCTTACAATGCTGCATCTACTTTATAGAAATACTTTTTCCGTTTATTGTAATTTCTAAATTCGTTTGACCCTGAACTACAGAAACTCAATAGTCTATTTCTTTTATATATCCTTCCTTGTTCTTCTTATTTACGTTTGAATATTCCATCCTTAATTTTATTATTACATAATAAAGTTTTTTATTCTCTAACATATAAGACCATAAACTGAATTACTATAAAATTTAATACATCGTTTGCTTCTATTTTTTGTTACATTTAAATATCTTTGTTTTCTTACTTTAATTTATTTTCAAGTTATTCTAAATCCGTGCTATTTAACAATTCATTTATAGCTCAAAAATGCAAAATATTTTGGAAGTATATCTCGTAATAGAATTAAATGCCTCTAAAGATTTAAGCCCTCTATAATTTATTTATCAATTTTATAGTGAAAACTGCAAAAAGTGATTATTATTACCATTATTTTCAGTAAAGAACTAAATTTTGGACACAACGGAAGATGTTTTTAATATAATCCTTTTATACATTTAAAAACTTTACATATACCTCTGATAACTATTTTATAATACTTAAACTGTACCTACCAAAAATGTTTTCTCGACTGAAACCTATTTTATTTAGACATTTTGGTTGTGTTTTTCAGGACTTTTAAGTTAAATTTTCCCTCAAAAAAATCAATGAAAATCATGTGTAGGCTTTTTTTTATTTGTATATCATAAATAGTGATTAATAAAAATACTTTTATAATCTTTTGATTATTTGTGATAAATTTTTTATATTAAAGAAAATGTAAACTGCACATCATCTAGGCTACTCCAACAATGAGTATTTATTAATTTTTATTGCCTTATGTTATTTTTATTTCATTAAAAAACATTAAGTTATGGTTTATTAACTAATATTTATAATAATCTCCTATCAATATATATAATATGTTATCAACAGGATTATTTTTTAATTTATCGTAAAGTATTAAAATGTAAAAATATTATTAATAATTACAATTTAATTAATAATCTTCTTTCTCATAAAAAAGGATGGTATGTGGTTTAGTTTGTTTGAATGATGTATGTGGTCACATTTTTATTTTAGCTACTATTGGCGCAGAGCGAACCCCGTGGTGCACCGGATGCCTGTGCGCAGCGCACGAACGATTAATTCGTTCGAACGATTTATACTTCTTTATACGAACAATTTATTTAAAATTATATTTGTGTTTTGGAGATAAAAAAGGAAAATTTCGGGTTGGAGCTGTGTTAAAAAATCATAACTCAAGAAACAGCCAAAAATGTTCAGGCTTTTGAAGCTTTTCGTTGTAAACGTTTTGTTGTTGTTAGTACGCTAAATTCATGAACGTTATTTAGTTATAACTGGCAAACACATTTAACAAAATCATGTGTAATGAAAGATAAGCCATATAAAATTTTCTCGGCGAGCCTTATGCTCGCCTTTTTCTAGTTTTTTATAAATAATTACTTAATGACAATAAGCAGATAATTAGCGTTATAAGGACATATCAGGATTAATAATTTTAAACGAATCAAGTATATTTAATTTTCGATGATTTTTTTTGATAGGGGAAAGGGAATAATAAGCAAGGTCCAATTTTTCTTCAAAAAAGATTACAGTTTTATGCTTATTTTCTCTATTTATTACAATAGCGGTACTTTTTCGTTTCCCCCTCCCAGATGTTCACAAGTTTTTTACCTGGAAGTAACTCAAAATAGCAGGAAATATTGATACTAACAATAACCAGGTTGGAGAAATAACTCGATATAACGATTTATATTACCATATTTTATAACCATTTATATTTTTTTTATTTTATAAATATAATCTAACCAAACTTAACCTACGCTCGCTTCGCTCACTAACCTTGACTAATCAATAGTAATGTTTTGAATATTCAAATAATAGATTCAGTATTTATTGAGATTATTTATTACTTAATAATCAAAATATTACTTTAATTAGTCAAGGTTAGTGAGCGAAGCGAGCGTAGAATTAAGTTTGGTTAGATTATATTTATAATTATAATTTATATACTATATTAATAATGCTTATATTTTTCATATATAAAATATGTTAATATGGAGAATGTTTAAAATGACCGGTATAAAATATCACAATTGTGTGTTATCGGGTTATTTCTACAACCTGGTTATTGTTAATATCAGTATTTCCTGCTATTTTGAGTTATTTCCAGGTGAAAATTTTGCAAAGTTTTGGGTGAGAGAAACGAAAAAGTACCATTAACTCTGGTATAAATGTTTATACAAATTAAAAATAAATATTTTAATAGTTCATTTGATTTTTTTAAAATTATTCTTCTCTTAGAAATTACAAGTTTTAAATTATCCTAAAACTAAATATTATTTAATTATTCCTAAAAGTAATTCATTAAAGATAAACAACGTTACATAGCCAAACATAATAGGCCAACAGTAAACAGTGTAATTAGCTATTAACTAAAAAATGGAAAAGCAAACACTATATGACTATAACGACGCAGATAATAAAATATTCTTAATTCCATGCATTTTCTAAATAAATATATCACTTTTGTGTACATATATACTGAACCTAAAATAAGACAAGGTATAGATAATAAAATAATAAAATTATATGATTAAAATTACTGTTTTCCATAGTAGAGATAATATTTTATTTATTTTTTAATCGTAAACTGTTGTGAGTGTTTTATAATATTTGTCTAGAAGAGAGCAAACTATTGTTTTAATCGGAGACAACGTAGTAGTTATAATTATTATAACTTAATAAGGAATAGAAGCAAAGGTTGTGTTATCTTGTACAAACAAACCGACTCTACTTAAAACCCACTAATTTAGTGCAATATATTTAAAATCATACGGTACCAAGTTTTACTTGAGTCAACTGATATTTAAAATTTTTATCTCGAAGTTGATTCAACGAACAAACAAACATACTTAAGCCCGTTGTTTCAAATATAACTAAAATATAATCTATATTACACGTAAAAAAAATTAAATTAACCATCTTTATATTTTTTTCACAGTAAAATATATATCAACGTGTTACTTTATTAATTAAGTATACGTTAGATAAAAAGTTATTCAGAAAAGAAAAACAAAATTTTCACTCACTTTTATTAATGTAACATATCATAGACTACGGATAATTTTTCCCTTTATTATATAAAATGGTGCACGGCCAATTAACGATGAATATCTTTTGAGTGGATTAAATTTTTACGTTTCACTAATCAGAAACTTTGTTTTCATCTACTTATTTTCGATTTTGGTCTCTGAAAAACCACGTTCTAATCTTCACCTTTTTATCAGTTTTCTCTTTGACCAATAAACAGAAACACTTTTTTATTTATCAAGAATTCAGAATAATTTAATTCTAAATATAACTCTTTTTAACATCATCAAACTAAGAAATGAAATAAATAATTATAAAAATATTTTTTTTTATAATTAAAAAAAATATTTAGCGTAAAATGTTCAGAGACGCTGATGGCTAGTTAGGAATTAATTTATTTTTCCTTCTCTTATTATTAATTTATTAATATTTGTTAAAAGTCTTCTTTCTATATTAATTAATTCCTTATTTGTTTATTTATATATATATATATATATATATATATTTGAGCATATCATTGTTTTATCTCCTCCTGGATCCACAATTAAGAATTTACTCAGCTCCAGAGGGTGCCATCGCCTCAAACTAACTCGTCGGGAACTAAAGTTCCCCCCAGTAGTCGGAACCCGGTCTTTTAATTGCCCCTAATGAGGGGACCCCAAGAGATCCCCTAATCGGAACTCCGGTCATGCTGCCACGCCTCAATTTGGGAACCTCAAAGGGATCCTCCACCGGAACTACGGTCTTACTTTGCCACCCCCCCCCCCCCTACGGCCTTTGTGTCTTTGTTGAAGACACAAGGGAGCCTCCTTCCAATCAACGAGAGTGAGACACCTAAGCGGCCCAAACCTCCTAAACGGGGCTGTCCCAACCTTAGGTCCTCTACAAGCAAAGGCGACGGGACTCATATTTTGCTGCTGACCCCGATCCCCAAGTGAATGCAGCGACTGTGCATAGCGAACATTTAGCCTCCGTTGGCAGTCCTTCCGGAGATGCCTCAGCTCCACAATTTAAACCACCCCCCTTTTTTCGGGGCCAGTGTAGGACTCTGCCCGGCGTCCTAAAACCCAGCACCGACAGCATCGTTCCTCGACGGACCTCCTCGAAATCCAACAAGATACTCATCCCACACGAAGTCGGCCAACCGTTAGTAGTTCCTCGGCCAGCAGTGGCGGAAACGCCACCGTCGCCACCTTAGTTTCCCCATACGACGGCCGCAGGGAGAGGACATCAATAGTGACCGAATCCCCAGCAGTCTTCCTCACGTCACGTAACAATTCATCCTCTGAAGTGCGGCCGGTCGACGTCCTTTATCAGCAAATGGACTGGTCAAACGTCCCTACCAGCTGTGACAGTCTTCCACCTTGTCCAATATTTGCTGTCTCAACTTAACAGCTACGTCACCAGTATCCTGAACTCTTATGTGGAGGTCCTCTCCCTGACCCCTGCGTGCCGACAGAACCTCTCCCGGTGACACGGTATCCCTCACTGTCCGGAGAAGATACGCGTACGACCGTTCCATCGCCTTCACCACGACTGTCACGGTTGAGGAGCCCACCGGGACCCGACTCCCCGTAACAGCCAACGAAGTCACGTCTACGTGTACCCGGAACGTACTTAAAGTTCTTCCGAGCCATATACTCGGCCATCTTATGGAGGTGGAGTCCTACCCACCCTTGAGAGCCACAGAAACAAAAGGTTGGGGTTCTAAGCCAGAACCAATCGAGCTGACTCCACCATACAGGTAACTGACCGTTCTTCGTATTTGTTCCTTTATGAAATAAATAAATATTGCTTTAATTATTTTTTTTTTTTAAAAACGAATTGAAACCTGTTTTTACGAACACCGAGTAAAAGAGTCTTTATAACAGGGTCAAATTTGTATTAAACCACTTGAATGTAACAAATAAATATTATTAATATCAATCAAATATTTACGATGATGTGACTATAAAAAAATTACAAAGCCCAGAATTTTCCATCAGTTGACTTCCATCAAATTTAAAGTACGTATAAATCGTTTTTTAGGTAGGAACTATTTTTCATTATTTTTTCATTAAATTTATTCCAAAATTTCTCTAGATTTACCACGAAAAAAATCACATGGTTTAAAAAAAATTTCATTTTCATAAATTTAAAAATATTTTTAGTGAATCTGATGGCAAATTAAATTTTTTTTAAGTCGATTTATATTAGTTTTTTTGATGATTTAACTTTACAGAAATATTTACATTGTTCTAACTGTGAAACGGAAAATAAGTACACCAGATTTTTAATTATTGACACGAAGAATGACATTTTATTTTTTTTAAGAAGGTTAAGGTTAGTATAAATCTTTATAAACAGATATCTCTATTATTAAAAATATTATGTAGCCATCCGATAGAAAATAAGGTGTTTGAATAGGTCCTTTGAAAACCAACCTCTCCCTAAACCACATACAAGGTTGCATTAGCTTTACAGTCCCAGAATTCTCGTTATTAATTTAGAGATGTTTGATCTAAATACAAACAATCTAGAATGGTTTAGAAGGATCAAGAATAAAGAAAAGAGACGACAATTTACTCCACAAAGAACCACAGTCAAACACCCTTTTCATGCCTGAAGGACTTCCCTACAGTTACGCGACTAAATCCGCGTTCCGGGAGAGTCCTACAACTATGGGTTATATCTGATGCACGGCTTACACACATACACACACAACTTAGTCCCAAATATTTATCATTTTATTTTAAAATAATATTTTTTCGTTTATTTATTTCAATGTTTCTAACTAAAGCGCGAGTGAATTCCGTATTTAATTCGCGCGGGTGTTGCGGTACTAGCGGTGACGGTCAGCTACTAAACTAATGTAATTTTACAACTTACATTGAACAAATTTCGCTTGTACGGTCGGCAAACTGGTATAGCCGCGAGGTTTAACGCAACAGGTACCTCCGAGTAGACCGGGCGATCAAATTCGAGACCCAGCCAGACCGAGTTACTTTTTTACGCTTCAAATATTATTCATTTTTTTATTCTACCGCTCACCTGTGACGTCACAAGTTTATTAGTTTACAATTTATTGCATTTTTGGGATGGCGGTGCGATTTTACAAAAATTTTTTTTGTTAAATACTGTTATTTTTTAATTATTAACAAATGTCTTGAGAAAAATATGACTTTAGTTAAGCGAAATCTCGAGATACTGAGAATGACCCCGCTCTACAGCCTCATGACCTTTTAAGCTGAAAATTTAATGTCATCAATGCCCTATATGTAGAAGTAATCTGGCCAAGTTCAGTCAAAATCGGTCCAGTAGTTTGGGAGATATAAGGTGATTTAGAGGCCGACACCGAACACACACGTCCGTACGAACATTAACATCCGGAAAATTTCCATCCGGTTTTTTTTGGATTGCTTAGGTGTCAAAACATCACACTCCAGTGAAAACCGCATAAGCACAAATTGGACCGATTACAATATTTTCCCTTCTAGAGAAATACTTAGCGCTATATAGCAAACCTATGTAAATACTAGCGCTATGTAGACGAGAAAGTAAAATTAAACAGCTACTCGAGAACAGGTTCAGAATTTCTAAAGAAAACTACCTTCCCCATCACGGAAATTGTGGCATATGGAAAGTTCAGTAAAAAACATTTTACTGACTACAAACTATTGAGTGAGTCCTCCGTTGGATAGCTAATAATTGCTATAACGCAATATTTTACCGGTTTTTTATTGAAATTAATTGATGAGTTTTTAAAAAGATATTTACAGGCATATTTTGCGAACAAACTTATTAGTTACACAGACAGGTTATTTAATCTTTGTTGAATGATAATTAAAGATATTTTAGATATGCAGTTGAAACTTTTTATTTCATAAAAATATTCTTACAGTTCTTAAATATTTTTTAAATATCCATTAAGATGTTTTTAAAATCCTTTCTCAAAAATGATAGAACAGTTTTTAGAAATTTTCAATATCTTTAATAATACTGAATCACTTAAAACAGATATTTAATTAAAATAAACAGAAACAACAACAATTCTTACAAAAATTTGTGGAAGCTGATTTTTGAAATGCAAAATTTTGCAAGCTAGAATATTGTTAAAAAAAAAATCACCCAAAAAAAATCAAGATTATTTTATATGATCAAATCTATGAACCTATCTGAGCCTTATAATTTACATACTTGAATTATATGTATGTAAATTAGTTTATAAATTTTTAAGAACTACCATAACAAATCTCTTAAATTCTTTAAAAAAAAACAGAACTGTTATATGAACCATTTTTGATAAATTAAAATTTGATATTCACTGTTTTAAAGAAATTATAAACCTAGACTATTTTTAATCAAATTTTCTTGTAAAAATTTCTTTTAACTTTTTTTCTAAAAATATAGCTTATTAAAACTTTAAGAAACCCACCGTGTTGGTCTAGTGGTAAACTAGTCGTTTGAAATCAGTTGATTTTCAGTTTCTCAATTTTAAATCCTAATAAATATAGTTGGTTTTATACGGATTTTAAAACTAGATTGTGAATACCGGTGATCTTTGGTGGTTGGGTTTCAATTAACCAAACGTTTCAGTAACGGTCGGCCTGAGTTTGTTCAAAACTACACGTTTACCGGTACAGTTACATAACATTTATAAGGCGCTAATGACTTTAATTGTTGATGGGACTGTACGAATGAGAATATTAAAAAAAAATTAACAAATCCAACGAACTGTTTTTGGTTTTTTTTTAAAATTCAACTTTGAATATTTAATTTAAATAAGAAAAAATGATTTATAAATTATCTTTTAATTTTTTCGGGAACTACAAGGCAAAAATATTCTAATACGAAATAAAAATAGTCTCGTCTTTTCCAAAGCCTGTGAATGGTGTATCGTCTTGTATGACTTCTAAACCTTTATACAGAGTATAAAGGTTTAGAAGTCTATAAAGGCACACAGGTTCACGAAGAGAATTAACAACTGTAAGATCACGTTATACTGGTGAAAATAAAGATTTTGTTGTGTCTTTTGGTTTTGGATTATTTATTATATTCATTTTTTTGTATTATTATTTTAATGGGATTTTTTATTTATGATTATTATTTTTTGGTTTAAGAAAATTCATATAAACATAGGTTCGCAGACGCTTTGTTAGCAAGTGTCGGCTAGCGAAAGATTTAGTTATGATTTCTGTATCTTCGATAAAATTAACCAAGACTGTAATTCTTGAAACCCAAAGTAATAGGTAGATTTAGTTATTTATATGAAGTCTAATCTAAAAAAATTAAAAAAGTAGGTCCCAGAACAATATGTTTAGTAGTTTTCGAGAAATCTGGGGACAATAAAGAATGAGAGTCGAAAATACACTACCTTATATTTCTCACAAAATAACTTTGTCAAATGGGTAATGAACACATAAGTTAAAAAAAAAGACTTGTAGAGAATTCAATTCTGGTTATAATTGCAAGAATAAAGCCACATAAACTAAATACAAACGTAAGAATTTTGATGTTTATTAAAAATAAAACATAATAATTGAAATCGACCAAATTTTTGTTTATTACCCATTTAAAAAAGTTATTTTACGCCAATAACAACTACCCGCGTGTTATCTACAAAGCGAAAAACAGTGTTATGAATTGGGAGCATGTGAATGAATGTCATTCTAAACATTTTAAAGGCATGTCTGTTAAAAAGATATGTCCGCGAGTAGGGAAATTAATGATTTTCTATCAAAATTAGAGCATTTGTAACAAATTTTACAAAACCATTTTTTGCTACATCGGTCTTCAACTCCAGATCAATCTAAAAATATCGGATTAGAATTAAACGTTTCGAATAACAAGCAGGTTTCAGCAAGAAGCACTTTGTACAAAACAAAAGTTATTACTTTTAAACCAATTTGGACTTGGAATTCAGATTATCATTCGCAGTTACTTCGTACAATCATTTTTCCATATCCGTATCTAATCGTATAATGCATTCTGATCTAGAAGTTATTTTCATTGAAGATTTTATAAAAAAATTTTACTTAAATGTTACTCCAAATTACTTGTTCATAAGAATCAATCAGATGTCAGAAATCAGATAAATTCACATATTTTATCGGCTGGTTAAAAACAAATAAAGGAAAATACAAGTTAAAAGAATAAATGCTCATCACTGATAGTTTCATAATTCTTTTATTCTTAAATACCTTTTTAAAGAAATAAATTTTAATATAATTCTATTATTTTCTTCTTTTAAAATGTTATCCGTGAAACGATATTAGCAGTTGTTGACTTTATTTTCATGTAATTTCATGTTGTATTTAATAGTTTTGTTATACACTTATACGGTAGTTCATTGTAGTGCAGTAGATTGACAATAAAGGTAAAAAATATGTTTAAATGAATTTGCTTACATGGTGAAGCCAAACTAAATTATTCTTATTTAACTGTCCCAGTTTAATATACGAGTTCACATCCCGTCCATAACAAATATGACAACCTTAAACCCTATAATAAAAAAATCTTCATTTCATTACGTTTGTTTAAACATAAATAAACGATTTAAATAAAACAAAATTCAATAATTTTATCAAATATTTAAAAATAAAAAATAAAAATGTTTTTTTTTCTATTAAGTCGGTTATAAAGAACTACTTTTTACAAAACGTACTAAAAAACAGAGCCGCTTATTTCCTTTAGAGGAAGATACAGTAGGAACTGTAGACCCATACGTAATCTTATAGTACCATCTCTATCTTAACCAAGTTATAAGAGCGCAAAAATCAAAAGAAATAAACAGACACCGCTCCTTTGTAAAGGCCGCGTAATATTAAGTTTATACGGTACCCAAAAGAATATAAGCAGTAACCATCAGCAGTTTATTGAATTTCAAACAGATTTTAATGAATATCCGCTTATAAATGTCACTGATTAAAAAAAAATCTACTTCAATATAACATTTCTTCCGCAATATTCATTGAAACTCGCCTACATAGTTTAATTTGTTTATAAAAGATAAAATTTATTTATTTTTTCCTATCTGCAAAATTTTAATTTCAGTATGAAATACAAAGAATATAGACGAATAAAACAATAATTAATTCATAAATACATTTTCTGCAACAACTCTGAAACAAATAATTCAGAGAGTGAATTAAACAGAAGGTGAATGGAAATGAAACACCCCCGTGCTTGGTTTATCGAAAAATATAAAGATGAAAGATAATAGTTGAAATAAATTGTTATGAGTATTCTAATTCAAATATATATAAAATAAGGATGTGCTTACATATATAGATAATAAATTATGCTGCATTATGTTCAAATAGATGCACATAAACAGAAGCATCCTTAGTGAACACACAACAACCAGTGAGTTCTTCCTTATCAGTAATTACAGATATACGTAATATAGTGAACCTCAAACAAATGCACTCCTATATTACCGTTAATTTAAAAATATTTTGAATCTTCCTAAATTAAACTTTATAAATCGATATTTTTAAATCGAAATTTATAAATAAAAACACTCCGAGTATTCTACTTTTAAATAACCTGCTAATAACCAATTATGATTTTAAATTACTAGTTAATAGGTTTTTTATGTGATTTCGCCTCAAATTGGTTTTCGTATCAATTATTATTATTTATCTTCGAAAGAGCTGTAAATATTTAATTTGGTACTGACCAGATAGGGTACGAAATTTTTTACAGGGAGTTTATAAAAACAGTTTCAAAAATTCAGGGGATCGTCCCCTACATCGAAAAAAAGAAAAAACTTTATATCATCATCATCATATGTCCATCATCATTATATGTGACATAATTTATGTCATCATCATATGTTACCCGGGTATTCGCCGCTTTGTATTTTTAACATAAAAATTTATTTCTCAGGAATAGTTAATTCTATCGAGCTGAAATTTCGTATACTGCTAGAGTACCTAAAGGTTTACTTATATAAAAAGTGAACCTGATCTATCAATCGATTTCAAAATGGCGGCCATATAAACCTTTTAATTTTTAATATCTTTGCAACCACCAGTTATTTAAATGCTATTTCTCACATTAGCGTTTCTTACAAACAGCTGTTTATTACATGCACAGCATGGTTTTTTTTCTAAACTTATCTACAATTTAAGTAAACAAAAAATGTAACTACCGATTTATTTTTAGCCAATGTCTACAACGGTAAATACCAAATGCGTGTTTTAATGTACGGAAAATATTTTTTTAATGTACGTAGGGTAAGTGGAGTAAACTTAAGTTGGCCTCTTTGTTAGTAGAAAACCCTCTTGATGTTTAACAAAAAGTCATATAATAAAAAATAAAAATCTAAAACTAAATACTCATTTCAGTAATAGTAAAACTAAATAGTAATATAAAAATCACAACAAAATAAATAAAGTAGATAAAATAAGTATTAACAATAACGTAAATAAACAAAACAGTAATTATGAAACGACAAAAGTAGACGACCATTCTGCCTGTTTTTTTTTTTTGTCATCTGTTTAACAATCGCTATGCACCTATGTAGTACTGGTTTTTCATTTTGCATAAATAGTTTTTGAGACATATATCTTTACGATTCTTTATAATATAAACTTTAATAAAAATTTCATGCTAGATAATTTTAAAAAGCTTAAAATCTTATTTTAAGTTATAAAATAAAGAGAAAAAACTTTTAATATTTTTTTTAATATTTGTATATAACTAAACTAATGTTTCTAAAAATTAAAAATAAAAATTAATACTTTTCTCATTAAATAAACCTATAAAATGGAATAAAGTACACAAGATTATTTTTAAAAGATTAATAACAAAATAAATTACAACTCATTTTAAATAATCAAAGGCTATAAAAGAATATACAAAGAAGAGTACACATATAAATGAATAATAGTTTTTCTTTGTTTCTCTTTTTTTAAGCAAACAGAGACAGTAATAATATATGTGATTAAACCGTACAGAGTAAATGATTGCACAATGAAGCGATACACAGAAGGGAATCAGAACCATGCGCGTTCGTATAATAGTTTCGGATTGGTTGAATACAAAAGTGACGTCATTGTACTTTATTTATATACACCTCATGAACTAACAGAAGATCATGAGAAAAGAACTTATTTGCATAATAACTCGTAGAGACGACTCGGATATTCTTTGATATTCTGTATGTAAACAAGTTCTCGGGTATCGCAATGGTTATCCCTCCGGCTCTTAACTTTTATTCAACATTTTCAAAATATTTATAGCCAATATATCTTTAAAAGTCGATTCATAAGAGACTCATCTCTGTTTAATACAACTCTCTTTATTCCCTGTTTTCCATAAAAGGAATTGGAATTTATTTATTTACTCCTAAACAAAACAATAACAATTTTAAATTTAAGTTCAGTAAAATGTGAAAATAATAAAATCAATACCTGTAATTTTTACTTTCCCGGATATTACATATAAAATTTAGGGAAAATATGTGACATCACAGATTTAAACCCCCATAAAAATAATTATAGGTTTGGAATCAGAGAATTATGAAACGATATTTGAAAGAAAATAATTGCTTAAAGAATTACATATGCTTCCAAACATATTCATTTTGTTTTATATCTCCGGAATGGAAGATCCGATTTTAAATAAGATTTAATAATAACATGAAAAAGTAATAAAAAATAAATTATCAATAAAGTCTCGAAGTTATCATGTTGGAGATGCTTGCTTTATGGGTCTATATTTCTTAACCCCTTGGTCTGATTATCACACTAATTTAAATAGTAAAGCGCAATCGTCATGAAACTAGAATTATCACGACTTACATAAATAAAAAATAACAGGTTTAAGGAATCTGGCGAATTTTCCTCAATAAAACCGTTTACCGAGAGATCGAACCAATAACTAGCACAATGAAAAAGAAAAGAATCTCATACCTTTTTCACATGCTACGACAACCAGAAAACGGGATTTAAAACAACTAGTCCTAAGAAATCTTGAAAAGAAGACCGGAGAAAAATGTATCCAAGAAATTAAACAAGATCTCAAAGAAATCGGGCTTGAAATTACAGATGCAGAAAACAAAGATAAAATTAACACCCGCCTTATTACTCACAAATTTACAGCAGAAATCACACGTAGAATGGCTACAGATATTTCAGATAAATTGAGAAAATTACGATCGGAACGGATGAAAAAGTACTGAGTCGATCGGAAGAATCAGATTGTACAACCTTCAAAGAAAGAGTGAACATTAAACGACTCAACTGGTCCAATGTGACCAACAAACATAAAAAAAGAAAAGAAAAGCGTAATCAATTGAGATGTGTCATCAATGACAGACGAAGAACCAACTGAGAAAAAAATAACTTCAAAAATAATACAAAAGAGAAAACAAAATGATGAAGAACAAAAAGAAAAAGCTTTAGCAATTGTAACGGAAGTAAAATATTACGTTAGGACAAATGAAAATGTACAAAAATTATACTGGATATGAATATTAATAAAAACTACGAACTTAAGAAGTGTTTCTCTAAAACAAGAATAAATTAAATATGTTAGATATATTAAAAATATTAAATACAAAAAATTGAATATTATATATTAATGATTTAAATATGATGAAGCTGAAAAATTTTGAGAATTCCGTTACCAGATTTTATAAAATGGAGCATAAAACTAGTAAATAGTACTTTTTTTAGCATTTAATTAATATTAACCGATAAAACTGAAATTATACTTATAATCTATACAGTATTATTAATTTTTTTTCTCTATATTTTGTTTGCTATAATCAAAATCTGATCCCTCATCCGGATTTTTTATATTTATCTGTGTTTTAAGGTCGTTTAACTTAAAATTACTTGTCATATTTTAATAACTAAAAAAAAAATTATATATATATATCATCAGAGAATACCAATGGAAATAACAAAATTGAAAAACCTTTTATAAAAGGGTCTCAAACTCTACTCCTAAAAATATAATTAAATATAATTCTTTTTACTTTTGAACTTTAATTGTGTTATTATTTTTCAATAAATAAACGGTTATGTGTATGTTGTTTTAAATCAGTCATCAAAAGAAGGGGAAAAGAAATTTTATTATTTTTAAAATCGTTGTTCAAATAGTTAAAATACTGACATTTGAGTTTTTCTTTTATCTTAGTATGGGGTTAGTTTACAGTTAGCCCAAGTTTATAGTTAGGGTTACAAACTTGCGTGAACATTTATATTTTTTGTTAATTTAACAAATAATCCTGGATAATACTTTTTTCTTATTTTATTTTAATAATAATAATAAGAAGAAGAGAAAAATCGGTAAGATAATTATAATTTTTTATTTCACCACTGGGAAGAAATAATTAAACTTTAATATCTACTCAAACACGGTAATATTTTAGCAACATGGTAACCAACTTAGTTTTATCATTATTTATCATAAATATTTACTTTTAAGAAAATGTAAGGTGACCCCCATTAGGTGCGATCTTTAGGTGTATCGATCTTTATTTTGCGCATTTCTAAAAACACATTCTTCCGTTATCCTATCACTTAATCTCAAAAAAATTTGGTAGACAAAAGTGTATTAACCCATTTATAATATTAAAGCTGTATCAGCTGGAGATTTGAAAAGTTCAGGAGGATTTAGGGTCAACTGCTTTTTAAATGTAATAGCCATCACATAGTAATTCATTTTAAAGCTGTTATCAAGACGAAAAAAATGGTGTAAAGAAAAAGTTACTACGATGCCGCAACAACAAAAAAAACGGGTATTTTCAACTTACCAATAAATTTCAATTTGGAATTTTGTAACAAGCCCCATTTAGTGTAATAAGATTATTAAAAAAAACCTTGAAATTCGTTTCATTTCTTAAAATTAATTAAATTAAAAGCATCCCATTCCATTGTGTCTCTGAATGAATGAATATTCAATTGAAATTTGTATAATTTGAAAATGGGGAAAATTTTAACTTTCTCTCTGTCATAGAAGTAGCTGACAGGTTATGTGGCTTAATAAGTCAAGAAACGTGAATGACAGTATGATTTTTAAGAAAGTTACCTGCTTAATGTTAATATGCTGATTAATGTTAAAATGCTGATTAGTTAGAAATGCATCGTGCATTTGGTAATAATTTAACTTGGTACGTGATTTGCAGTAAGAACTAATCTTCATTTAGACTAGTTTTTTATTAAAAAAAAGTATTTTCATAAAAAAAAATTAATCGATAAGTTTTATAAATTTTGTCGAATACTTTCTGTACGTTATAACATTAAATCATGATATACATGTAACTTTCTAAAAAAAATATTTCATGAATCTGTAATTATCTATATCAAGGAATGAGTACACACGAGCGTTTTATTTAGCCCTTTACAACATACCATAACGTTATCTTTTAGACTTAATTAGATATGAAAACATAATTGTCATAAAAAGAAACGATAATAAATCTCTTTAATAAATTTTATTTTAAACAAAAAAAAGCAATCTCCGTTAATAATATGAAACCTTAACAATTACCTTAGAAAACAACAAAATTAACACATTGTTTGTTAAAGTAATACAAATGTAATAAAATCATAAAGCCATAAAAAATGTTAATCACTGAATAAACTAAGTAATGTAGACTTACCTTTTTGTTAAATTTATTAACAGAAATAATAGGCTTTACTTTAGAAGTATAATTGCCTAAAAAAAAAACCTACAGCTTAAAAAAAAATTATAAAATACTTTTTCTATAAGAAAAAATAATTCAGTTGGAATAAATGATTTTGTACTAAATTATATATCCTATACTTTGTAGATAAAAAAACAACGCGTTAAATTATTATCGACTAATAGTGCCGTGGAATATTGGTGTAGTAGCACGCAGTGTGTTATTTTTTTGTTTGTTTGTTTAACCTCTGGAACTACTGTTAGGTATAGCTTCAGAGGATGAGATGAATGATTTGTAGCGTGTGTGAAAATGCCATGCCTTGACCTGGATTCGAACCCGGGACTTTCGGATGAAAGGCCGAGACGCTACCACTCGCGCCACGTAGGCCAACACGCAGTGTGTTATTAATAAATAATAATACAGATAGACAAAAAAAATTTTATTAATGTTTCTCTAGGTGTGATACCATTTCTTGAATTGCTTTATTGCGTACATTACAGATCTGTAAATACAATTTTTCTATCACCCTTAGTTTTAAATAAATTACGCTTCATAAAAAGTTAAGGAAAAATATAGTTAAAATCTGTAGAATTAATAATTTTGTATGGCCATACCTGTGTTAAAACGATTCCGCTGATGCTTTTCTTTTATAAATAGCCTCAGACACATCCCAAATTAATGTCCAGCAGTAATCGGCTAGTATGTTAATATTCCGTTTCCCTTTACAGCGGCTTTCCATCACCGAAATGTCTTGGTGGAAACTTTCACCGTGTTCGTCACTTATGTCTCTAAGGTTGTCCGGGAAAAAATCCAGATGTGAGTGGAAGAAATGTATTTTCAAAGACATATTACATCCCATAGCTCTGTATGAAGTAAGAAGTTGATTAAAAATATCGTGGTAATTGCCGGATTTTTGTTTGCCGTGGAAATGCATGCAAACGTCTTTAAATGAAGTCGAAGCTGCACTTTCTGAATTATTTAACATTGATTTAAATACATCATGTTTGACCAACTCTCTTATTTGAGGACAAAAAAATATTCCTTGTTAATTTTTCCTTCACTTACATTCAGAATTTGCCTGATGTACAAAAAATCCGGGATTATCCTTCTTCATTGCTTTTGCAAAATTTTTGATTAGTCCTAGCTTGATATGGAGAGGGGGTAAAAATATTTTTTTTAGTTTCAACTAAGGGCTGATGAATAATATTTTTCCCATTTGGAGTTAAGTGGTCTCGTTTCTTCCACTCTTTGGTAACATAATGTTTATCCGTAGCTCGGCTGTCCCATTCGCAAAGAAAACACATGTACTTAGTATAGCCTAACTGCATGCCTAACAAAATAGCTATAACATTCAAATCACCACACATGTTATAATACATATTATAAAATGTTATAACACATGTTATAATTTATTTTTTCAAGAACGTCTTTCATCACATGGTATATCTCTTTCAAATTAATACCATAAACTAACTATTGGTACCGAAAGCTATTTTTTACCGTTGTGTAGTAGAACCACATTTAAACGCTACTTTGATGAAAAGGCGCCAGTCCTCAGGTTTATGAACTTGTCCTAAGTGCAACATAAGGTCATCAATATTAGTGCAATAAACCAAATTATTTTCATCAATAAAGTACCAAGAAAGTTCTTTTTGCCGGCTTCTAAAGCCCGAAAGTTTTGTTTTTTTTAAGTAAATTCCATCCTTGCTGTCTTCATCCTAACAGTTCCAACTTGATTTTTTTGATAGATTTAAATCCCTAACCAAGTCGTTTAATTCACCTTGCGATATAAGGCGTGGCTTATTGGAAAATAATTCAAAATCAAAATCATTGTTGTCTTCTTCAGTACCGTCTGATTCTGCATCGCTGCTTTCAAACATACACTCACAGGTGGCTCAGGAACTGGATAATTTCACTGTGAGGTACAGGCCTGATTGCAGATTGCAATGGAGAATATTTTGCAGTATGTTTAGATTATTTAGAAATTTCAGACACAATTGTTAAACAAAAGTAACAATCGGTTACATGATCCTTTGGTTCACGCCAAACCATAGGTACACCAAATGGCAAAGCCTTCCATGTACCTTTCAGCCATCCTCTTAAATACACAAAATAATTATTGCATACTATACGAGGAGCCCACATCTTTTCCTGATCACCAATTTTGCACTGAAAATACAAATGATATGCTTTTTTAATTAAAGGTGTAATGTATTTTCTATTTGATTTTACGGTAAACTCACTCGTGTATAACAAAAGGCATCAACGTCATTTACACAATTTTGAGGCATTATGACACTGCACTGTTAATAAACTTAAAACAACAATAAGACTGAACAAAATTAATTCATTCATAAATCTAATACAAACAAAAGAGTTGTGTTTTCAGCTACATGTTTTGACCTGCACAGATTTGATTAATCTTGTACACGAAGGCTCGCTCACTAATCAGTATTAGATAGATGTCATAATATGTGACTATGGACTATGATTTAATTCTTTGTCTAATATTGTTAAAAATTATTATTACTATTATTGTTTGTTTATAGGTTACAAATTATGTTAACAAAGTTAAACAATAAAAAATGAGCTAACAAATTACAATATAGGAACTTAAAATGCTAACGATACGATGAAAAATTAAAAAAAAATCCTGTAATTAAAATGGTGGATGATAGAAAGATTCTGAATTCATATTCGTTTTCAGCATAAAAAAAACAGATAAAAATCTTGTATCACAACTTAGGAAACAAAAATTATGTTTATCAGTGTAATCATTAATTGTGTAATGTTAATAGGTGATGATGCTCCGCGTTCTTCCAAATGACATTTCATATAGTAAATGTAAATAAAAGGAAGTTATGAGGTGAAATTCTTGAAGAAACGCACTGCATTGATGAAACGCACTTTTGAAACAGACAACTACAGAGTTTATAAAGGAAAACCAGCAGAATACATTTCTGGAAAGTGCCCCTTAAAAGGTAAAGTGCTTTTTTATTAAAAATGGAAATAACAGAGTCAGTCAAACTTCAACTCTACATCTAACAGACTTTCAACCTTGACAGTTAAATACAAGAACGAAGCACATACTCCAGTTAACGCACATGTACCAAAAAATGTTGACAATAAAAAAAACCGGGTTAATGATCAAAGTTTCTGTGAAGAACTAGAGGACATGATCTGCAAATTCCAGAAAAGCACATAATTATTTCCTAGGGGATTTCAATGCACAACTGAGAAAGAAAAGAGATATAAAAACATTATTGGATAATTCCCGGTTCACAAGAGAATAAACAACAATGGAGTCAAACTTGTGAAACTTTGCCAAATGTTTAACCTCAAAACTACGACTGTACACTTCATAAAAACATCTAACAGACCAAAACATGGAAATTAACAAATCATGTAATTGGAGAGTTTCAAATTGAGAGTTTCACATCGGCGTCTGCAGAAGAAAGTTGAAAATAGTAGAACGTTGAAGTTCAAAAGGGAGCCAAAATAGACTCTAATCACTATCTTACAATGGCTAAAAATAATTCATCCCGAACAAAGACCATATCGTTCGTTATCTTTTAGACTTAATTAGATATGAAAACATATGATCAAAAAAAGAAAGGATAATAAATTTCTTTAACAAATTTTATTTTAAATTTAAAAAAAACGATCTCCATTAATAATTTCCAATTTCAGCAGAATATATGGTGAAATGTCTGGTGGAGTGCCAAATGTAATGAATCATTAGAAAATAGATAGAGAAAAAACCTCAAATAAAATCTGATGAAAACCAACCAAGAGAAATTCTGATAAGAGAGGAAGTATTTTTTCTCTCTTGTTCCTATATAAATCAGGAAAATTAGGTAGGAATGACCAAAAGAACTGCACAATTTTGGCACAATACTTTGAAGAGCTTCTTAACTGTGAAAATCCCCCCCAAAAAAAACAGAATTAAAAATTCCTCCAGAATAAAATTCTTCAACTACAGAAGAAGACCGACAAACCGTTAAACCCCTCAAAAACAATAATTCTTCTGGAGAAGTCGAGATTGCAGCTGAATTCCTAAAACTTGTGGGAAAAAAATAACAAATCTCCACGCAATTATGAAGGAAATTTGGAATACAGAAAGGATCCCAAAAGACTAATAGTCCTAATACACCCCCTTCACAAGAAAGGGGACAGATCAAATGTGATTAATGAGGAATTTTCTTACTATCAGTCTCATACAAAGTCTTATCCAAGACATTACTAAATAGGATAAAATGGTTTCTTGATGTTCAAATAAGGGAATATCAAGGAGGATTTAGGAAGAGAAGAAGTTGTTCAGATCAAATTAGTAACCTTAAAAATATAATCAGAACACGAAATGCCCAACCGCACATAAACAACATTTATTGATTTAAAAAAGCGTATACCTTTATAGTCAGAGTACGCTTAATCAAAACCATGGAATAATTTTGAATTAACAGCAAAACTAGAAAATCTTAAAAAACACTTATGGACACTAAATCCAGAGTGAAATTTGAGGCAATCTCCCCCAACCGTTTGAAATCAATAACAGCTTGAGAAAAGGTGAAGGGATTCTGCCTGATTGTCTTCAGCATAATTCTAAAAAAATGAAGAGACATTGGGAGAATATAAACAAAAAAAAAATCAAAGGGATTTCTTTTAGTGGCTCAGTTAAAGGACAAATGATACATTAGCTTTTGCAGATGATTTTTATTCTATCCACAAGCATAAAAATGCGATTAAACAAACTGAATCCCAGAAAAACGTACAGCTAAATTCGGTTTACAGATACCGATGGAGAAAACTAAATTCATGTCCGACCAATATATAGAAAGTAATACACTAAAGAAAGTACACAAAGGTAGGAATTATAGAGAGAGTAAAACATTTCAAATATATAGGAGGAACAATAACGGACACTGGAATGGAGAAGGAAGCGATTAACTTCGAATAGATAAATTAAAGAGGGCAGAAATCTTAACACAGAAATATAAAAGACAGAGTGTATCTCTAGAAACGCAAAATTTTGACACTACAATTAGAAGCAGAAACACTCTACTTCAAAAACAGGGACTAGTTGTGAAACTTGAAAAGAAAGAAATAGTGATCGTAAGGAAAATTCTAGGAAGAAACAAGAAATGTGGCGGCAAATGAGTTAAAAGTAACGAAAAGGTCAATCAACACATTAAATCAATAACAACAGAAATAACAAAATGAAGGCTATGTTCTTTGGACACTTGATTAAATGAACGACAAAAGGCTTACAAAAATTTTTTTTTTTTTAATTAAACGCGAAAGAAATTCTCCCAATCCAAGGTTAGAAGAAATCAAAAAAGACTTAACCGAAATTGGACTCTCAGAAATGGATCTGCTAGATAGAAGCAAATACAGAAAAATAATAACTAAATTTAAGCAATTCCAGGGGCTAAGAAAAAAAACAAAAGAAAACTAACGATCGAACATCGGAAAAAATGGCAGAAGGTAGAAGAACAACCTTAGAAAATAAAATAAATATGAAAAACAATTTGCTGCGCGGTCTCCGGTAGGCCTACTCCCATTTAATAATAATATTATTATTTTTAATATCTTAAATATATTATTACCATTTCGTTACAAATTATTACGATTAAAGTTTTTAAATTAACGTTAATTAGTCATTTACTATTATTTGAGTCAAAATCTTCTAAAAAAATTTCATGTAATTCTAGCATTAATTTGACCATCCACACGCTAACAACTTCCACCATAATTCAATTAATGTAATATCCATTTGAAGTTTTAAAATGTATTGAAGTTTCATTACCAACATTTTTTTTACAAAAATTTTAGTCTTATAAAATAAAATGAAAAACTGGGTGGAGATAGAGCTAGTTTTTTTTTTTTTTCTTACAAACCCTTTTCTTATGAAGATGTAAGGAACCTGGTATTAAATATTGCTTGGCTTTTTTATATATCTAAATACAAAAATAAATGAAAAAGAAACCTAATAAATACAGAATAATTTATTGCATATTCATAAAATAGAGCACAATTATACCATTTAAAGAATTAATTACAATTTTCCCGGACAAAAAGTGGTAATAAATGAGAGAAATCTTATTGTACGATTTATATTTTTATTAAATATACTTTTTTTTATTTCCGGCAAAATTAGGAAAATTGTCATGATTATCGCCATTTTATTTTTGTCCTGGTTGTGAAGGACAGTTATCTATAAAATAACTATCCGATCAGGGCTTGCTTCGCTCCCTGACCATCTAGCCAGAGGGCTCCACTCCCTGGACACCCGACGCGTTCGTTATCATCATGGTTGACATAATATTAAATACTTTACAGATATTCATTAAAGAAAAACGAATCGGTAATTTTACTTCATTATGACCCTGTTATCATGATGACAGAAATATAATTAAATAAAAGGATAATTTTTGTATATTTAATATCTTAACCCCCAAGGGGGCTAGATCTCGATCTATGACCTAAAACCGTCCCTGGGATAACACGAGTGTATCCTAAAAATCTGAAAGTAATCGGTCAGTTGGTTTTTGCGTGATCCAATTGCAAACAGACAAACTTTCGCATTTATGTACAAGATGAACAGATAGATTATTTAGGCATATAATAAACATTAATTAATATTTCTATTTTTACTTCCTTATATAAAGTAAAGGAAGTATTGTGATCGCAAACAATTTCGATTTTAGATTTCAACGAAAATATCCATTTTGACCAACCCTAAATCCATTTTGACTAGTTTCGACGTGACGTCTGTACGTACGTATCAACGTATCTCACTAAGCTCAAAAACAATCATTTGTAGAATGTTGAAATTTTGGATTTAGGACTGATGTAACATATAATTGTGTACCTCCACTTTTCATTACAATCCACTTGACCAAAAAAGCCAAAAATCCAAATTTTTTGGATTTTGGTCTTTTTCTTAACAGTAATAAGCCCTCATTGAGAGATTTTCAACGATATATCATCATAAGCGGTACTTATTTTCATTGGTTCCAGAGTTATAGCCAAATAAAATTTCAATTAATGAAATATTTTGATCTGACAAGGGGAGGCACATCGGCTCGAATTCGACTTCATTTCTTTCTTAACTTTTTTTTTTTTTTTAATTTAAATATATTGATTTATTAATAATTATTAACCTCTGATTGTAAAAAAAAATTACAATAAATAATAATTCAATAATAATTTTTAAAAATCAGAAGTTATTAGTGAAATAAAATTATACGATTTTAAAAATGTGTATATGTAATTTATTAGGCGTACAAGTCATATGGTATCGACATTACATTTTTAACATTATGATTGTATTGGACTGACGTTACAGAAACTCGCTCTCACTATATAATGCTACGAAATAAAAATATTAAAATATACTCTAAAAAGAAAACCATAAAAACTTCAAAAAACTAAATTATAGAAAGTTATAATTTTTTAATTCATTAAATTTCGACATTTTAAAGCCGGGGATCGAATTAAAATTGAACACCTACCGTGATAGCTTATATCTTTCAACTGAGTGCTATTAAAAATTTAAAGAATCTAATTGTATTATATTTTTATTTTAATGTATTTTTTGGTCAACTATTGTAAAATCACTGTATTTTAAATTGTCTATATTTTGTTCTACTTAAAATGCTGGTAAGCCTATAAATTGTCACAAGAAAAGAAGCCGTTCGTAAAGAATGAAAAAGACGAGAGAACTATCTGATAAAAGCAAGAAAACTGTATGTAGAGAAATGATGTTAATGTAAAGCTCTCCAGAATACTTGAATCTTGTAACCTTAAAATTCCCGATTAATTTTTTTAAATTTTCTTTGGTAAGATATTTAATATATTAGTATAACATTACACTACATCATCATTATGCTGTTATAATCCAATATTAACCAATGATAATGATTAGAAAAGGAAAAATATCTTAAAGTGAACTACGTTCACAATGTAGGTTTTTGATTTAAATGATATGCCATCTGTATTATCTTAAATCAATTTTCTACAAAATTATTAGAAGAGTTCATCCACGAACGTTTTAAAACTAATCGAAATAGATTACTTAATAATAATTTAATAAATTACACCCGATAATATGAACTTTCTCTACGGTATATTCTTAATTTTAACGCTTTCGGAATTCTTCTCAATCTTGAGAAAATCACTCTCTGGAGTTCGTCATTACATCAGATAAAATGAAAAACGAAAAAGCAAAACACATACGTATTCACTTAAAGTCATACCAATCAACAACACATCAAACCACACTCACAAACGCGGCGTGGGCACACTGTTGTACACGTAGGGCGACAGTATGAAGCGTGGTGTGCACACGTCTATGTGGTGTGCTCAGGTCGCGTTCGTGCATGGTTTTATGTGTTTTCGATGACTTAGTGTGTATACGTGTGTGTTTGTTTTATAGTTTTTCATTTCATCTTGATGTGATGATGATCTCCAGTGAGTGATTTTCTTAAGAAAGAGCAGAGTTCCGAAACGCTTTAAAAGCAAGTAAATACTATATAAAAAAAATTCATAGACGTATATAGTCTATTAAAATATTTATCGATTGTGATTTGGGGACATTAAAATAGGTTTTAAACTTAATAATAATTTAGGTTTGAATATACATAATTTAAAAAATATACACGCAAATTGAGAACTTCCCGCTAAAAAAAGAAATACACTTAAAAGAGTATAATGTATATAAGTACAGTATTTCAGTAAAAGAAAGGTAATTTATTAAATTACTATAAGCTAAAATGAAAAAGATAAATATATTCTGATATTTTTTTTTATTATATTCGTAACGTACGTTTTAATAAAAATATCTATTTTTAAAGAAAGAAATAGAGGTAAATAAAGATATACGAAAGAATAATAAGGGATTTTGTGAAATAGATAAAATACTATTAATCACATAATAGGAAGCAACGTCTGTAATCATACAAATAGTGATTACTTCAAAATCTGAACAAAATATTTACACATTACGCTGTAAACGAATGTGTCCTTTTCAGCTAAGTCAAGCTTGTATTGCGCAAGTTTTAAGGTGAAAAGAGAATAAAACGACAAGATAGCAAGAAATAAAGCGGAGAAAGAGAATGAAAAAGACTGGTCGATAAGGAGGACAATAGAGAAGTGTCGAGTGATAAATTGTGTGGTAGGAGGGTTATCGGGAGAAGGGAGTTAAAGGGGATGGGTGATATAACAGGAAGAATGGAGGGTAGTAGAAGAAGGGGTGAAGAGCAAACGAGAAGAAGAACATTTACGTCCAACTAGACAAAGTTGCTGAAGCGGACAAAAACTGTTCACCGCGAGTTAAGGTTTCCGTCTCTCCCCGGGCAAATTGTTATCCATTCCCGCCAACAGGGTGTTGATTAAGGCTCCGTGTAGGGGTCCCCGTTTCAATTACGTTACAACACGGCCTGATTGCTTCACCCAGCCCCGCTGTTAGCCGTGTGTCTCTTGCATTGTTACCGATACTATCGATGCTCACTCCTGCAACTAATAATACTAATACATATTACTACCTTACGACTTCAAAAACCCTCTGTTTTTAAATTAAATCGCTAACAGATTAACTTCCAAGATTAAAAACACAATTCAATTCATTTTATATCCGATATAATAATACCGTAATGAAAGTTTTCAAAAACAATTTCATATCTTAAATACATCATATTCTTCTTTCTGCATAGGATTAGAGAGTAATAATATTTACATCGAGCGAAAAAACGTGAGAGAAGTAAAGGAATATTAGCAAAAGAATTATAATTAAAGCGGAGAGCCACTTAATTTTATGCCTAATTTCCTCCTTCCTTATATATTCTTAGTTTCTAATTTCGTGTAAGCTTCAATCACTATAGAAATATCATCTCTGTTTTTTTGGTTACCTGAGTCCCCCCTTTTTATATATTTCGAACCCCAACTCCGTAAGCTATAATGGAAATGACTTTAGTTAATATATTCATTGTAATTTCCACGTATCTTAGCAAACAGTTAACACTAAATTTATGATCACGAACCTTTAGGTTTTCAAAAGTTTACTTTTCTCAGTTTTTAATTACGACCTTAGTATTTAGGCCGTGATTTACAAGTACTATCATTATCACACAGGGGTCTTTTAAGCATTACTAGTAAATAAATGCAGACTGTAGAAATCTACCTGTCCAGGTATTAATACCGTTTTAAATACAATTTTGCATTTAACGACTTATCTTTATTAATGAAACTTGAAATTGAACATACCTGAGGTCCCGTACCTCTCTGGATATGGGAAGAGGTACATTTTCTCACTTAAATTTCATTTTAGTATAATTTATTAAAAAACAAATTTAATTTATATAAAGTTGTTAATAATTTCTATTTAAAAATCTTTGAAATTTCCTTTTTTTTGATATTGTATCCTGCTTGATGCATACATATACGTATTAAAAACTATTCGATACTAATTATATCAACGCATCTTTGATATGTTAATTTCAGGTTTGTAGAAAATGTTAAACTTCGCGTGTGGAAGGTGTACAGTAAGGAGAACCTGCTTATAATCCATTCTTCTATATTTCTCACTGTTACTTTTTATTGTAATTAAAAATTCCATTATATTATACTATCCCATTTATAGAGACCCATTAAAAGCAAATTAAAAAATTCCAGTAGTTTTGTATCATAGATTAACTCATAATACTTATTAATCAAAGCGATAAATACTTAAGACCAACCGATTACTTACACACAACTTTTTATCGCTTTCTATTTTTTTTAAAATCTGACATAAAAAATAATTACTGACAAAGACTATTACGACAAAGACTGATAAAATTCAGCTAACCAGTAAGATTTAAAATTTATATCATTTAGCTTGATGACGTAATGTTAAGATTGAAATTTCCAGCATCAGAGGACATGTTACACGAATTTGAATACTAGTTCGTGGTTACCAGTGTTCTTTGGTGGTTGGGTTTCAATTAACCACACATCTCAGGAATGGTCCAACTGAGACTGTACAAGACTACTACAGTTCATCTACACTCATGCATATCATCCTCATTCATCCCCTGAAGTATTATCTGAACGGTAGTTACCGGAGGCTAAAAAAGGAAAAAAAGCAGCATCAGAGGAAATGCAGGAATACATATGGTACAGATAGTATTTGTTTTATTCGTAATATCAATTTCACATTATAATATAAAATTCATTATTTTAATTACGTTTGTTTAATATGGAATCGGGTATGACAAAACAAATTAACTTTAGTAAATTACGTAGTTTACTGTATGGTATTTATGAATTCAAAAGGTACCAAATTACGACTGACAGACTACTTATACAGAATATTTTTTTCTCGTCCTTTTATTGAAATTAAAATAAATCCAAATGTTATTAAAAATAATGGAAACTATTAATAATAATGCCAGTCAGCAAGATTATAAGTAGTATTAATGATAATGATAACAAAACGTTAGAAAATAACGCCCAACCAATCATAAGTTAGAATCAGCCTGTTAATATCTGGATCAATACATTTTCTTTATTTTCTATTAAATATAAAATTCATATGATTATAATAATTTTCAATGGAAACTATAAATAACGTTTTTCTAAATACCTCGGCCAAGAGTCGCATAATTTCCCTGCAATAACGCAAAATCATCACAAACCTTTTAGATAAGTGATTTATTTTAGCTAATAAATAAGAATATTTTATGATACATGAAAATAGTGAAAAAAAGCTTTTTTCTCTTATTCTTTTAATTTAGAGTCCGATGAGACTTATTACGAATCAGAACTGTATAAGCCTCCACGAGATATTGAATTTTGTTAAAAAAAAATAGTTATTATGAATAAAACTTTAGTTACAGGATCCATTGTAACCATATCTCCCCCATCCCTTGACCACATGTAACCAAAATTAAATGACGTCAATGACCTATGCTTCAAAGTCATCGTACAAAATTTCATAAAAATCGGTTGATTCAGTCTGTAGATTAAAGCAAAACGATAAACGAAGAAATAGAGCAAAAAATTATGCTTATTATCCCGTATCCCTAAATTAAATTGGCCTAATATATAACCAAAGTGATATACTAATATATTTCACCACCAAAAAAGTTTATATACTGATGTAAACGACCACCAAAAAATAAAAAAGAGTTTTTTTTCTCCCGCTCCTTTATGGATGTTTGAACATCAGAAACTATATTTATTATCCAAAGTGCATTAAATTACGTGAAAAAAGTTACCATCCTTTTGAATAAAATATCTTAATACATAGGACCCATGAGGTCTGTATCTTCTTGCCCGTCTTAATTGTGACCGCAGTAAATGGCTTCGATGTACAGAAATCATCATGCCAAATTTTATCAAAATCGTCCATCCAGTTTGGAGATATCAAGCAAAAAGCAGGCCGATATAAATCCATACGTAAGTTCGTATTTAATCGATATTGTTCGTAATTTAAAAATGCGAATGCTAAAAATTGTGTTTAATTTTTGGTGTTGGTTTTTTGTTAAAGAACAAAATATCAAACTCTGTAGGAATTCCCTCATATAAAATATAACTAGATTAACACACTTCCTTTTGCATGTATACTGTACCTTTTTTTTACATGTAACTGGAACAATAAAAAAAAATTCTTTCTATAAAATAATAAAATAATTTAAAAAAACAGATTAAAAAAAATTTGATGATCTATATAATACAAATCCTACTTCTAATATTGCAAAATTGGTAATAGAGGTTTTATTGCAATAAAATGAGATCTACAAAAATCTAATGTAAGAATAAAATTCGATATACAGAAATATGATATAAGAAAACTTTATTGATGCTTAGGTATATATATTATCATCACCAAGTATATATGCCTTAGCAAACTCAAGATGAGGTATGATCGTGAGATGCTCTCTCTTAAATAGTCTTGAGATCCTATTTTACACGTGGGAATCCCGTTTAGCTGCCTAGTGGTCGAAGAAACTAACTCTACCTTACTTTATGTTTAATTTGTTTTGGCTGGCACCGACTTCAAAAGTAGCTATTTGTTATGAATACTTTTTTTTAGTTAATAAATAGAAATATAATTATTTGTAACATTTTAGAACTATTATTTTTTGAAGTGGTTTTTATCTATTTTTAAATATTTTGTTTTATAACTTTTAGTGGTATGTAGTATACCTATACTGAATATAATACATATATATGTATTATATTTAACGCCTGACAGATTATTACGACATGATTAGGGTCTTTGTCGGATAATTCCGACGCGTTAACATTTTGTCCGGTTTTAATTCATTCTCTGTCATAATATTCCGTTGTTTTTTTTTTTTTTTTTTTTTTTTACTAGCACTCTGCAAAGATAAATAATGTTATTTATTTGTCTTTAATATAGTGTAAAGTGAGGGATTTTCATGAGTATTTTAGTTCCCGGCTGTATCCTTTCCCATAAAAAAGGATGGTTTTTTTATGGATTTGTTTGTTTGATGTATGTGCTCACAATTTTATTTTAGCTCCTATTGGTGAAGAGTGGACCACGTGATTCGCCGAGCAGCTGGGCAGCTGCGCGCAACGGACAGGTGATTCATTCGTTCGAACGATTTACCTAAAATTATATTTGTGTTTTGGAGATAAAAAAACATTGGGGTTAGAAATGTGTTAACAAATCACAACTCAAGAAACGGCTAAAAATGCTCAGAATTTTGAAACTTTTCGTTGTAAAAGTTTTTGTTGTCAGTACACTAAATTCCTGAGCGTTATTTAGTTACAACTGCCAACAAAAGTTTAACAGAATCATGTGTAATGAAACTTAAACTATCTAAAAATTTTTCGGTGGGCCTTAGGCTCGCCTTTTTCCTAGTATTGTATTAATTCAATTAAATACGGCATGTATGTGCCTATAAAGCAACTTGTCCTGACTGTCTGAATCATCAATATACAGCAAAGACAACTGAAGTGAAGATGAAAATTTGCATATATGTTCTTCTTACGGTATAAGTACACACTAAGGAAGGAGTTTTTGATATTTCGAGTTTAAAAGGTTAAGATTGAGTAACAATAAAATTGAAAATTTTTGTTTTAATTTCTCTGTAACAAATGAAGATAACTTGGTTTTTGGTATGTGTAATCTTCATATGTATATCTAAAAATCAATTTCTAGATTTTTTTTAAAATTCTATCTTGAAAGGGATGAAAAACAGCTAAAAAAACTTACAACAATGATTGCAAATTTTCCTCATTTCCGACTATACTAAACGAGATATTCACTAGATTGGGGGTTACAAATACTCTTCAGATAAATATCTAAAAACAATTTTCGTATTTTTTTTAATTTCGATTTTTTTTAAAGGGTTCAACGGTGTACGGCGCGCGCATCGACTCAAACACAGCCACTGTTACTATATGTGCAACGCGAATGACTCTACCTGCCTCCGGTTGCTGACTAAAAAAAATAAAATAAGCGTTATTAAATTTTTTTTTAAAAATGAGAAACAAAGTAACAAATAAATGAGAAACAAAGGGTCACCTCCTAGTGATGTTTGCCGGGAAATGATAAAAACCGAGAAAATACATTTTTACCCGAATGGAGTACGGAGTAACCAGTTATAACTAACATTTTTAAGATGAAGGCCAACCGTTCTGAACCCAACCCACATTCTTAGATCACTCAAATTTTTGGGTCTTGTACTGACCAAACTGCTGTTGCTCTGAAAAAATTAAAGTACACTTATATTTTTATAAATTGAAAACGCTGTAATTTTTATTTATCATTATTATTCCCACAATATGAGTTTAATGAGCACAGCGGAGTCTAAGGGACAGAGCCTCTGGCTAGACGGGAAGGGCGTGCAAACTGAGCTATGACGGGATAAATATTTCCTCATTGTGATGGGAAACGCAAGTGACCATACAGCGCAGGCGAAGCCGCGACGAGGATGTTCTATCGTTTTGGGCGTGCACATATTCTTCAGATAAATATTTAAAAACAATTTTCGAAGTTTTTGAATTTCGATTTTTTAAGGGGTGCGACGGTGTACGGCGCGGCGGCTCAACCAACACAGACACTGCCTCTGTTACTAACTGTACCTGCTTCCGATTACTTGACTAAAAAACATAAAATTAAAAAAAGTGATCGCGACGAGAAACGCAAGTAACCATATAGCGCGGGCGAAGCCGCGACGGGAGGATGCGAATTCTTTTATATTTATGAATTTATGCCAATTAAACAGGCGATTAACTGACTACAAACCCAGATATTTCATCTCTGTCAATTATAAAAATGTAACGAACTAGAAAAAAAAAATTTAACTGAAAGATTCGATAAAATTCAGCCAACCAATAAAATTGTAAGGTGCTATTATTGAACGGATTGAACGAAATAGTAGTAGACTGCAAAACCATCATTAATTTGATTGATTATCAAATTTTTACAATTAAATAATCCACCATCATTTGATAATTTGATTTTCAAAATTTTCAATCTTTTGCTAGTCAATCACTGGATTCGGACATCATTTAAATAATTTGTTATAACAAAAAAAGTTCTTATTATACAACCTGTAAAATACAAAAAAAATTATTTTTTATTTTTTTTGTAATACAAAGTTGTGATTATCAACTATTTACGTGTATTTTGTATCACAGTTTACTTTTTACTTCCTTGTACGGCATAAAGGAAGCATTGTAATCGCGAAAAATCTCGGTTTTCAGATTTCAACAGAAATATCCATTTTGATCATCCCTGAATCCATTTTGACTAGTTTCGGCGTGATGTCTGTACGTATGTACGTACGTATATGCGTACATATGTATCTCGCATAACTCAAAAACGATCAGCCGTAGGATGTTGAAATTTTGGATTTAGGACTGTTGTTACTTCTAATTGTGCACTTCCCCTTTTGATTGCAATCGACTGCACCAAAAGTGTCCAAAAAGACCCAAAACGTTTGGATTTTTAACTTTTTCTTAATTGCATTAATACGTCCTCATTGAGAGCTTTTCAACGATAAGTGGTACTTATTTTCATTGGTTCCAGAGTTGTAGCCAAATAAAACTTTAATTAATGAAATATTTAGATCTTACAAGAGAAAGGCACATCGACTCAAACCCGACTTCATTTCCTTTTTTTCAATTTTTTTTTTAATTTAAATTATTGATTTAATCTGATTAATCTCTGATTGTAAAAACTTTTACAAGAAATAATAATTCAATAACTATACAAAAAAATATGAAAAAACATCAGAGGTTATTAATGAAATAAAGTTTTACGTACTTTTCATTAAAAAAAAAAAAAAGAAAAGTGAATATATAATTTAATAGGCGTACAAGGAAGTCATGTGGTGTCCGCATTAGATTTTTTAAAACGTGTCAAGTCTGTCCAGAAATCCAAATGTAACTGAAGATAACTAACTTGATTTATCAGCCTTGGTTGATAAATCCAGGACTAATAAAGAAGAGTCAACCAATAAAATTTTATATTAATGTTATTGATTATGATAATATTTTATTTGATGACATCAGCCAATCGAGGGGCAAAATCAACGAAAATCGAAAAGAGTATTTAATAGGGATCTATTCAATGGAAAATAAAAGAAGTAATAAAATAGCAAAATTATCACAATTTTATTTAAAAAAATCACTTGAAATATGATATTTATAAATCTGTATGATAAATCGGATGTAGAAATTAGAATATCGGGCTTTTAATTTGTTATAATATTTCTTGGATCAGGTGTGCAGTGCTGAAGTTAGGCTACAATTAAAGAGCAAAAAGGAAAGTTTTAATTGCGTACATGGCCGTAGGTTGTTGATTAAAATTAAAAGAAAGAACTGAAAAAATGTTATGTTACAATTAACGAATCAAAAACAATAACTAGACTTAATATGTGAGTTCGTATAAAGGCAGTAATAAGAAAAAGTATATTTTTTGAAAATAAATAACAACTCATCCAAGTTGTACCGTCTTCGATACAAAGCGATCAACAGAAGCGAGTGGATTGTCTTAAAACGACATAAAATATCAAACGTAATTTTTTGCACCGAGACAATTGTGTTTGAGCAATTTATCCATCTGATTACTTAAACACATAAATGATAGGATAATTAATATCTGAATGTCCATATGAATGATAAAGAAACCGCTTCATATTTCAAAAGTGAGGAATACTAGGAAATAGAAACGAGTTCAGATCTACGTAATTACAAACACATAATTTATTCAAAACAAAATCTGTAAATAATGACGACTTGAAAAGACATGTAATTGACGTACGTATCTGCATGTGAACATGATACGAGTTAATATGGATATTACTTAAAGTTATCGCGCTGCCAAGCTGTAGAAGGGGGCATAAAGGCATTAGAAGTATGGCATAAAGACCGAGTCCCGGCTCCCGGAGTAGGGACCCAGGGACGGCATAGCCGGACCTGGTGGATCCTACTCTGAGGGTTTGAGGCGGTCGCAAAGTGAGATCCGACCGGCGGGCCGAGACATGGAGGCCCGTTAGAGTAAAGGACACTACCCTTTTTCTTTCTTTTCCCTGTTTAGCCTCCGGTAACTACCGTTTAGATAATTCTTCAGAGGATGATATGTATGAGTGTAAATGAAGTGTAGTCTTGTACATTCTCAGTTCAACCATTCCTGAGTTGTGTGGTTAATTGAAACCCAACCACCAAAGAACACCGGTATCCACGATCTAGTATTCAAATCCATGTAAAAATAACTGGCTTTACTAGGACTTGAACGCTGTAACTCTCGACTTCCAAATCAGCTGATTTGGGTAGACGCGTTAACCACTAGATCAACCCAGTGGATTAAAGGACACTACCCTGGGCTGTGTAAAACTTTACTGCAGGATCCGGCCCGGGGAAGAAAAAAAAAGCTGTAGAAGGGAAGCATTTTGAACACATCTTGTAGGAGGTATGCTTTCAAAATTGATTATATTCAGTAATTTAAGACTAAAAACATTTAACTAAATTTAATTATTTTAACTGATAATTAAAGTAAATAATATAAGTTCACCAAGACATTTAATTTGTAGTAGTGTTGCAAATTATTAGTTATTTATTATTACTAGTGTTATTTATTATTGTAAAGGTTGTTATTATTAATAACAACCTTAATTAATTGTTTGAGCAATTAATTCCAACATTAAGTATTTGATGTTTATTCTTGGATGTAATTCTGGATATAATTAAAAATAAAAAAGTTAATACAGAGCGATTTACCTCGTTTTATTACCACCAAGCTTTTCCTTTTTGTAAATTTGATTACTTTTAACTCGAAAACAAAGAAATTTATCGATAAACTGTTTTCGCCGAAACTTTTTCTCCTAAAATTTTATAGTAAAATCAATCACAAGTACCCACAAGATCATCATTTGTATCACATGTTCCCACCTTCCTATTTAAAAAAAAACCTTTGATTCAGTATGGCAGATCCAAGATTGCGGACCAAATTTCAAACACACTATAATGTATTAACTTTGTAACTATGTAATCAACAGTTGTCTCTACCTCCTATTATTCCTCAATTTTGAAATATGATGCCTTTGTCTGAATGAATTCAGTATGCTTTTTGATACTGAAAATAATGGTATAAAATACTTTTGACCAAAAAATATTTTTTTGTGAAGTATAATAAAATACTATTTTGTCAAGTGCTGTAAGCCACTTCACAAAAAAGTGACTGGTAAAAGTGATTATTGAGTAATATTTATGCAATGCAAAGTATAAATACTTCATGCATATTTTGAATAAAAATTACAGAAAAATTAAATAAAATTTGAATTTTGAGATAAGAGGAAATAGAATATAGTTGATCCCGACGGCCGATTATCTAGAACTGTAATGGCTAATGGTCCTTTCTATATAGTATCAAATGAAATTTATAGAATTAATTTTAAGTATGTTCTCTTTCTTACTTGGGTGACGAGATGAAAAATTAATAATAGTTTCTTATTTACTGTACATAAAATTGTTTTATTAATCTTCAAATTTATTAAATTATCTTTACAGATTACTTTATCGCCCTATTTATTTTCTATTTAATCTTCATCCTACACATATGTATTACTGATGGTACATTTTTTTAAATTTATTTCTTCATAGAAGATACGTATATCTAATATCAACCATCATTAAGAAGTTCTGAAAATCTATTTCCCGTTAAGTTAGGTTTAAATCCTATGTAGATATAAGGTTTACATGAATATTCATCCTAGCCACCTTCACTCATGAGCAATTCGTATATTATTAAGAAAAAATATTTGAATAATTTTTTTTGTAATTCTATTTAAATTATAATTTCAAATATGAATAAACTTGATTTTTTTTAAGATTATTACATATGCACGTGCAATTTTTCATACTAGTTAAAAGAATTATATATTGAAGGAAAAACTTGTCGGGGTCGAATTCATAAAGTTTTAAAGAAAGTTAATTCGGAAAATATTTTCAGCATAACTTTCCACTTCAACTGTCATAAAAATACAAACTGCCTCCCTTGAAAATAATGGAGAAGTTGTAAAAGAGAAAGGACCCGGCGGCATTATATGTTTGTGGTTTTCACAATTAAAAATCATTTAAGCTTTGGGCTGTTTACCACTTTCAGATAATAAAAAAAGTATTTTTCACATTGCAATTATAACTTTATTACAATACCTTTAATTTTCAAAATTAAAAAATAAAAATGGTTTTAGACAATTTGAATCTTTTTTAATTGTTATGATTTAAATTGTACTATTTTTAATGTTAATTAAACTTAAAATAATTATACTTGTTTTTTGTTAGTATCTATCTAATAGAACAACTAATCAATTTTTTTTTATACTATGATATATCTACATCTACACTTAAACCTATAAGTACAGGGTAGCTTCTATAAATGGCACGACATAAAGTGATTTCTGCTATTATAGACCGCAAAACCGCTAGTTCACTGTCTGCTGTCTCATTTATAAGTTTACATATCATCAGTTTAGTTCTCGAATTTTATAAAAATATTAAATTATGTAAAAGTATGAAATTAGTTACATCACAGAATAATCGAAACTGATTTGTTGCAGTAAACATTCACATACAATTAGATCCTAATCCATGAATTTATTTGGCTAAATCGCTTAGTTAATTTTTTTCTTTCAATACCTTGAAAAGATATTTACATATATTACTATTTTCCTTAGATCGTTGCAGTTTGAATAATTTCCATGAAGAATTCAAACAAGTGTTTCTTTGATTTGTCGTTATAAATTAATAAGTTTTTTTTTCAGTGCCTATCATTATGGGTAAAAAGCATCACATAAATACAATTTTTTTTTAAAACTATATTTTGAAGTATTACGTTTCAAAGAGACATAGTGAATAAATTATATTTCCTACCATTGGAATTGATAAGTGGTCGCTAAATCGTACATAGCTTTTAAACTTTGGTTTTAATTATTTTTTTCTGTTTAATTATTAAAGGGAAGAACTATATGCATTTAATAAATGATAGAACAAAGTTTTATTGTTATAGATAAATTATAATATGCATAACTACATATCGCTTTTAAACGAATTAATCTGGTAGTAACTTATACATAGTCGCTTTTATAAGGATTTAAAATGACCTCTAATACATCCATTTTATTCCCCGAGGAAGCTGATGAATTGATCTCTTGCACATACATATATTATTAAAGCGGAGCAGTTGTTACGTTACAAGTGGAAACACTTGTGCCTGCCGACAAGTTGTTAAAAACAAAATGTGAAGATCTATACCACTATATATAAAACATGGTAGCGTCGTAGTTTTAGAAATGAGGGGAATAGCATATCAAACTCAGATGAATAATAATTGAGTTAGAGGTTATTATACGCCGCTTAGTAGAGATTAGGGGTGGTCGTGCACTTCACCAGCTGTCTACCGCCCGTTCATATCAACCCCTAAATAACACCCCCTACCAACTTTTATTCCCGAGTACTTCGTTGCGTTTCCTCTTCCATCCGCTTTCTAAACTCTTCATAGAATTTCAATAGCCAGATTTAATTTCCGACTCCGTAATTCTGAAGTTCTTAAAGCCAACATCTAGGATTAACCTTGCTTTGTTCTCCGGCTAGAAGGATCGATAATACCAATATTTACATTTATACAGTAAAGGCCAGTGCTACTTTTATACATATTAAGAATCGTTAAATAGAACTTCAAAAATAATAATTATTGTAATAAAAAAGGATTATTTTTTAATATTTAAAAGCATTTAGAGAATACAGATTATATTACCAAGACAAAAATAAATATTATATTTAAAATATATTAATATAAAGTAATAATGTAATACATTATCTCCTCATTTACAATTTTCGTTACATTACGAAAATCATCGACGATAATCAAGCCACGTTATCCAAATAGAAAACAATTAATTATGGTAAGTTAAGTTGCAGTATAATCTTGATTCTGTGGAAATCGTTTAAAGTTAAATTTATTGATATGAACACTGTTTTGAAGATTTCTAATATCGCATATCTATTTCTAATTATAAAAATTATAATATCGCACACCGAGTAAAATAGTTTCGTAAGTCTAAAATAACTGTTTTGAGAAAAATTCTGTTAAAGTTTTAAAACTGCAAAATAAAATGCATACCTTTACTCAATTTCAATAGATAGATATGAGTTACGACAGTATTTTTGTGGGAAATAACACAAATTTCTGAATTGTTTTGTATAAAGAACTCAATTTTAGGAAAATCTGGAAAACTTAGTATATCTCGCGCGCGCGCACACACACACACAGAGGAGAGAGAGAGACTGAGAGTGAAGCAGAGAAAGAATGAGACAAAAGTAAAAAGATTAATCAAAAACACCTTATTAATAAAATTGTAATTCAAATTATTTTTTTTATACCTCTGCAGTATTTTCAATTGTGTATTTTTCTTGACATCTATTTTATAAAATTCATAATCGCATATTTATCCCTACCTGATCATCTTTTTTACTCTAGATTCCCGATTTCAATTAGATTCTTTTTTGAAAATATGCTATGAGTAATGCATAAGTTGAAAAGGTATAAACATCAATTTATTTTTTTAATTTGAGTAGTTTCAGTAACTAACTCAAAAATATGGATTATAATATAGGTTTATATTCCTATATTAAATAAACATTTAAACCTATATTATAATCCATTTTTTGAAAATTACTACAGGTTTCTAACCCTTTGATAAATTTTTTCGAATTAATGTTTTAAATACATATATTTTTTTTATATCTAAGAAATTTACTTACATATTAACCAACTGACATTCTTTTACTTAAAAACAGTAGATTTATTTTAAGGTCATTTCTCTATAAAGATTATTTGCTTCTAATATCTCTTGAAGTAAATGAAAATATGAAAAGGTAGATAAACATAAAAATAATTTGTGTTACCATTAAACCGAAGATTTCCTACATTTTAAAAATTAATAAATAAATATTCATGCATACCTTCATTACAACGATTGTCACACTGTATAATATCCTCTAGCTGAAATGATAATGGCAGACTCGTAAATGTGAAAACATTCACTGCGAAAACTCATCATCCTATAAAAAAAAATGTAAAACAAAATTTGTAACACAAATTTTAAAAAATTTATAAATGTAATTTATAAATTATTTGTATTTTACTTTCTAGGCGAATAACTAAATTAAAGGGGAAGATATGGGATCATATCAGAAAATGGGTTTTTTTGCAAACCTTTTCGTTTTAGGATCGAACTATTTCATCTAGACCAGTGATTCTCAATCTTTTTTGTTCTACAGCCTCCAAAACGTAAAAATATATATAATGAATATTTCTCGACCCCCCCCCCCAACCATAACCCAATGAAACCTAGTTAAAACTATTTAGCTGCGTTGATAGCAACGAGTACGAACATGGATGTATGAACTGTACAAACATGAGCAATTTACAGATTCGAAATTGATGTGCATGTGCTTCTTATAATTTGAACTGCTTGCATAATATTTGCTGTGAGAGGGTCATATTCGAACAGCCATTTGATACGTTTGAACACATCGTGCTCTCAGTAGTATAAAAGAGGCGTAAGGTTGCAGAACGTCAATTTAATTTCGAATGCGAAGCGTGCATCTGGTACCTTTATTTTTTTTTAAATCGTAGTTTCATTGAAAATGATAATAATTGAGGTTTGTGGTTTTTTAGTACGCGGTGAAACTGTATAACTATTTTTTTCAATTAGATTCTTATACAAAATGAATAAATTTGTGAAAAAAACAAAGTGATTCATCTACATCCAGTGAATCGATTGGTAAAAAGACAAGATTTTAAAATGACAGTTACTTAAATTGTGGTTTACCTCATTGGATGATAAGTCACAGTGCGTTGTTTGCTTTTAAGTTCTCTCCGATGAAAGCATGAAACCATTAAAATTAATTTGACACTTGGAAATTAAACATCCGGATCATAAAAGCAAACCCTTGGAATTTTTCGACAGAAAATTGCGTACTTTGAGAAATCAACAACCCCTTCTATTTGTAAATCAAGCCATATTGATAAAAATATACTTGAAGCATCTTATCTCGTACAATTAAGAGTAACTAAGATGTCCAAACCCCATACAATTGCAGAAAACCTCACACTGCCTGCTGCAATGATGTGGTCAGTGTTTTAATAGGCGTGGAAGAAGCAAAAAAACTGAAAAAATTCCGCTCTCTAAAGACACAGTACCAAGGCGAATCTATGACATGGCTGCCGACGTTCGCGATCAGATAATTCAGTGAGTTCAAGTGAAGTTTTCAGTATTCAATTCGATGAATCAACAGATATGGCAAACATTTCTCTGTTCCTATGTTTTGTGAGATATGAATGAGATGGTGGCAGATCAGTCAAAAAAAAAAAATGTTTTGCAAATCAATACCTGGTCATGCAGCAGGACAATATCTTTTTGATGATTTTTAAGAAGCTACTAAAAACTGTTACATAAATTGGACAAAATGTATTGCAGTATGTAGTAATGGTGCGATAACAGGAAAGAACAGTGGATTTCTGAAAAAATAAAAAGATCTTATACCAAGGGCGGAATGGATGCACAGCTTCTTCACGGACATGTTCTTGCCACAAAAGATATGCCGGAATCAAAGAAATTCTTTGTAAAGCTGTAAAGATGGTTAATGTTATTAAAAATCGACCATTACAGAACAAGCTGTATGCTAAACTGTGCGATGAAATGGGCGAAAACAAAAAATGTATTTTTTCCATAGACTAGTCAGATGGTTGGTTATCGCGCGGGGAGGATGCTGACCCGGTTATTGGAATCGCAAGATGAAGTAATTATATTTTTCCAGGTAAACAAACGCTGTTATCAGTATTTTTATAGAGTAATGAATATATGCTGCTGTTGACTTACTTAGTTCTTTTATTTTCGCATTTAAACGACTTCATTTAAACGTCAATTTACAAGGACATGATAAAAATATTTTATTAATGAAAAACTAAGTTCATGCTTTTATTAAGAAGTTTGATGATATCTGGATTATTCGCTTTCAAAGCAAAAATTTTGATATGTATAATCACTTCGGATTATATTGAAAAAAATTTGGATGAAAAAACACCATTTATTATTATTCACCACAGGTTGGATAGCATGAAGATGCATCTGCGTGAGCTAAAAGTTCAGTTGGCGGAGTATTTCCCGAAGATAAAAATGATTTCTCGAAGAGATAGATACTGAACCATTAAGTGAAAACGTTATTGCGGCTGCTAGCTATTGAGATTTACAGCAGTTATATACGTTGTGGCGTGCTCGTCGAAGTGAATATGGAAATTTAGTAATAAAAGCATTGAAAATATTAATCCCTTTTTACGGCTTTCCTTTGTGAAAAGGGCTTTTCGTCTATAGCTGTGCTAAAAACTAAATATAGGAATCCTCTTCTATCACTCGAAAACGATTTTCTTTAATGTGTTTCTAACATAGATCCACGTATAGAGAAACTTTGAAATGAAAACTCACTGCAACCATCTCATTATTTCATTTTCGTTATACTTATAAATTAAAAATCCTATAAATTTAAGTAAAACGTTTATAATAAACTATTCTTTTTTCATAAGATTATTTCATTATTGTTTACATGTAAAGTTGTAGGCTAATTTCGTGACCCCGCTCTCATATCACCGTTTGTAACCTTTTGTCACCGTTTGCCTTTTGTCTTAAAATTGAAATATATGTGTTCTTTTCTTTGCTCTACCTCCCTTCGGTTAAAATATTTTTCAAAACTTTTTGAAGGTTATACTTCATGTATAGAGCTAATAAGAAATGCCTACATTATTTTTTTTAAATTACAAACCCCGGACCTAAAATATAAAAAAGGTTTTTTTTCAAATTTCATTTTTCTTATTTTAACCTCTATTGAAGGGGTGTTATATTTAGAGAAAAGCTTAAGTAAATTTGTTAAGCTTAAACTATATATGAATAGCTTTAGGAAAATCAGTTTTAAAATTTATTCCCCACCTCTAAAAAATACATATTCTGTTTTTTTTTTAATGTTAAATCTTTTAATTTTTAATTTTATTTTTATATATATATATATATTTTTTGTTCATAATTTAAAGTAGTTTTGGCACCAATGTATTATATTCTGAACCCAAAGTTAGAACCAATTTTTTTTATTGCCTTCATAAAAGTTACACTTTATTTTTTCAATACTTTAAACAATTCTCTTTTAAACTTATTATATTTTTTGTTAGGGATCACTTCTTTGTAAATAATTTTTTCTAGATTTTTCCACAGTGTAAGAAAGGCCCAAAAATCAAACATCTTTTATTCGAAATTTGGGATTTATTAAGATTAAGTCTAATTTTGGTCATCATGAGTCGACGGTATAGCCAAAAATTGTATGCAATACTTTGCCAGCTTTTTTGAAACATAGTCAAATAATTAAATATATAAAAACCTAAAAGATATATAATTTATATTATTGAACTTATTACATAAGTATTTTGTTTTTTTTAAAAAGTAAACTTACATAAATTTAATCAGGTATAATACCATTTTTTATAATTATTCTGAACAGAACCAGAAAATCAGTTATAATAACAGTTCAAAGCTTATATTTATTGCGGGGGGATTTGCGTACACTCTCAAAAATAAAAAACTTCATTTTACAATCGAAAGAGATTTGACGAAATTTTTTTTGTATTTTTAATTTAAAATTAGATCAAATACGTATTATAATCAATAACTCATTATATTAATACTCAAAACAGAAGCTGTAAATTAATTATTTATAAACCACTTTTATCAAATGTACTGGAAAGACTAGGATCCAGTCCAGTAAAATCTAACATCATTTTTAGTTTTTACTTCCTTGTACGAAGTAAAGGAAGTACTATGATCGCGAAAGATTTCGGTTTTTCAGATTTCAAAATCCAATTTGATCATCCCTGAATCCATTTTTAATAGTTTTGGCGTTACGTCTGTACGTACGTACGTATGTGCGTATCTATCTCGCATAGCTCAAAAACGATAAGCTGGAGAATGTTGAAATTCTAGATTTAGGACTGCTGTAACATCTAGTTGTGAACCTCCCCTTTTAATTGCAATCGACTGGACCAAAAGTGTCCAAAAAAAGCCGAAATAAAAAAAAAATTGGATTTTGGACTTTTTATATACTGCAGTAATAAACGCTCATTGAGAGTTTTTCAACGATATATCATATGTAGTAATTATTTTCATTGGTTCCAGAGTTATAGCCAAATAAAATTTTAATTTATATATTTGTATCTTACAAGGGGAAAGCACATTGGTTCAAATCCAACTTCAACTTCTTTCTTTCTTTTTTTACATTTTTTTTTTTAAATATATTGATTTATTAGTAATTATTAACCCCTAATTGTAAAAACATTTTACAATAAATAATAATTCAATAAAAAAAATAAATATGAAAAAATATCAGAAGTTATTAATTAAATAAAATGTTATGTTCTTTTCATTTTAGAAACAAATGTGTTCATGTAGTAAAATAGACGCACAAGGAAGTCATGTGGCGTTCATATCAGATTTTTTAAAATTATCTGTAGAGCTATATAAAAATAACCCGTAGTGAAAATCTTGCCAAATATCTTAAGTAGGGTTTAAGCTCATAAAACTGGAAAAAAAGAAAAGAGACAATAAACACAACTACAGCCAACCAATCATTTAAAAAATTCCATCGAAATTTAAATAAATATTTTAAAAATGAATAAAATACAATCAGGGACATACTGAAATTAGTCCTCGCTAATCTAGTAGTACAAGTAAAGATTTTAGATAAACTTGTTAGAAATACTTTAAAATCATGCTTAATTTTAACAATATAAAATTTAATTGGTGTAGAAAAAATTTGTGTTTATACGTGTATTATGTATCTATGTTTTGCTCCCAACTAATACCGTTTAATTTGAATAACCAGTTTTAAATTAATTTAAAAAATACAGACAACTATACTGTGTATTGTTAAAATATTATAAATGGAACGATATGTGTTTAATTACACGTACTATATTATCAGCATTATGTAAATGTTTCCACCCCGTTATAATCAATAGTGGCTTTATCAGCACCGAATCAAAACCACTAGAATATCAATTACCTCGGTTAACAACTCCCTCTAAGTTTGCTCTGCTCTTCTAAAAGTGACTAACGAACCTGATTTCCTCTATATTCTTAAAACTTGGGTGAATAACTAATGGCCCTTATAATAACTCTTTACGTTATACTGCTTTATATTCAGTAATATTAGATTATAGTCAACAAAAAATTATATTTATAATTACAGCCAGTTCAAACAGTACATAAAAGCTAATAGTTTTGCAATGCAAGCAAAATTACAGTTTTGCAAAATTTCAAAAACGTATTTCTCAGAAAAGTCATAAAATCTTGATAAAAGTTTAATGTGTTTATTGCTCGGTAGATTTTTAAATTTTTGTACATACAAAATGTGAGTTAGCATCTTACACATATTTCATATGTTCTGTTGATTGTATCAAAGATCATAAACGATCTGAGCGATTTAATATAAGATTCAGTTAACTCCCAAAATTAGCATAACCATTCTTAAAAATAATAAACGGCCGATGCCAGTTTTGTTATAAATCTGAAACGTGAATTAGTTTCCATTTGCCTTCTTTACAGAGTCCAATTTATAATTTTATACATCCGCGTTTCAAGCCCACTAAAATTCAAATGGTATTCATGTTTACGACACACTTACTATAATTACTACAGGGATTGATTGTATAGGGAAAAATAATTGTATGTTACTCTCAGCGGAAGAAATTTTGGAAGGAAGATAACAAGTTAAGAAAAGTAGTGTCCTTCCTGTTAAGAAAAAATGCAGTACATAGCGTGACGTGGGAGGAAATGCTCAAACTTAAGAAAACTATTCAAGTCATAAAAGCAAACAAAAACATTCATATGAACATCTTAAATTGCTTTCCGTCTCTGTGTTCTTTTTATACGGCTGCCCAAAAAGGAGCGTAATGTATTTATGGTATAAGTATGTCGTATTTTACCCCGTATTTTAGGTTGAACTCGTCTTCCCAAATCAACTGATTTAGAAGTCGAGAGTTTCAGCGTTCAAGTCCTAGTAAAGGCAGTTTCAGTTACTTTAATACGGATTTGAATACTAGATCGTGTTTTTCTGGATCGTGACCGGTGTTCTTTGGTGGTTGGGTTTCAATTAATTCGAATGGTCGAACTGAGACTCTACGAGACTACACTTCATTTACACTCATACATATCATCCTCAATCATCCTCTGAAGTAATACCTGAACGATAATTCCCAGAGACTAAACAGGAAAAAAAAAGAAAGTATGTATGTTTATTTCACCGTAGCACCTCAATGGCAGAACCGATTCAGATATATGACCTCGGTTGGATTCCTTATGTTAACGGGAGTGTCACAGGCTATATAAATATGTATATATAGAGTGTCCCACGAAGAAATGGAAAATGTTTCAGGACATGTTCTACTGATGAAAATAATGAAAAACATTAATATAAACATAGGTCTGGAAACGCTTTGTTTCCGAGATAGCTAGCCAAATATTTCGCCCAGATTTCCGTTCTTTTATAAAAACAACCCCTACTGTAATTACTGGGGCCCAAATTTCTGTCTATTTTTCGTCTTTTTTTCTTAAATAAAAATTAGAGCTTTAAAAGTTTTTATTTACTTTTTATTGGCTGTATTTAAATTATTTTTCACAGATTTAAATTCTCTGCAAGTTTTGTTACTAAATCTTCTGCATTTATGAGTCATTTAATAAAGTTATTGTATTACAGACCTAAAAAAAACAGTTTATTCGACACCGAATTTTGTGTTTTACGTCGGATTAGACTACTTTAGTTAACAGTTCTGGGATCTGTTTTATCCTACCTCCCAGCTCAAATTACGTAAGAAACCGAAATCAATTTTGTTCCTTAATTTGGATCCCAAAAATTACAGTAGAGCTTCTTTTTTTTAAAAGAGCTGAAATCCGGGCCAAATCTTTCGCCAGCCGTATAATTCGAAAATAAAGCGTTTCTAAACCTATGTTCATTATGAACTTTTTTCTTTATTTTCAGCAGTAGAACATGTAATGAAAATTTCTTTGTTTCTTCGTGAAACACTCTGTATATATATATATATATATATATATATATCAGAGAGATAAATATGTTTAAATATTTTTAGAAAATTGAAAAGTCTATCAGATGAATGAGTCAGTTTTGAATAGCTCGCATCTCAAAGCTTCATTCTAAGCGATTCGGAAACTTTGTATCTCATTCGTGTGAAGTTATTGTCTTACCAGTGTTTTTACTCGACTGCCCAAAAAGGAATGTAATGTAATTAGGGTGTATGTACGAGTATGTATATAAAAAATGTTTTTCCACCGTAGCAACTCAACGGTTGAACCGATTTAGATGTATGACCCCTGCGTAGGAATCCTTTGTTACCGGGAATGTCATAGGCTTTATAAGCATGTGTATATATATATATATATATATATATATATATATATATATATATATATGTATGTATATATATGTATGTACGCTCTTTAATTAATCTATATTAATAATTATCCTATAATAAAGAGCAATGTTTTTTTTGTCAGCAGTCGTGTTTTTTATTTTGTTTAAATAAAAATTTATAATATAAGAAAAATTAAGATATTTTAATAATATTTGATACACGTATTTACGCAAACAACCTATAACAAAACATGACATTTTATAATTTTAAATTAGTGCCCATTTTAATTTTTAAATCATTAATACTTCGATAATTTTCAACTTAGAAAATTACATATTATCATTAAAAAAAAAAAAAAAGTTAATATCTTGTGAACTGATTCTGGCGTTTTTTATTTGGATATTATTACTAGTAATTGAGATATGGCAAAACATATTCCTGGGGATATTTAAAGGACAGAATTTATCAATATGAAAAACAAACACCATGGGACGAACTGAAAGAGCAAACATGGTTTTAACAGTAAGATAGTAACTGGATCAAATCGACGGGCAGAAATTTATGAAAATTGTATAGTAGTATACAGAGAGTCCAATTGAAAATATTTTGAATTTTTTTTTCCTTGAAATTCTCAAATGAGTTAAATAATTTATTAATATTATATAACACAAATAATTTTTTATTTTATTCTATTACATTTTATTTTTCCTGGTTAAATAATTACATTAAATGCCCACGGTGAAAGTTGTTATTACAGCAAGTTTAAAAATATTAAACTTGGTCATCTATATGTATAGGTATTATAGCAGTACCTAAAGCAGTTGTGTTTAAAAAGATCAGTTATGAAAAAAATGTTTACAAATCCCATTCATAAAAACAATGAATACAATCTTATTTAAGTCACATTTTAATCCAAAAATGAAAACTGCAATTTTAACCAAAGTTAAAGAATAAATTACTAAATTTACATAAGCATTCAAAGAATAATTTAGTAATAGTGATAAAACAATTTTGTTAATTTACAAGTTTCCGCAAAAATAGCTTCCCTCTTTTTCTACTAGGGTGTCATATTAACAGATGTGTCGGCGGCATGTGTGTCAGGACTAATGCGAAACACAAATGGCTTTCTTTTAGGCGACAGGCGGTCTACTAGAATCTAGTAAACTAAACTTAACCACACCCACATCCTGCATTCCAAACGCTCGGTAGTTTTTAAAGATTTAACAACACTTGTCTCTAATTAATATCATAACACCTACGATGTTAGTTATTAGTTTATATATATAATGTTTAGATAAACAAAGACGGAAATAGTGTAAAGAAAGAAAAGAAAAGGAGTGAGAAAGAAAATAAATATTAGCTCAGGTTTACTATCGAAAGATGTTAAAAAAGTAATTTGTTAACTGAAACCAGAATATTTTTTCATATAATATGCCGAGTAGCTCTCAATGAAATGCAGTTAATAATCATGTCTATACCGAGATATATTTCCAGAAACGTGTTAAAAATTTTACATGAGTTGTACAGTATGAAATGGAGAAGTCTTAGGACAAATAGTTGGAGAGAGAAATTTGTGCTCGAATTTTTTAAATAGATGGATGAGATTAATTGGAAACATATTCGGTCAACGAAATTAAATTCGTTGGCCGTTAAAGGTATGTTGAATGTTTCTAAAAACTAAAGAGAAAAACAAAGGATTGCAATGTTAAAACTGAGAATGTAGTATATAGTAATTATGTTGAGAAGTGTAGTTAATTATGTTGTTGTATTAGTACAGATAAGAAAGGAATAAAGAACCGCATAAAACCAGTCAAATGTCTGATGATTAAAAAAAATCTATTATAATTGTTGGTGTATAGTAGTAAAATTATTTTTAAATTTTTTTTTTAAATTTAAATTTTATTTTGCTCAATAAAACAGCTATTTAAGTCTTGGTGCATTGTACAATCAACACAGGTAACACAGAATACTAATGTACACACAAAGTTAATATATAAACATACAAGTTTTAATATATATTAAAACTATTAACTTACGTATATAAAATTCAAGTGATTATAACAGAACACTTACAATAGAAGCTGAAAATAATTTAGACAACACAGGTTTAAAGGAATGAGTATTATGACTTCCAAAATACCGTTAGTATCTCTAACTAATTATTACAGTTTTACAGCAATATTTCTCGGCAGAAAGAAAATACAGTAAATTACGACTTACCGCTATAAACAATCAGGATACAATAATCAATTATTAGAATTTCTTGCTCGCAGAATAATGATGTTTATTAAAAAAATATGATAAGAAACTTTGAAGATGTCATTTATTCATTTCGATGGTTTGCATGAGCAAACCCATCGTTAATGATAACGTATGACAGGCAGCACATAAAGCTCTGTGAACAAGGATAACAGAAATCATTTCTATCCTCACTTGATCGTAAAAAATTATGTATTTTACAGTTAAGAACAGCTGCGCTGTTTTCGAGGAGTGACTTGTGTCTCGTGTCAGGTCATCTTGAAGTCGGTTCAAACCGGACTTCATCTCCCATCTCCTTTCTTTTTTAAAAAATTTTTTTTTTTATTTAAATATATTGATTTATTAATAATTATTAACCCGTGATTGTAAAAAAAAGTTTTACAATAAATAATTATTCAATAATAATAAAAAAATATATGAAAAAAAATCAATAGTTATTAGTGAAATAAAATTTTATGAACTTTTAGAAATGTGTATATGTAATTTTATAATATGTGTATATGTAATGAATTTGGTGAAACATCTGATTAATATTAACTGAAAATTATAATTTAGAATCGTATTATTTTTGGATTTTCTAGTTTAATTTTATTTAATTATTCTGTAGTTTCTGTTTAATTTTATCTACATAAAAGTTAACCACAGAGAGATTGAAAAATAGACCTTCACAAAAACAACATGTACACTGAGACATACATGCCCGATCTTTAATAAATTCCAAAATATTCTTTTCTTTTAGTTCATTACTCCTCTGATATTGTCGGTCAATGTTCTCCTTAAGTCGGAGTTTAACATCATTTCAACATGGACGTAATGAAATAAATTTTGTTCGCAGATTATTTTTAATCAATTTAAATCTATCTTTTTAATGTCTCAAGGCACAAGACTTAAAAACAGACCAGTCTTTTTTGAATTTCATAATGCTATGTAAATTTCTATAAGACAGACTGCCAAATCTAATTTGTCGTAAATTTTCATACAAGACTGCATGACCTATTTACTACAATGTTATAAAAACAAATTTATATACAGCAATGTAGGATGGAATACAAATTGATAACAATGCTCTGAAAGTGAGATATATTAAAAGTAAATTTTACAAAATCTACGTCAATTTCTTTTTTAATCTTTTATTTTGTTGATAATTAATTCACCATATAAGCTTGAACTCCGAGAAGGAAATATGGAACAAAAAGTTTTCAGCGCATAAAACTTGCTTTATCGGGATTCAGACTCGGGCCTTCAGATTTATTGATATTATTAACCCAGGACATTTACAAACAAAGTTCTACTTATTTATTTAAAAATAAAACATGCACAATATTAAATGAAATCCAAGATATTTGTATTTTTAGAGACAAATAACATATACAAACTAACAACAAAACATTTTAAATGTCAGTTAGTATAATTATATGAAGTAGGGCTATAATTACTGTTTTATAAATGTGATAAAAACATTATGTAATACTAGTTTATTGGTTGAGATCACTATTAAATTCAAGGTTTTATTATATAATATTTATCTTACATATTATCACTTATTACAGACTATGTAATAGAACAAAAATTCATTTGAAAGAGGAAAAACAATAAGATAAACTTTAACTATACTACCATAATAATATCATTTTACATAGATCACGATATTCGGATATATTTCTGAACCGATATCTACTTAAAATTTAGAAACCACTGAGCCGATCTAAAAATTCTCTTATCAGTATTTTTAATGAACTTTAAAAAATGGTTGTTTTAGGTGTAAATTTACAGAGATAATGCCATTATTTGGTATGAAGTGACTTAAACCTTAAACTGATTAACACTAAATGTCGAAGAGACTACATTTTTAACAGTCTCAAAAATGGAAAAATCTGTAAATCGTGGATGAATTAGTACAAGGAATATGAGTATGGGTACAGAAAAAATTAGGTCAAACTGGACAAGATAAGGATTGTATAATAAAATGAGAAATGGGATTAGTCGACGAGGGCAGATAGAGATGTCTGGATCGCAAACACGAAGAACTGAGATACGAATTAACCTACTTCCTTAACGGTAATGAGAATTTTAAAGCATACCTGTCCACGCGGACGTTGCGACCCTCTGTGGAATGTGATTATTGAGGGAAGAACCCAAAATACTTTAACTAACACAGAGAGTTCGTGTGCGAACACTCTTACATTGGTTGAAATACGAACATATAGATGGATTTTGAAAAGTAACAAACTTCGATTTTGGTAGATAAAGTAACAAACAATGAAGTGCCAGAAGAATGAAGAAAAAGAAAGCAATGATTAATGTTAATAAATTAAGAAAATATCAATATCTGGGCCATATAATTAGAGGAAAAAGGTACATGTATTCACAACCAATTATACTAGAAAAAGTACGAGGTAAAAGAAGCACAGATGTAGAAGACGTACGTCTTGGATGACAACTTAAGATATTGGTAAACTGTGATTTTGTGAAATTGTTTAGAGCTGCAACATCAAAAGTCAAAATACAATAGCAGTGATGATTGCCAATGTTAAAGGAAATTGCACCTAAAGAAGAAGAAAGCTTAAATATAAAGCGCACTGTATTTTAAAAAGTAACGTTCTCGCAGTAATATTTTTAAATTGTTAATTAAATCAATTTCTTTTAGAGCTATTACACGGTTCCAACAAGTTAAATTTAGAGTGACTGAACTTCTTTTTGGGATTTAATTATTAAAAATAGGGTTAAATGTTGTTATTAAGATATATCAGCGAATTAATAGAAAACTTTACTGTATTACTATTTTCGTATACCCTACTGAAGTAATTTTTTGAACAGAGTTTTGTGTATCCGGTGTATAATTAAACTTACTTCTATAAGTAATTGCTAAAAGGCGTTTACTTTTCAAGTTCCTAACAATGAGGTGATTTTTTACTTTTTTCTAGTTGTGCCATTTATCTCGATTTGTTTTACTATTAATTTGTTTAACGAAATAATCTCTTTTAACCAAAATGAAGAGTGTACTTAATCGCATTTAAATAGGTAATTTAACTAATATTTTTTCAATTAAAATATTTATCAATGGGCTTCTCTTGAAGAAAAATATTTTTTTAGCATTTACTCATTCAGAAAGAACTTACAAAAAAGGATTAAAAAAAAAAAATAAATACCCTTTCATTAAAATTTTTTTAACAAGAATTTTAGCTGATAATTCGAATAAAATTGTATAATATTTTCACAGGTTTTTTAATCCTGTGCAACATAGAGAAGGTATTTCTTCTCTATGTTACGAGGTCAGTTTTTGTGTTTTACAATCTATGAACAAATTTTACAGGTTTTAATTATTAACAAATTTAACAAATTTTATAGGTTTTTTAAATTTCATAGGTTTTTTAAAATGTAAAACGGTAGTTCCTTCTCCATGTTGCATTTTTTTGTGTTTTACAATTTATGGACAAATTTTAACAAAAGGTTTCAGCGGAAAAACTAAGCCAAATAAGTTTTTAATTACTTATAGGATTTTTTTAATTTTCTTTTTTAAATTTCTGATTCAGAAAACCCCTCCGAGTAATAAAACTAATCTAATCTTCGTAGAAACCAGGATCAGCTCAACTACGTTTAGATAATTTAATATTTTTTTGACTCGATTCGTATTTGTCTTTAGAACAACCATAAAAATTAGGTAATATTTAAAATATGGTTTTATCAGGTATCAAAATTGTATAAGCCATGTTAATTTATTTTTTAGACGTCAAGACAAGGGTAATAAACATTTCATAATATTACTACAGGCGAAAGATAAAATATTAGGCGGGTTTCATATTTCATCATAAAATGGCAAACATATGAGAAATGAATAATAAAGATACGAGAAAACCCATTCGGGATTATCAAAAACCAGTGCGCGCGCACACATGTGTATGTGTGTGTGTGTGTGTGTAAATGAATGAGTTTATGTACGGGTGTGTATAGATGCGTGCGCACTACAATATATGTGAGCTTTAAAAACTGTCTGAAAGAAAGACCAGAGACCACACATCTGGAAAGGTCGAAAAGAAGCCGACCGTCGACAAAGGGTGTCCTCCTGTAAACTGCTTCCACAGATGGACCAACATCCTGTAAAACTTATACAAATTAGGATATATGTATAAAAACACATTATTTAAGGATCACCCTATACCAAAATAAAAATAAATTATTTAATTATAAGCTAACCAATTAGTAGAGTACATGTATCCTATGTTTTTAAACTAAACGTACAAAACAAAAACATACAGTTATGATGTTAAATTTCACCTTCAATTAACGTCACAAAAAAATGGTATTTTTTAAAAGTTATATCATATTATCTAAAGATAAAATAATTAACTTTTATGTCGCATTTAAGACTTATTTTTTTACAGACTTTCCGAAGAAAAGTACGTTATTACTTTCGGTCGCACGGTGAGATTGGGGATGAAATTAAATTTTCTTTACGTTTTTACGAAAATATCATTCACTTAGCACTTAGCAGTATATATATATATATATATATATATATATATATATATAAATGTTAAGTTCGTTTGTGTACGCTTCAAAAACTCAAAATCTTCTGCACCGATTGAGCTCAAATTTTAGCACGATATATAACCCGCATCAAAGATTGTTTTCATCTATTTTTAATAAATCTATCTACCTATTTTTAATTTGTACATTTTTAATTTGGAAATTTAAACAAAGGAAAACCAATCAGATCAATGCAAGATGGCCGCTGTCAAACAGAACGACCAAATTTCTTTGAATTATATTTAACAGCTAAAACATCTGTATTTTATTTTTTTAAAAACACGATAAAAAAATTTTTTGCACGATTTATAACCCGCATCAAAGATTGTTTTCATCTATTTTTAATAAATCTATCTATCTATTTTTAATTTGTACAGTTTTTAAATAAATAAGATGGAATAAGATGGTTTTAAAATCAGATGGAAATGTAAAAAAAGGAAAACTTATCAGGTCAATGCAAGATGGCCGCTGTCAAACACAACGACCAATCACAAAGAGCCCGTATGGCCGTTGCCAAAGTAAACAAAATCACAACTGATTAAGTAACAAATTTCTTTGAATTATATTTAACAGCTAAAACATTTGTATTTTATTAAAAAAAAAAAAAAAAAAAAAAAAAAACACCAAAACAAAAATAAAAGCCACCAAGAAGGATGACTTACAGTAAATAAATTAAAACACCCAACTTTCTCATACCCCAGATAGACTTAAGACTATGCAAACAAAAAAAGTCGAAATAACCAAATACACAGAAAATAATATCCCTACATAATGGACAAAAAATCCTTTGTTAGGTTATTTTTTTACATATATATGACCAAACAATCGTTTTTTGGTCATTTAGCGTTCTTTGCTATGTAAAAGCAAAGAACAAAATTCACAAATAGTAACACTGAAACCACACAACTAAATATTCGTTTTTTTTTTTTGTTTTTTCTAACCTCCGAAACCACCGTTATGCATTGTTTCAGATGAAGATATGAATGATTTATAGCGTATGAAAATGCCATGCCTGACCGGGATTCCAACTCGGAACCACCGGATTAAAGTCCGAGACGTTACCACTCGCGCCACGGAGGCCGGCAAATATATTCGTTAGGAGCCGAATAAAAACACGACTTACCAATATGGCGTTGTGTGTCAAACCAATTTTATACGGACTATAATTACTTTTAATACACGAAACCCTTTGGAATGATTGAACATTAACTTAAACCTCTTCAAAAATTATTCTTTTTGAACTAAGGCACATTTTGATATCATTGTTTTTCTATAACACTGCTGGAATTCTTTTCGTTTAATGATAAGAAGCGTTGTTGAAGACAATAACCGAATTCTCTTCCAAAGGACATAATACACCGCTAAACTATTTCTAAATAATTCAAATTCGTGTAATTTTTTTACGAATCGCGTTTTTATCAAAAACTCACCTTTTTCTCAATTGACCTGCGGGGTTTTGTTTTCTTTGGAGACCATAATTCATTAATAGATTCATACTCGAGAATCACGTTGTACACTGAAGCAGCACAACTTCTACTTACGTTAGCAGTTTATTAACATCTGAAATCAACGCCGTTTGATTATTCTGTAATTTGTAAGCATAACTCTGCTTTTGTTAGCATTTAAAATGATGTGTTTTTTCGCACGACTTAAGGGCTTTTTTCGCAGCCCACAAATCGTTATATATAAAAATGTTAAGTTCGTTTGTGTACGCTTCAAAATGTTCTGCACCGATTGAGCTCAAATTTTAGCACGATATATAACCCACATCAAAGATTGTTTTTATCTATTTTTCGCGTCAGTCACATACCCGCGACCGCAAGAAAACAGTTTTTTTAACAGTCAGCTGTGTACCAGTGACCGCGCCATCTGCCGGAAGCGAGGTGAACACACGCCATACTAGCTAACGACAACCGCAGTCACATGTGAAACAATACCTGTTCTCAATTATATTGTTTATTAACAAAAAAAAAACGTATCCACTTGCATCTGATTCAGATTATTATACAATCTGAATTAAATATTCACTTTAATCGAGGTACTTTTGTGTGATGTGTCGTGATTGAGCTGTGCCTTTCACCAAGCTATGAATTTATAAGCTAACGACCAGGATATATGTATTAATGACGCGTGCAACACTGCACATCCAAAACAAATTCGAGCATTATTCGCAATTATATTGACCGCATGCTTCCCTTCATCTCCCACAGAGTTATGGGAAAGATATCGATCGCATATGGCTGAGGATATTTTGCATAGAGTACACCTAGAAAATACCAATATGACCAGAATTTACAGAAGGCATTTACATCGAAGCATTGATAAATATTGAAGACAAGTGCTTAGCTATTGCAAATAAAGTTCTTAGTCAATTGGGAATGCCAGCACCCACCCGAGCTGCGATTGCTTCATTTGATGTGGATTTACACCTTGAACAGAGTTACAACATTGGTGATCTTCAGTCATATGTCCGATCAAACATTCCCAAATTAACGCATGAACAGAAAGGCATTTATGATCGCATAATGCAAATGATAAATGACGGAGTTGGGGGGACCTTCTTCTTGGATGCGCCAGGAGGAACTGGGAAAACATTCCTCATTAGATTGATTCTAGCATCGGTTCGATCAAAAAATGACAATTATCCTGTTGCGGAATATTAATCAGCCAAACCTCTACAACAGCACGCGACTTACAGTTAAGAAATTGATGAATAACGTAGTGGAAGCAAAGATTTTAACGGGGCCTTTGAAAGGTGAAGATGTCCTCATTCCTCGAAAACCCATAATCCCGACCGATACACCATTTTAATTTAAAAGATTGCAATTCCCAATTCGACTGGCATTTGCAATCACAATCAATAAAGCTCAAGGTCAATCTTTAGAATTGTGTGGTTTAGATTTAGATGCGGATCGCTTCTCACATGTATGTTGCGTGTTCCCGAGTCGGCAAACCAGATAGCCTTTATATCTACGCAGACAGTGGAAAAACAAAAAATATTGTATATTCGCAAGTATTGCAAAATTAAACTTCTATGAAACGTATGCTTTGTTTTGTTTCTCATTTCTCATCCATGCATCATGTGTCACAGCGAAGCGTGGCGGGTAGAGCTAGTATATATATATTTTTTTTTCTTTTTTGATGATGTCAATATCACTGGGTACAATGTATCCAATCACATGTTAATTAAAATCTTAACTTTTGGATTTACTAAGAAAGTTTTGTATTTATCAATGAAACTACTACTAGTAAATAGCTATCTCACAATCTCTTATTGTTCTTTTACAAAATAATTTGAACAATGATTTAGTACTACAAAAAAAAAAATTAATTAAACACGATAAAATTGTATTATATTTTACATTTTTACAAAAACTGAAATCTAAAACAAATCCATTTCTGTTAATTACATAGGCCTATGTATAAGATTTATGGCTCAAAAACCTCCAAAACTACTTGTTCAATTTCACTGAAATTTGGATATGCTGTAGTTGTTTACCTGCTGCAGTTGTTTACCTGAAGTTGCGAATGTGAAAATTTGATGAAGATTGATTGAGTCATTCTTCAGTTGCGCTCAATTTAATGTCGAGCACAGACAACATAACCTCAATATGAGACATTTTTTCGGTCGTTTATTGTGATTGGGAAATGAAAATGAATTTTCTTTACATCTTGAGGTATGTGAATTACGAAAATACCACTCATACATAGAATCTTGTGGCTCGAAAATTTTAAATAATTTCTACAAAACAATATAACGATGTTATCGAATATCTTGTTGTTTTTTAAAGCCGTCCATGTTTATTCGAATATTTAATAATTATTGTAATATGTTTTTTTTTCTATATTTTGTTTTTGTTTTTTACTCTTTTTCCCGTGTTTCTGTGCGTTTTGTTTGTTAATTTTATTTTTCATATTACTGTTATTTTGTTTATATATCCGTAATATTTAGCGTTGTTTGTCATAGAATTAGTTTGTATATTGTAAAAGCATTGTTTTCGGGAACTAATAATGAACCTTCATAGTGCGTCCCCAAAAACCCCCCGAAAGAAGAAAACATCAAAATTTCCTAAATTACTATATCATTTACAGTGAAATTTAAATATGCTATAGTAGTGTACCTGAAACTGGGCATGTGGAAATTTGATGAAGATTGGTTGAGTAGTTCTTCAGTTACGTTCAATTTAAGTGAGACAACATAATAGCGTCTCGGCCTTTCATCCGGAGGTCCCGGGTTCGAATCCCGTCAGGCATTTTCACACGTTACAAATTATCATTCATCTCATCCTCTGAATTAGTACCTAATAGTGGTCCCGGAGGTTAAACAAAAAAAAAGATAACATTACCTCAAATGTTAACTTTGTAATGGTGTATTTTTCTTATGTACTTATGCAGTGAGTCAGAGGTGAGCTGAGTTTAAACTTGATGCTTGTATGTAGGGTCTACTCAATATTACTAATTATTTCATCAAATTATGATAATAATAATTTAATTTTCTAATACACAGAATATGTATTTTAATATTAAATAAATAACAAATTATACCTCTTTTAGTTTTCTCATTTAATTTATGTATAAATTTTGCGAAAACATTATAGAAAATAATTATACACCAAATATACTGACCAAAATAAAATTAAGTCGGTGTTCTTGCGCAAGAATTTTTAAATTTTGTTATCTCTATGAGTTACAACTTTTCTTAAGATACGTTAAATAATCGAAAATTATAAAAATATGTAACCAGTTTTTGTCTGTTTTCCCAGAAGTTTATTTTCAATTTTTCATGACTTCCTTTAACTTAAAAACTTCATTACTAAAACTGGACTTTGAAAAGATTCCTTCAATTACGCCGATGATAATAAATAAATAAATAAAAATGTTAGAATAATAAAAATTCAAAATTCAAAACTATTTTTTTAAAAATTACGATTTTAAATAAATCATAATACAAAAATTAGTCATAATTTGAATTTTTAGTAGAAAAATACTACATTAGACATTTTTTTTTTATTCGTCATTGTCTTCGTTTATAGAATGTAATCTCTAAGAAATTGATTGGTTTATTTTGTAAATAAGTCTATTGAGATCGGTCCTTAATTTTCTTATGCAATATAATACTTATAATTTATTTTAAATAATAGAAATTTCGTGAATGCAGGTTATCTTAACGTCGATATCAAGAACATTTCAAAGATTATTCACAAATTTTTACGAATGATGAAATTTATTTGAGACTTCTATCAATGATGAATTTACTTTGTCTATCACCTTAAAAAAAGGAAAAAACTTGAAATACGATCAATTGAATGTGAAATAAATTAAACAAAACACAATAAATCGCGAAGAAAGTTGATCACTGAAATAACTAGATGAATTTTAGGGTTCTTCTATCAAAGTTAAATTTTAAGTTTCATAATATCTGGTAATGGAACAAAATCTATTTTGTTTATAGTGATGAAATTAATAATCTATCTCCATTAGAAAGTTAACGACAATTTGTGCACAGTCGATTTTCCCACATCTTTAAATAAAAACAACAACGTTTACAAACACCGTATGATTCAAAATTAAGATTATATTGAACTTTTCCAAATTCCAAAACATAGTATCCTAATTGAGTATCTCTACGTCGAATAAAATGTTGATGACAGCTTTGAATATTTTGATTTTCTCTTAATTTCTCTCTAGTTCTATTGCGTTCGGTTAGGTTCCTTAAGGTACATTAAAGCATTTTCAAAATCTAACTCGTATTTTTATGATTACTAATTTTCACAATAATACATTGCACAATAAATGCAAAACCACAATAAGATAATTTATGACAAATTTTATTCCGCAAGTGGAATTAAGATTCGTTTAATTCCACTTATGGTACCTCTCACGACATTTTTATGAAAATAAATCAACTGCCATTTAAGTGCATTTAATTCCAATATATTTTAACAAAAAACCTTTACTTTTTAATAATTTCATTATTATTAATATTATTCCACCGTGTGGAATAGTGGTAAACTCGTCATCGCAAATGACTTGTTTAACAGCTAATTTTTGCAAGTCCAGGGTTCAGATCCTAGTAAAAGTTTAGTTACCTTTATACGGATTTGAATACTAGACAATGGATACCGGTGAAATTTGGTGGTTAGGGTTCAATTAACCACACATCTCAGGAACGGTGAGCCTGGGTCTCTACAAGACTACACCTCATTTACATTTCATACGTATCACCCTCATTCAATGGGCCGAGGCATAGTTGCTTATTATTCATTAGAACAGACTGCAAAGTACACATTATGAATAATTATAATTATTATTTATTTTTTTATTTACTTAATTGGTATATTAAAAATATTTTCTAAATAGCAAATTATAAAACCATAATTATATAAAAGAAGAGATAAAGAATACTTCCTAATTCAAAAAATCATTTAAACTTCAATCAATTAACCCTAAGAAAATCAGTTTAACAGTGATGTTTAAACATCTGATACTTTAAACATCTAGGAATCATATGAATGTATAATTTTGACTCGCACTGTGTTTTCCACGTGGATTTAGATCAACATTTTTTTAATTGTTTATTTTAAATAAAACTGTGATTCACCACATATATTTATGACTTTGGAGAAGACTTGAAATTTTCAGCTCTTTAGATTCTACTTTTTTAAAGTTACAGGTTAATTTTTTGAGTGTAGAGAATGTAGTAAAACTTGTAAAAAGTATATGTGAAACTTGCAAAAGATGCATTTAACTCGTAAAATACATTTAAGAAAAATATTTTATCTATAATTGAAGTATATAAAAAAACTTACGACAGTCAGTTACAATATGATATCAATCTTCAAAAACCGTATTTCTTATCTTAGTAAACAAAATCCCTTTCGCACGCCGTTAGGCTGAGGTAGATTTCACCGTTGCTAAGTAGGGGATAAAAAATATTTCCACCTTAAAGTTAAAAAAACTTCAAATTTACTCAATACGACAATGGTTGCACGTGAAAAAAGTGTCATGTTTAGCATACGAAAAGCCCCCATGTTACAATTCCAGAAATATTTTGGTCTTGCCGTAAGAGTTGGTCATGTCAAAAATTCTTTCAGACAGAAGTTTTAGGTAATGTTTAGAGGACTAACGACCCCTTTAAATCGATTCGATACTGTGCCTATTAAGAAAGGTATGATTTTTTTGTCTTCCAAACCGCATTTTTTCCACCCGAAGAGCCAATGGTTGGTGATGTCCAAAAACGTTACTTACATAAGTTTTAGGTCCTTATGCAAAGAATAGTAGGAATTTTAAATGAATTCGATATTTAACTTAATAAGAAAGTTATAGCGATATTTTGTTTTTTCGGAAACCCCCCCCCCACAATTTCCACCCCCATGGTCCGATTTTGGCCGTTACCAAACTCGACCGAGATTTTGAAAGAGTTATTTTTCCAAACAGAAAAGAGTTGTTTTAAGAAACAATTTCAAAGTGACTGGCGCAAAATTCGTGTCCACAAGAAAGCGAAATATATATATATATATATATAAACTTTTGAGCTGACGTTGGTTTTGAGATCTGGGTGATGTGAAACACGAAGGGATGTCAAAAATTTTCTGAAGTGCAATCATGGTACTCATTACAATAGGTAGCTTTCTTATGAAATCTACCTAATAGGAAATGTTTATATTTAATCATAAGTTTTTACAATACTATTATGGTACCTATGTAATTTTACAATTTAAATTTAAAACAGGGAAGAAAAAAAGACTAAAATCAAATAACTTTCTACAGTATCCAGGAATTTTAAATAACTAGGATTTTTCGTCCACCTTTTAGAAAATAGTACGATAAAATATAGAAAAAGGAATAGAAAATAGTAACACATCAAAACTGGATTGGCAAAAGGAAATAGAAGTCGTTGAAAATACGTCTCTACGTAACATAAAGTGATAGACCCAAATCTAAGTTGAAAACTTTTTATTTGTATAAACACAAGTAAATATATAAATATTAAATTTTAACTATTCTTAATAAAAAACGCCCCTGATTTAAACCAACAATCTCAATGAATAAATTTGACGCAAAAAACCAATGACCAAAACCAATTTTATTTAATCTAGTCATTTCAATTCCATTAATGAATTAAACTAAGAGTTCTGCAAACAGAAAATCTCGATTATCTTTTTTCAAATGATAAACCGATTGAGCTCAACAAAAAAAAAATAATTTAATAAAAATAAAATCAAAATAAAGTAAAAAATTGATTTTTCGAACGTAATTATTTGTGCAAGCTTTACCCAGTATTTACTGCTAACGATATCGTAAACACTTTTTCCAGAAACATCGGAGATCACTAACTAATTATTGAAAAAATGGTACTTCCACAACAGTTCCTTTTTTTAAATTTAAATTGGGTGTCCGAAAGGAAAACGTGAGGATAAGTTCATTAAAAACCAATGTAAGCTTAAATAGCCTATTTAATCTTGCAGTGCACTAAGAAAAGCACAATTCTATAAAGTAATAGAAAAACAATCTCAAGAGACAAATCTTAAGGACAAAGTAAAATGTGAAAGAATGAAGTGCCTTACACGTATCTTTTGAGAGATGGACCGGAAATGGTGAATTTAGGAGTAGGTAGCTTAAGGAATGAAAGGGAAATCATACATTCAGCTATTAAAATCTGTAGTTTGCGACGAAAACATCCCTCCATTACATATCTCCTAACCATCCACTGACTAAGAAAGTAGTAGTTTCCACATTGAAACAGAAGATTTGTTTTTGTTTTTTTTTAATTCGTTACATATATTCTGTTCTACCTAATAGGAAAGAAATCTTACGCAAAAATTTTATAATAATCGATAAACGATTTTATTTGAAATATGTTACAAACAGACAAGTGCCGAAAGTTCGCTTCGCTCGGTCAATAAATCAAAGTATTAATTATATTTTTTTATTAGTATTTGTTAAATATTGATGTATTACTTTAACAATTACGATTTTTTGTTGTAAATACGGCTGGAACAATAAAGATGATCTCAGAAAGATCAAAATACATAATTTGATAATTAAAAGGATAATTTAAAATGCGTTATCACTTTTAATTTGCAACTATTTTGTTATATTATTATTTTACTGATTGCATAGTAAAATATAAATTATATTAAACATAAAATATATAATATAATGTAATAAATATTACATTTATATTAATTAGGACATATCTATCTATAAAAAAGAAAATTAAAAAGATAATAAAATTAAAAACTGTCAATACGCTATCAGTATTTTTTTTTTTTTTTTAATTTCTGCATAAGTTATTTTTAATAAGCATATTATTAATTAGCCAGAAAGCCAATTTAAATTTCATAACCTTACCACTAAAAATAAATATAGAACCGATAAATAAAATAAGAAAATTATGTCTATACTGTTATATTAACTACATAAATATATAAATTAGTTATAAAGCTTATTTTCTTTGTCACAAAAGATGTAAACGTAAATAGTTTTGCCGGAAGGATAATCTAGTGAGAAAAGACTATTCTTGAATGGGTGGTCATAGTTAAAATCCGGATGTCGGAAAAGTAAAGAGGAGCCGCTTGTTCATCGGTGTGTAACTTGTGTGCGGACGATTGGAACAGTAGCTTGTTTGTCGGTAAACACGCGTTTCTGTTGCCAAAATCATCATAAACGTACACCTGTGCAAATCATTTCTTTACCTGCAACAATTGTCCGATGCCGCTCTCCCTCCGTATCCATCCGTTGCCTTTTTTTGAATGAAAAGGGAACACATCTCATTACTCACAGTATCCTAATTTACCATTCATAATAAAGTAATAATAATATAATAACAACTGAGAACTACTCAAACCAACTTCCTTTAGGTAAACATATAAATTTTAAAAAGAAGTTATTTAAACTCTTTATATAGTCTACGTTTTAATATAGGAGGATATAAAAAAATTACTATATTCTTAATATATATGAAAAAACGTTTTTTCCACATATATATAAATGATTATAATCAAAGAAAAAATGCAAAATTTATTTTTGTGTAAAATTTTAATCAAACAAATTTCTTTAAACAAATCTTAATCAAAAATTGTACGAATCAAATACAGTCGAAACCGCTATTAATTAAAACTAAACGAATACGATAAAAATTAACGGAGTATCATTATGTTGCGTAATACCCCGCCCAATAAATTTTCATACCACAAATATTCTCCATACAGAATTATAATATAATTTTTAAATTACTTGTTAATTGTATGTTTCTAATAAAAACAAAAATCGTTTCTATAAAATACCGTTATATTTGCGGCTTTTATCTTTGTTGATGAGTTTGAACCTTAATATATGTCAATTCGTAAAATAATAAAAGTAACTGACGTTTTGTTTTATAACAATAATTTTTGTTATAAAATTATGCAATTTTACTTCATTACTAAAATGTTTCTTTCACAAGAATAAATAAATATAATTAGAATATAATACGTTTTCTGATTCGTCAAACATTATTTTCGTATGAAGCACACGTACAAATGCTAAAATCACCCTATTATTGTCTAATAAATAATCTGATTTCATTTTTCTCACAATTTTGGTGATTTTTAACAACAGTTTTACAGTTATCAACCGTATTTCTTTTTCAAGTAATAATAATCTTCACTAATGAACGATTACTTTTAAAAATTAAACAAAAATTGTTTCTTTTGATATGCTGTATAATAAAATTTAAATAATAATAAAAAGTGATTTTTATTAAATATAATCAAAATTACCTAACAGACACGTATTCTAAACTAAAATTAACGGGAAAATTACTTAAAAAAACCGGAGTTAGAAAGAATTAACACCATTATTTAACTGCGCACTAAAAAAAGTAGTCAGAGACTGAAACAAAAACCTAATTGAAAATAATGGAATTAAAATAGCAACAAAAATGTAACAGCCTAGCATTTATAGACTATTTTAGCTTAAGACTAGTCCGAAGCAGAAATACAAATAAAAAATTACAAAAACAGTCAACCATAATAGGACTAAATATCGCCTTCGAAAAAACCAGCAGCATTAAAAACTCACCCAAAAACCTGAAAATTACTAATCAAAAAATCAAAACGTGTAGAACACTTCAAGGTGAATGAATCGGTTGGAAAGCATTAGAAAAGAAAACAATAGAATCTACAACGTAAATAAGGAAACTAGGATTCCAATTAACCATAAATACATATAAAAAGAAGTCACATCGTGGCCTACAAAGACTACACATATAAAACAGAAATAAAACCAGAAACCCTATACGTAGCTGAAACACTAACACTAAGCAATAAAGGGATTTTAGGTATTTTAGAAAAGAAAGAAAAATAATAAGGAAAATTTCAAAATAATAATATCCTATTAATTCTCCAAAAAATAAAAAAACTGCATATAAAAATCTAAAAACTCTCAGACATTATAAGAAAAAAAAATCAATTTCTATAGTCAAATCTTTAGAATGAATAATAAAAGACTAACCAGAACAAATATTTGAATTCTTCAAAATATAAAATTTAAGAGCAAGTGATTCAAACAAATCCAAGAAGACTTTAATAAATTAAATATTAAAGTTGAAATGATTGAAAATAGAACCTATCTCAGAGAAATATTAAACGACGAAAATTAAAGATTCAATAAAAAACCAAAATCCAAAAGAGGGTCAAAAGTTTCAGAATAAAGCCTCAGAAGGAATGAAGTAATAATGAATAAAATGGAAATCAGCGAAAACATAAAAAATAATGGATCAGTCTACCCAAAAGTGGATAATTCGAAAAAAAAGAAGTGATTATTACAATCTTCTTTCTTTTTCTGTGTAGCCTCCGTAATCATCGTTAGGTTATTACTTCAGAGGATGAATGAGGATGATATGTACGACTGTAAATGAAGTGTATTCTTGCACAGTCCTCAGGTCGACCATTCCTGAGATATGCGTTTAATTGGAACACAACCATCAAAGAACACCGGTATCCACGATCTAGTATTGAAATCCGTATAAAAGTATTCAAATCCGATCTAGTACTCAAAACCGTATAAGAGACTTTACTAACATCTGAACATTAGAACTCTCCACTTCCAAGTGTTACTGCAATCTGGACGGCACTGATTAGTATTTGAAATGAAAAGTTATTCTAAAATAACTGATGCCTGTCACATAAAAACATAAAATATTACAAATATTATTGATAAAAATTATGGATAGTTGTTCAAAAGACAATATGCCGGGTTAATCATTTTCTTTCCAAAAAATCGAAAAAAGCTACCTTTTTATTTATTGCATATTTTAAACTGTTTTTTTTTTTTTTAATGCCTTCTAAGGCATAGCAATAGTGGTGCAAGAGATCAAAAAGAAAAAAACTTTAAGGGCAATATTGTGGTGGAGAAGCCAATCAAGCTTAAAAATATCGATATTTTAAAGATTTTTTCAAAACTTTTTGGGTTTATTTAAACTTTAATACTATTAAAAGTTTAAATACTAAACTTTTAGTTATAATATCACAACAATTTTTTTTATGCTTGATGATATCACCAGATAAGCTTGAAGTTTGTGCTCGGGATATGGAAATGAAAATTTTTAGCGTATAAAAAATGCCATCCTAACCGGGAATCGAACCCGGGAAACATTTCATCATAATTAACCCCAACTCAACCTTTTATTGGTTGTACACTTTTTAGTGGATTTTTTTTTTAATTTTGTCCATTTAACATACTAACGTAGAAAACTTAAAAAATCTCTGAAGGTGATTTTGGAATTGGGAGAGAAAAAAAATTAAAAATTCAATTTTTTTTATTCTTTGGTTTATTTAAACATTTACTGATAATTTTACAATAAAACTTCATCATAAATCACCCCCCCCCCCTACATAAAAGAAATCTTAAGTAACTTCTCTCATGTATAATTATTTTTCTCCTTGGTAAGAATAAATAGTCGCATCAAGAAAGTCACTTTTTAATGAGGGGGCGTTTCTTTCAAAATTGTCACCACCCCTGTACCCAGACGCCCGAAATTACACTGCGTATAAACACATCCCTCCTGCCTGCCCTTCAGGCAAACAGGATCCTAACTCTTCTCAGAGATCTGTCGCGCATACATCAGATTAAATCTACCGTTAAAGTACTAACATCGCGCTAAAAACCGCTGGTGTCAAAAACCCAAGCATCATATCTTCGCCTTCCTTCCATCCTTAAAAAGAAAGATGATAACCGAAAGAAGAAAAGAAGAAAGTAGATCCAAGGATGATAGTCTGTTCCCTCGCCCGCTTAGCTCTTTTCAGAACTAGCGTGTTTTTTATAAGGTCGTCAAGAAAATATGAGAGGCAGACACCAAAACATCCTACAAGATTTCTTATCCGACATCCCAATCCAATTTTCCACAAACTGGGCTAGCTCTTCGGCCAACGCCCTAGAACTGCTCAACCAAAACAAATTTTTACAAATAAACAAAAATGTAATCAATGGACAGGGCCCAGAATCGCCTCCGGTGTCCTCCCCTTAGGGAAGGACGACCACTTAAAAGGATTTCTGCCCACTTTGGGCAGAAAGATAGCGGGTCGCGGAAGATAAGCTCACTAGCACATCGTTCCTTCGGTTCCCTATCGCTAAAACCTCCATTGGATCGGAACGCAGTCCACACTTCACCAAACAAATCAACGCCATTTTTCTATTTATAACCCGCCAGTCAATTAGAATCATCCAGCAACAAAGGACGCAAGTCCGTATATTTCGATAAGTGGGATTGCACCTTCCGACATCCTTGCGTTCCGTTCCAAGAATAAATAACCAATGCCAGGCAAGTATTACAACTTTGCTGTCAGATTTTTTTTTAGATAATCATTTATTAAAATTTGCTATTTTTTAAAACACACGCAAATTATAAACAATTAATCAGAAAATTTGAAAAGATTATTATATAATTAACAGGATATATTTTTAGATTTTTCTTTTCTTACAAACGTAAAGTCTTATAAGAAAAAATTTAAAGTTATTTAAATAAAAATTTAATAATAATAAAATTAAATTTCTTAAAATTTTACAGAAATTTTATTGCGAAGTAAAATAAGACCACCTGCAATTTTTTACTATTACTATAAAGCCTTTTACTAAGCTCCAATTTGATAAAAGATGTAGTTTGGAACTTATATAAAAATATCCGACTTAGTCGAAATTTACTTTAAAATCATTGTAGACAGTTTGAAGGATCAAAAGTAGTGTAATTTTTATTAGAGGAATAAAAAACGTTAACAAAATTGTTGCTGAATTGCCCGTCATTTACGTAGAGTTTATATTATAACAATTTGATTCGTACAACCTAATATTTTATTGGTATTTATTTTAAAAGAATTTCTATCATTTAGGAGCAGTAAATGATAATAAAACTATAAGAGAGAATAAAACAATAATAAGCTATAATAAAACTGAATGAATATATGGCTACTATTTTAATTCATTTTATGATTTGTTGAAACTATCATATTATGCCTGCAATAATTACACATCAGTAGATAACTATTAAAGAATATCGGAAAACTGAATGAACCTCGGTAAAGAGGTAGGGGGATTTTGTTTGAGCAAACCTAACAATCTGTGCTTCCGTTCCCATGCAATATCATCGTGTATATACTACACGTCGTGTTTGTGCGTACGGGGGTGTGTTTGTATGTAGCTCTTTCATACCATAAATTGCTCTCTCAAACGTATCTCTCCAATTGGGTTTATCCAACCAACAATAATGTTGATCGTCGAATAGCTGAACAAAAAGTTATCTTTATTTTAAATGTTTATTAGGTATTTATGTTATACCAACCGTTCTATTTTTTTAAATATGAAAACTTTAATTTTTATATTTATTATCATACTTGATAAGAGCATTATTTAACATAAAGGTGGGCAAAAATTAGTTCTGACTTGTAAAAGAAACTATGCCACTTGTTTACGGGTCATCTGCATAAAAGTAAAACTTATTCCGCTTAGGTACATACAAAAAGATCTGAGTTTAAGGAAAATGTTTATTATAATTGTATTTGAACGTGTTTAAACACGATTCTGTTGCAATTCGTAATATAATGAACATAAAAGCTCTAAAAATATTTTTTTAGGAAATGAAGGTATAACTTAAAATTCTTCTGAAATTGTACATACCTGCGACATTCAATGTTATTTATAAACGTAACTGACGTACAGTTTATTTTTTGTATAAACATTTGGGTAACTTATTTGGTAAACAGTTTTTTCATATCTAAATCAGATCCGTTTCCAACAAGATCTTATATTTTAAACTTTTAAAAGGAAAAAACTATGTTAATCCCGTACATAAAGAAAACAGTATAAATACACAAGCGCAATGAAAAAGTAAAATCTTTCATACTTGCAGTCCTTTAGACCAGAGGTCGGAACCTTTTTATCTGAAAAGGCGCAATATAAATTCAAACGTTTTTGGGTGCGCATGAAAAGTTATTGGGGGCGCCACACTATTATTACACAGTAAGCAGATACATTTTCCTTTAAAGTCAATAAAACAAAATTGTTCTTCCCAGACAACATTAAAACAATAAATTCTTTTTCTTTTACAATTATTCATGATGGGTTATTTATAGAATCCGTTTAGCCAGTACGATACGTATCTGATAGTGAAGAGCCCAACTATGTTGCGTGATATGGTTACTAATAATAAGTAAATAATATAATATAGGCAATAATAATAATAACACTCAAAATACATAACACTCAGAATACGGCAACGTACTACCAAACTTAGCAGAAGCGAGAATATTCCAACGTGCTAAGTAACCAGTGTGTCAGTGTGTGATCTTGATTGCTATTTGCTAACACTGAGCTTGCGCAATTATATGGTCTTATATATGCGCGACGCCGATACAGTTATTGGGCTTAGTAGATGTATAATATAGTGAGGGCGTATAAAAATCTCATCGAGGGCGCCACGGCACCCGCGGGCACCGTGTTGCCGACCCCTGCTTTAGACTACGGCTCTTTTAACATTTGTTTTCATTTTCCCCAGGTTTTCTGTATTTTGACCAGAGTTTTACGATGGATGTCCTGCCGAACAATAGCCTACTAAAAAATAAATGTGTAAATGAGTGATCCAATTATTGAACTGATTAAATGAATGAACTGATTTTCTGGCCAAAAATGGTTCTAATAGATCATTTATTCAGTCCTAATTTGAGGAATGAGGAATTAGTACCGCAGTACTAGAATTCTTTGGGAAATAAGTAATAACTGGAAAACTAGAAACTAAATGAAATTTATTGGCTGTTTATAAGTATTAAAAAACCTTGAAAATCTAAACTCACTCTAAATAGTTAACTCTGTTAAACTCTTGATAAGGCGATTAATTTCTTAAGTGCATTATATCAACAAAATAAATAAACCTATACGCATTTATTTCTCTTCTGAAATGTGTGATGATCTAAAATTATACGAATTTACAGGATATATAGATTATAATATGCCAAATTCTGCAACTTTTTTGAGGACACAGTGTTGGACTAGAAGAATCACAAAATTAGCAGCTTGAAGAAAAAAGCATTTTGGACTGAGATGGACTTAATTCGATTGTCCTTAAGCGGAATTTACGTATTAATATGAGAAATGGCCAATTAAAGAGCCAATGTTCACTTCTGAATATTGGAAATGTACAATAAAAAAAATTATTAAACAGCTGCAACAAATTTATTAAATTCCGTTTTCATTCTATTAGATCCAAATTATAAAACTAACAAAAGAAAATCTTTACATTATATAATAAATAAATATTAAAAGCAAGATTATTGGTAAATAAAAAGTAAACTTAAACATTTTTTGTTAAAATTTTCCCTTAAAAAGTATAATAAAATTAACAAGTAGCGTTTCGTGTCCTCAGTTCTGATCTTCATCTTCAGGTTAAAAAGCCCAAATATGTTTTTGTCCTCAGGGTCAAATCAACTAATTTTTTAAAAACTTAAAAATTACGAGGATTACTAAATAAGTAAATACATAATCGAATGGATTGTAATAGTTTACTTAAAAAATTTAATACCTGTTTTCATTATATTCCTAGAGATTTTTATACAAGCATCAGAAGATTGTCTTGTAAGCTGAACCACATTTTGTTGTACATAATGTTTTATATCATTGTTCCGAATAATTTATATCACTTGATTCCGAATAATGACTTCTTGAAGATACCAAAGAGAAGTCTGATATAGAGAAAGATTTATTGTTTTGTTTACAGATAACTATTATTTTGAAACAGAAGAATTCCTTTTCTCTATGAATTCAGTTTTGCAAACTTGATTTATTTTCTAGCACGTCTTTGTAGTACTGATTATTGACAATCCTTCAAAACAACACAGAAATTGGTATATAGCTTTCAAAAAAATGTTATTAAAATTATCGTATCATGTGAGTTTTGAATCTGAATTTTTCCTTATTGAAAAATCTTGAATACAAAGCATCATAAGAGCTACAAAACATCCATTCGATGCTTTGTAACTTGAGTTTCGGCTTAGAAAGGATACAGATCTCAGTACAAGTAATTATTCCTTCAAAAGAATTATACCTTCACAACAATAGCGTTCTTTGAACTTTCTATAAAATCAAAGCCTGAATTTTTTACTGCTGTCGGTAAACCATTCTGGGATTCATCTTATAAATCATTTTAGGGTAGTTTTTTTTGTTATGAATAATTGTAAATAATAATTAAGTGTAGCGCTTTAAGGGAGTAAAAGATAAAAATAGGAAAAACGAAAGGAAAAAATAAAGGCCTTTTAAAGGTAATGTGACAAAAGGATATTAAAAATTAGGTGGGTAAATAAAATTCGAAATGAAGAAATCTTAAGACGAGTGAAATTTATGATAGAATTGTATAAAGACTATATCAGTGAACCTAGTACTAAAACATCCAGGTTTAATTAGCTAGGTGATAAAGAGGCGTGTAGAAGATGAGACCTGTGGATTAAGGTACGGAATGGAATATATGACACATAATTCAGAATGTAGGATATAGTAAATATTTTAAAGTTAAACGATATCCGTACAAGAGAAAGGAATTGTAATATTTTCAAACCAATAAACCGATTAAAAAAATACATATTTGATTAAATTGTATCAATAATTCTACATTTATTCGGCCAATTTCGAACTTTTAACCGACTTGCAAAAATTTAAACACTATACAACATTTACTGTACTCCTTGAGCATTCCGGAATAAATGACAGGTCTTTTTGTGCCTTCTAACCGCAAAAAATCTTAAATTCACTTTTTAAGATGAGTTTATTAAATGGTAGAAGTTATGTATACTAAGATAAGTGTCAATCAGCTATTTTAAACTGATACGTTTTAAAACATCATACTTATTTTTTTAACTTTTTCTATCGATTTTTGTCTCAGTAATTTAATGACCCTTTCATTATGTCAAAATTAAGTTTGGTTTATTAGTAAGTGTAAGTCAGCATTATTTTTAAATTATACGTTTTATGTTTTTATATTTATTTGTACTAATTTAATACAAATGTATTTCATTTTACTATTTAATGTTTTAGCCCGAGTATATAATTTGCACGGTATAGTTTTTATTTTTGTTAATAATAATAAAACAAGGCCGTACACAGCGTAGCGAAAATTATAAATCTATTTCTCTGATTTCGTTTGCGAGTAAAATTTTGTGGTATATTCTCCATGAACGTCTACGATACCATGTGGACAGAAATATTCTTGCAAAGCAAGTCGGATCCGTCAATCAAAGGAGTTCACTTGAGAAAATTCTAAATATTAGTCGACTGATAGAGAAAGTCTAGAGAGAAATTTTAACATTCCTCTTACAATATGCTTCCTAGATTACGCCAAGGCCTTCATCTCGGTCAGGTGGAAAGATCTGTGGTGAGTATTGAAGGAGATGGACGTTCCTGATCATCTTATTACCCTCGTTCAGACCCCATACGTAAAGAACAGCGCGGTGGTTAGACTGGAAAATTACACAACAGAACGCTTTTACCCAACGAGAGGAGTACGACAGGGATGTATTCTATCCACTATTCAACTTTACAGCGAATATATCATGCAGAAGAGCCTGAAAAACTGCCATGGCGATATACGAATAGGAGGCCGGCGTATAATCAACTTAAGATATGCTGACGATATACGACCTGTTTACAAGATCTGTAGTTGAAATGAAGGAAATCCTCCAAGAAGTTTAAGCACTAGGGAAATTGTCAGCGGGATATGAATCGGGTTACCAGCTGTCAAACATGAGAGAAGGGATCACGGGTGAACAATAAATGTAACCATTTTAGATATTTATTAACCGTTAAGTTTTTACTGTATATTTTAAATCAAATTTATACGAGGGATATCTCTAAAATAATAATTTCTCTCTGTGTAACTTCTCTACTTAAGGTTGGCGAACCCCTGTCGTTCATAGCCACGCAAGTAATATAGACACTGCATTGTTGTCTGTAAGTTGTCGCGTTGAAGTTTCTTTAATTACGTGTGATTTATTATGTTACAAAATGAATAGGAAAATCGATGTTGCCGCCGACTGTGAAATACGTACAGTGATACGTTTTTAAGCCATCAAAACGTTAAGCCGGCTGAAATTCATAGGCAGTTGGTCGCTGTGTACGGTAATAATGTAATGAATGAAAGAAACGTCCGAAAATGGTGTGAAAGATTTAGAAATAACAAAATTAATGTACACGATGAAGAACGTTCGGGGAGGCCCTCGACAATCACTTAGGTCTTGTTGAAACGCGTCGATGATTAAATCAGAAAAGGTCGTCCCTCAAAGATTTCCGACTTCGCCCTTCTTTTTCCTAATGTTTCAAGAGCTGTTATTGATAGGATTGTTGGACAATTTAGGCTTCAGAAAGGTTTGTGCACGTTGGGTGCCGCACGTCTTAACGGAACGTCACAAAAAAATCCGAATGGGATCTGATTTGGATTTTTTAATGCGCTGTACAGAAAAAGGCGATGAGTTCCTTAATTCAACTGTTACCGGCGATGAAACATGAAGTTAGTATTACATGCCAGAGAGAAAATGACATTCAAGTGAATGGCGTCATCCTCAATCACCAACCAGACTGACAAAGGTCAAGCCACAGCCATTTGGACGCAAACTGATGGTCAAAGTCTTTTGCGATCGGTTTGACATACTGCTGATTGATTTCATACCGCATAGAACGACTATAAATTCAGAAGACTACTGCGAAACTCTACTTAACTTACGGCGGGCCATTCAAAATCGGTGTCGTGGGCGGTTGACCGACGGCGTCGTCCTGCTTCACGATAATGCACGTTCACACGTTGCGGGTCCGATACGTGATTTACTGAGAACATTTGGATGGGAAATTTACGATCACCCACCATATAGTCCGGACGTAGCTCCTTCTGATTACTACTTGTTTGGGAAATTGAAAGAAATTTTGAGCGGAGAAATTCGCGGGTGATGATGGAACTTAAAAATGACGTTAATTAGTGGCTAAATGAACTGGCGGCAGAAGAATACGACGAGGGTATATTTAAGCTGGTGTATCGCTACGATAAATGTCTTAATTCATATGACGATCATATAGAGAAGTAGTATAAGGTATGTAGTTTAAGAGAAATAAAAAATATTTATAAAGTTTTCAGAATAGATTTTTTACAATGAAACGGTCTTTACTTTAGAGATAACCTCTCGTATATTGTTTTAACAGTCCAATGCTCTAATGGGAACATTATTTTGTTAGTTTATTATACGATTTAGTGCAAACGTATACTTTGCTAAATACGTAATTAATTTAATTTTTTTCATCAAAATAATGTTTATAATCACAGTAGAATATCACGTATTACTCATTTGTACGTTGCAAATTCATAAATGTACTAAATATTAAGTGTAAAATGTAAAACAAATCAAAAGAAATAAAACAAATATATAAACACAAATATTAACGCAATAAAAAATAATACATCTTCGTTGAAATTAAATTAATGATAATGCAATTTATAGTAAAGTAAAATTACACAATTTAACAAAATTACTCATTGTTTAAAAAAGAAGAAAAAAGTAAAAAATAAAAGTAATGGAACGAGTTAAATTAAGTAAAGAAGATGCAGGAAGAAGACACATTAAAACAGTGTTTACTGAAGTGGGAAGTCTTGCAGCTGTTTGTTCACTATAAAACAACATTTTCAAGACCATTTTTAAAACAGGAATCTAAAAAGAAGAAGAACAGGGACGACCGCAAAAGCATATGGTGATCAAAGTATTTACACCGACCGCTCTTTAAAAACGCCCACTCCTTTTCACTCTTCCCCACAAATTTTTATTGCATCGTATCACTTGGGTGGTAATTCGTTAATATACACACATCTTATGTATATTTATCTTTATTAAAAAAAAATGTAAATGAAATTCTGTATAATTCTTAATAAATAATAATAAAACACATGGAATTAACTATAACAAAAAATTAGTAATACTGGATACGCGTTCTAAATTTATAAATCAAATTTAAATTATATATCTACTAAATAATCTGCAAGTATTTAAGTTTAAATCATAAATATTCATAATTCACTACAACTCTGCTAAATTTATCAAATGAGAACCTGTAAACAAATTTGCCGATCTCTCTGGCGTAGTGTTAGCGTCTCGGACTTTCATCCGGAGGTCCAGGGTTCCAATCTCGATCAAACATGGCATTTTTCATACGTTACAAAATTTACGTTTCATATTACCATGCGCAAGCTTTGAGATTATATGGTGAATTAATAAAAAAATAGATGTAAATGGCAAAACCGTAATGGTTATAGGGTGCTTGAAATGAACCCCAAATATCTCCCAGAAATCAGACAACCAGCTTCAAGAATAACAAACCCCTCCTCATGCCAGTCATTCTAGGAATGAAACAGTTTCCCTCTTTGCTTTCTTTACGAAATGTATGGCTGCATGTCAAGTTTACAGAAAAGCAACTTATGTTTGGCCCTGCAAGTGGTACCTTCACTCAATTCACCGTCGGGATTGGTTGAACTATTAACTGTTATTCTGGAGTACATTCAGTACTCCAGAGTATGTTGAGTATTCAACTCAACATACTTTACCTTTTTCTAAGGTATTTATTCTCTTAAAGTAATTTTCTCTGATTAGTGCCTCTTATGCTTAAGGTAGTGTATGCGCCTCAAAAGTAGGAAAGATTGATAAATATTCTTATCAGTCAGATAAGAATCTTTTCTGAGAAAGTTAGAGAAACGCAAAAAGCAAACATTTGATGCACCTGTTTCTGTTGTGAAGAAATTTTTGTTTCACATAAAACTAGGGAAGTGAAAAATGAATATTTTATATATGTGTGCGCGCGTGTGTGTGTAAGTGTGAGATTCATTTGAACCTGTCTTAATGCAAATTAACAGTGAGACATTTAGAACATGAGCATTTTTAATTTTAATTTCTGGCGTGACAAAGAAAATTTTTCTGAATTTTTATTTTATTTTTCAACGTGTCATTTTGCAAGTTGAAAAGTGTTACACCAACACTTTTCAACTTTTTAATACCTTCGATTTAAAGACGTTTATCCAACTCCGCAAAATAAGCTTTGACTTCATTATATGAAGTGAATTATCGTCCAGTGAGCCATTTATTTCTTCAAGTCTGGGAAGAGGAAGTAATTGCTAAGAGCCAAATCCGGCGAATAAGGCTCATGTGGAAGCACCTCGGAGCTTAGGTAACGGAGTTAAGCAGAAAAAACCTGTGGTATGCGTGCAAGCGCATAATCGGTGAAAAAACACTTTTTTACCAGATGTGGAAGTTTAGCCTGAATGCGTCATTAAATCGTTCCAGTAGTGAAGCTTAATACACCCGATGATGGTCCTGGTTTTTCCAGGTAGTCTATGAGCACCACGCCTCAAAAATCCCAACAAAAGAACGTAGCCGTGACTTTTCTTCCAAACGGCATTGTTTTCGCTTTCTTTGGTTCACTTTCAACGGCTCCCAAATGCTGTTTGGTCTCTAAAGTGTAATGCTGAATCCACGATTAATCTTTTTTTTTAACCTCCAGGACCACCGTTAGGTATTGCTTCAGAGGAAGAGATGAATGATTTGTAGCGTATGAAAATGTCATGCCTGACCGGGATTCGAACCGGGGACCTCCGGATAAAAGGCCGAGACGCTACCACTCGCGCCATGAAGACCGGCAAGATTTAATCTGCTGTTATAAAACGTTAAAGAAATTCAGCGGAATTGCATTTAAAATACCTTTGAGAAGTAAACATCTTCAAAGGAATGTGTTTTTGGTCGACTGTTAACATACGCAGCACCCATCAGCGGAAAGCTTTTTCATACATAAAGCATTATGTAAAATGTAGTGTACACGAACTTGATGTTTGCAATGTTAACAAGCTGACATATTTCAGCAATCATGTAACATGACATTGTTTATTTTTGTGACGATTTTGTCGGGCGTAGCATTTTTTGAGTGTTCACTGTATAAGGACGTTTAAATTCAGCAGCCCCCTCCCTATTTACCGTCGAACATGAAGGGAAAGAACCCTTTAAAATGGAATCTAACTGTTTTTGTGTATCCACCGGGATCAAACTTTAAAAACAATATACTTACAACAACTTGAACTTAAATCTTTCCCATTTTTTCAGAAAAACCTTTTTCCTTCACTTGATTTCCACAAACAAGAAACAAAACGCACGAACGCCTCTGAAATTTCATAGCACGCCATTAACGGAATATATCTTAAAAATATCATATTCATTTGTTTATGCTTGAGCCATCTCTGTGTGAGGCCGAGAAATTGCCTAACGACCTAGTAGTGTAAGGGCTCAACGTAAGTAGGACTGGAACTTGTGAACTGGTGAATGAATGACAACTGGAGCTAGTATTTCTGGTCCCTGCCAACTATATTTATTTAAAACTTATATTAAGAAGATATTTTACTCATAATCATATAAAAAACCAGTCTAGTCTAAGCCACATTTTATTATAAGTATCTTCGGCATTTTTAGTAAATTCTTAATCGGTCTTCCTGCGTCTACAATACACCATCTTTTTTACCACACTTCTGCTTTATTTTTTTAATTTAATCTGTTATTTGTATCAATAATTTTTTTACAGCCCCTAAAATTTTTTCGCGTGTGTTTTTACGACAAAGGTGAAATGTGTGAAATAAATGAAAAAAACGTTTGATGCTTGCCGGGAATCGAATCCGAGACCAACTGATTTAGAAGACATTATGCCTGTGCCAACTACTATAGCAGCTGGTTGACGAATATGTAGTTTATTTCTCATTATTTTACTACGATATATTTTTTTTTTACAATCTTTATAACATTTTTTACATCCTTGTACGAAGTAAAGAAAGTATTGTGATCGCAAAAAATTTCGGTTTTCAGATTTCAACGAAAATATCCATTTTGACCATCCCTGTGAATCCACTTTGACACGTTTCGGCGTGACGTCTTTACGTACGTATGTACGTACGACCTTCAAGAAAAATAAAAAAAACTAGTGATATTAAAAAGTTTCAGTCCTCTTTACATCAAAAATTCAACATCCCTCAATTAAATTCAAATACTGCGATTTTAAATCTTTTTCTATAATAACGCATTATAATTTCGGAGACAAAAAAGAAACAGTTTCCCTACAGATCATACACTTTTGGGCTTAGTTCTACACAACTCACTTATAGGAGTTCTTGATCATTCTTAAAAAAAGAACGACAATGAAACGAACAAAACTTTCAGTAAAGCTAGACATTTTTTTAAAATTTTGAAATGAAACTATGCGCCCTCCTTTTAGTAAAACTATTTTTCCATGATTTCCTTTCCTCAAGATTAATTTTACAAAAACGGTTGATAAAAAAAGATTAAAGGATATAGAAATTTTAACAATTTTTGAAAGCTTTTATCACAACCACCAAAAAATAATTTCAATTAAAAAGTATTAGCGAATGTCCTTAAGACAAAAACATTATAAAATCAAAAGAACTGGTAAATAATACTAACCCCGAAAAACACTTATAATGTGAAGAAGGTATGCGTAAAAAAACAATTGTTTGTTCTGAATCCGAAAAAAATTGATATTTTTAAATTTACAAAGGTTCACCCACCACGGGATTGTTCCAATTACAAAATAATAAACAGCAAAATAATGTTACCCTAACAGATGTTGCTCTTAACGAATGAGTAGCTTACTTGTTTTTACCTGTTTTTTCTAAACCAATTGTTTGTTATATTTTGAAACAGATAATACAAAATATACGAATACTTTTACCCATGCCGATATGGAAACGGTATGTGCGTTTGAGGTAAAAGTTTGTGTGTGTGTATGTGTGTGTTATCATTTTACTTAAAAAACTACTGAACCTATCTCGATACGGTTTTTTGCATTACTAGGGTATCACTTCAGAGCAGGTTCTTGGATTATTTTTGCGGTAATAAGCCACCAGGGAGCACTGTAATAGTTGTCTTTCTCTAAAACGGTTGGGCCGATTTTGATGGGTTTTTTCATTACAAAGGTAACATCTCACTGCATTGCACTGGTATCACCTCAGAGGAGGTTCTTAGATTAGTTTTACGGTTATAAGCCGCCAGAGGGCGTTGCAGTAGATGTTTCTTCAAAACAGCTTCGTGGTTTTTAAAAATTTTTAATTTTATCACTTGTTTATAATAATTACATATTACCATTATCATTATTATTATTTTATAATATTATTATACTGGTATACATTATTTATTACACACATTTCGTATAATTATATTTTGAAATAACACAAATCCCTTTTTACGCGATTTGTATTATTCACCATTTTTTTATTTTTTTATTTCATAATGGTGATAAGGAGGTTCACTAACACTTTTACAATGAAACTGTTTTTTTTTGGTGGTTGTGTTATCCTGATTATATCTTTCATGTATGATGACTCGTATGATGACATAAAATAAATAAATAAAAAAACAAATGGGCTACTTTCTCTTTAGACTGTAGTTGTCGATTTTCTTGCAAAAATACTTATTTCATATATGTGTATTATTTATTAATCTCTATTATTTATTATTTACTAATAATAAATATCAAATTTTGTATTTTTCCATTTAACTGGTAACTGTAACCTTATTACAGACCAGCCGATCGTAATTCAGCTGTAATTATACACTGTGTTTACCCTTCACCGTAATAATACGCAAAAATTAATAATTTTTCATTATTTCTAATTTAATTAATTAAATATTAATTACATTTCATTACATATATATATATATATATATATATATATATATATATATTTAATTTTATTTTTTATATTTTAATTCATATTCTATTATATTTACATGTACAATTTATGAAAAGAATTTTTTCATGATAACCTTTTGACACATGCTAGTACTTTCTAAACCCTGGGCCATCTGACGGAATATACACAGAAAAATGTAGATTTCAATTTTCTTGATGAGAAAAAAACGTGTGCTTGTAACCTAAGCCATTTGACTAAATGTAGACAATACACAACTTATTTTTTTATAAAACCAACGTGTTCTCCTGCTGTCGGAAAAGGATAAAAACGACGGATTTACTTTGAGTGATGAGAAATATTAAAAACAAAAAAAAAACGTGTCATTTAATATTGAAAAAGCTGTATTTTTTGCTATCATATTAGAGTAAGTTTTTTTAGTAAACGAAAAGTCGCGACCTTTCATAAGAAGCTATGCACCGTTACTAAGAATTAACACCGGTTTGTCGTTTTCTTGGGATTTTTCGCTCTTGTTTTTCGACAGATTCACTGGATTTCCAGTTATTTCTTTTTTTGATTTCTTTTTTTTTATTCTAACTACATGATCCTCCTTAAAAATTGTATTTTGTTTACATTTGATGAAGAAACTTTTTCATAGAAGTAATGTTTACCGAATTATGAGTAGGGAATTGTATCATGTATTCCAACTATACGAAGGTCGGTCGGGATAGGGCTAATTTTCGTTCGTAATTTTATAAAATTATATCACTTTTTTGCAAAAATTACGTAAGAACACTAAAGCTAATGAATAAACTATTCTATTCACTTCTGATTCTGATATAATTGTATTACATGTAATTTTATTACATCAAAATCAGAGGTACAACTCATAAAGTACAACTTATCACAAAATTTTACATTCAACCGTACAAAACTAAATAAAAAATAAAATATATATTTTTCGAAATGCTTCAGTGTGACAATATCACCTCATAGGAGGAATAAAATCTCGTACGTCTTGAATAACTTGATGTAACTAAAATAAAAATAATAACGGAGACCATTATTTACCTAAATTACTAATTACTTAAATAAAAAAAAACTTTTGTGCGCGTTATTTATTCTCAATACAGAAAACTCACTATAAAATTTAAAGTAGGTTAGTTTATTATCTTCGTAATAAATTTAATAATAAATTTATATTACTTCTTACGATAAATAAAATATTTATTATTTTTGATGCGGAATGAAAATATGTAAAGAAAATAATAATAAAATAAATAAAACAATCAAATGAATAAAATAATGAAAAAAGAATTTCTTTTTTTACTTTTAGCTCATCCTCTAAGAAGACGCGTCACTGCGCTCGCACACACCGCTGTAAAATTTTCTTCAAAACTGAAAAGAAACATTTAGATTGCTTTTCTATAAGCGAGAGCTCAACGGACCTCTTTTATGAAAATATTATTTAATTTTTATTCTTGAATCTACAATTTCGATTCGTCGAGCTGAAATGTTATTAAAAGTACTCTGTTTTTCTCCTTTTATTGCTTCAACTTTATTGTTTTCCTTCCAAGAAAGTAAGTTTTCATTTAAGTTAAACTAAAAGTCAGCTTTATGCTAGAATATTTAATAAACAAAACGGTAGCTCAGTCCTACCGACCGAAGAATTAATATACAATTTCAATGTTCCGCGGCATTCATCTCTGAGAAAAGTATTCAGTGAAAAGCTTGAAAACATTTCCTTTTAATTCCATTTCAGTGGCCACGAATTGCCATTGACGTACAAAATACACAAAGGAAGCTAAAGAAGTTAACTTAAAATACATTAAATACAGCTGCGAATTAATTGTCATAACAAATAACAAACTTTGTTGAATTTTATTAATATAAATTATTAAACGTAATACGTTTTATTAATAATTTGTTTTTTGATCGATTAATTCCTTTTAATTATTTTACTTCTTTGATATATAAATAATATAATGAAATAAAAATTAAATCTTTGCAAAGCACATTTATAATAGTACAGTTAATTTGATTTCAGTCTAATTAGAATTATGTAAATTATTATTTATTAGCTCGTAAAAGAAAAACTGTTCCCTGATTAATCAAACAATTCTTCATCGGGCGCTTTAATTTCGACTTAATCCCAGTACCTCAAAGAACTGTATACTTAAATTGGTAAAATCCATAATTTTTTACTCTTTTTAAAATACACGTTGTTACTTTCATGTCATTTTCTCTCACAGCGTGTGCTTTATTAATATTTTTAATTAAATGAAAATAATTTTCTTTTTATACAAATAATTTATTTAAATTTTAGATTATCCTCAAAACTTTTAAAGAATATAATTAAAAATCTTAATTACTTAATATAATAAATCAAGTATGAACGATGTTCAATAAGATCGAAATGATCTTATTTTAACGAATTTTAGGTTGATTTCATACGAAAGCTACCTTTTGTAATGGGTACCATGATTTGAGTTCTGGATATCTTACCGATTCACATCCTCCGTATCCCAAAACTACCGTCAGTTCAAAAGTTTATATATATATATATATATTTCACTTTCTTGTGGACACGATAACTGCCGTAATTTTGCTCCAATCACTTTCAAATTGTTCCTTAAAAATAACTCGTCCTAAAATCTCGGTCGAGTTCGTTAACGGCCAAAATCTAACCATGGGTGTGGAAATGGGGGGGAGGCGTTTTCGAAAAAGCAAAATATCGCTATAGCTTTCTTATTAAGTAAAATATCGAATTCGTTTAAAGTTCCTTCTGTTCTTTGCGTAAGGACCTAAAACGTATGTGAGTAAATTTTTTTATATCATCAACCACTGGCCCAGGGGGATATAAGAAAGGGGGTTTGAAAGATAAGAAAAATTCTCCTTAATAGGCACAGGATCGAATCGGTTTAAAGTGGTCGTTAATCCTCTTAACATTACCTAAAACATTTTGTCTGAAATAATTTTTTACATGACCAACCCTTATGGTAAGGGTTGACCAAAATATTGCTGGAATTGTAAGAAGATGGAGCATGTCATACGCTAAACATGTGAAACTTTTTTCACATGTAACCGTTGTCGTATTGAGTAAGTTTAAAGTTTTTCTTAAATTTAAGGTGGAAATATTTTTTATGCCCTACTTAGTACCGGTGAAATCTACCTCCGCCTTCCAGCGTGCCAAAAGGGATATTTTTTTAAGTATAACTTTCTGCATTTATTCCCTGAGACAGCTGAACGTATACGACGTCGATCACATAAATGATTTTGGAAAAAATTTAAGAAAATTAATTCATAGACCTATTTTCTGATTTTTACCATAAAAAACTACAGTACATAATATGATGTACAACTACATCATACTATCTCCCCTTTTAATCTTTGCGAGTTAGATTTAAAGAAAGTTGACAACACAGTTGCAAGATTTTCCCGTCACGCGGTTTTTTACTGATGCACAGCTTACACACACATCCACGAACAACTTAATTTAAATATTTACCATTTTATTTAAATATAATATCTTTCGTTTATTTAATTTAATGATTCTAACTAAAGGGCGCGCGCATACCATATTTCATTCACGCTGGTGTGGTGTGTTCATAGCGTACTAGCGGCCACTTTAAATACTATTTTTTACACTTTAAATATTACTAATTTATGTAATTCTTCTACCGCTCGCCTGTGACGTCACAACATAGCGGACGACTACAGTAGCAGTACGCCAGTGCTGCACTAGCGCTCCTTGTGATGAGAGGGGGTACTAATGACGCAGCATACCTACTTAGTCAGTAGTTTATTTAGAGCATTTTTTTGGGGTGGGGATGTGATTTTGCAATTTTTTTTGGAAATATTATTTTTTTTAGTCGTTAATAAATGTTCCTAAGAAAAATAAGACCTTGATTAGACATTAAAGTCTCGAGATACTGAGGGTGATCTTGGTCTAAAGCCTCACCCCCTTAACCTTTTAAGTTGAAAATTTAATGGCATCAATGCTCCATTATAGAAGTAATCTGACAAAGTTAGGTTAAAATCGGTCCAGTAGTTCCGGAAATATAAGGTGATTTAGAGGGCGACACCGAACATACACAGGTATATACGAACATCCGGAAAATTTCCATCCGGTTTTTGGATTCCTTAAATATTAAAACGTAAAGATCCGGTGAAAACCGCATATGCTCAAACTGGACCGATTACAATATTCTCCTCTCTAAAGCTATAGAGCTAGATGAGAAATTAAAAATGTAAGTTACATTAATGAAAATTATGTGTTCAACTACTTCATATCTTGCATTCATTAGAATTTTTATGATCGGGATATAATGTAACGTGACAACACTAACGGTATCGTCTTTTAATTTACCTTAACTATAATTCTCTCTCCATGATGCTTGCAATAATATAAACGCAAATTAATTTATCAGATGAAAAGACAAATTTCACATTTTTTTATTATTTGTCTACTTACATTTTGTTGAAGTAAACCTCTCTCTATAAAGCCTCTAAACCTTTATAAACCCGACCTCTATAAAATAAACCCCTATTGGGATGATTTTATCGTAAAATTATTATTTTTTTTAATTAATTTTTCATTTAAACCTTGGCACCTGCTAACAAAAAAGGACCTAACAGGAAGAAAATATCAGATGACCCTTAAAAATCAAGCTGTTAAGAGTAAATAAAAATTTTAGCTACTAAGAATTCTTCCCTTTTATATCTCTAATTTATCTTGCGTTCAATGTTTAAATTGCTCTTTTATTTCATAAAGAAATTAATACTGAAAAAAAATTTAATTTCAACGTAAAAGGTAGACAAATCACTCTGTAATAATTAAGTTGTAAAGATACAGTTCTGAAACCTATTATTTTCTATTAATTTTACTTAATTTTACCGAAGGCACAAACATCAGGGCGAAATCTTTCCCCAGCCGACACTCGCTAACGAACTTTTCAAACTTATGTTTATAGGATTTTTCTTCTTTATTTTCACCAGTAGAACAGATTCTGAAATGTAAATCACTCTGGGTAAACGGGTACTTTAAAAAAATTATAACTAAAAATAAAAATTTTACGTGAATAATTACGAAATTTAGTCTAACATAATTAAAATTCTAATTAAATTTTGTTCTTTTAAAAGAAATTAGTTTGCTTACAGCTTTATTTATAAATCATGATTTTAACATTTATTTATAGCAGTTTTATCGGCTTAAATTAGAAAGATACATATTACATACAACATTATCCAATTCAACACAATACAAGGTGTATCAGGCGATAGACAGTTCATAAAATTTCAATAAATGACTGTGTCTAAGATGTAAAATAATGTGTGCCAGGCTCATTTTTTCCTTTTATAACTTTTCTTTGACCGGGAATTTCCAATTTTCTTTTTAAAACAAAACAATTTTTTTTAAATATTCTATAGAATACGTCACTTTTTTGTCTGTTAAAAAAGGGCTAATTGATTGTAGTAGTAATCTAAGTATATGTTATTAACAATATAAATATTAGTTAACAAAATATCAAACCTACATTTCTCCTGAATCTATACAAATGCCAATTATCAGTTTTTACAGTGAAACTAAGAAAATGATTCTTATCACATTAATATTTATCAAACGCGGCCTAATTATTTTTAACCCGCTCATACCAAATTAACATTACTTCCAAACAAACCAAAAATCAAGTAATCAAACCCAATCTCCGGAATAAATGCGCAAACTTTTAACTTCTCACTTAGCAAAATGCCTACTAAAAAAATTTAGTAAATTACAGCCAATAATAAATTTTTCTTTAAAAATAGATTTATCAAATTAATCTAAAAACAATGTGATTTTACAAAATGGTATAAATTATATCTTCTTTTTTTTATTTTGTGTACTTTATTCCTGCATTTCGATCAAGAAAAAAATGAAAATTTTGAAAGAATTTTCATTTTGAAAAAATTATTTGATCGTTTAATTAATTGATTCAGTTAAAATAAAGAAATAAGTAAGGTTAAGAATTTTATAAATGAAACAGAACCACTTACAATTCAATAAAAACTTTTATGAACAAACCGATGGAACAATAACCTGCAACCAATTCTCTAGATTCGTTGCTTTCATTTTCATTGATTATTTAGAAATGGGAGTGAAAATAGTATTTTAATAATTCACACAATTTTTATTAAGATACGTGGATGATATTTTTTTCCTGTTTTTGATTCTTCTTAGCAAATTTCCAATTATTTAAATCAAATTACAATATAGAATTTACCTGTGAAACTATTAAAAAACACACGTTAACATTTTTTAAATGATAATTAATTCATAAAGGTTTTAAAATTACTTTTGATATTTGCAGTAAAGATAAACATAGCACTAACGATTATTTTTTCCTATATAAAAAAATTCAGCTTTAATGAGATGATATGAAGAATAAACCGGTTATAAATCGGTGTATATATTTATCGTAGGTAAATGAATCTTATTAGAAATACAGTTGAATTTTATCAGGAGAAACCGAATTATTGGAGGAGCTGACAGGAATGATATCTACAGGAGGTTGTTCCGAGAATGGCAGGTCCGCTGGAACCTCTCCTTCACGGGACGATGGACATATCGTCTGATCCGGCAGGTCGAGCCTTGGGTCAACCGCAGATTTGATGAGGTCATCTACTGGTTGACCCAATTTTAATCTGGCCACGGCGAGTTTCGGATATACTTACATGCCAGGTGGAAAGCCGACAAACCCTTTTGTCTTTCTTACGGAGAGCTAGATACACCGGAAACCGTCGTGTTCGACTGCAGGACGTGGGCTGCTGAACGTCGCTGCTGTGAGGTGGCGACTGGGCTCCTTACAATTAGCACAATCATAGACTGTATGTTATCAGGGGCAGAGAGGCTTCGTGCGGTAACTGACTTTGCGACAATGATACTCCAGCACAAAGCCAGGCAGGATGGGGCGGCAAAGAGTTAAGGGACGGCCCCTTGCGGAGCTGCTGGCACGGATGGGTGGCAGTGATGAGGCACTGGAATTCCCTCATACCTTGCGAAAAAGACCGAGACCCGGTGTGAGTTCTCAATACTGAGTGCTCTCACTCGAGGCATTGGCGTCAAGACCGAGTCCTGGCTTCTCGGGTGGAGTTCAGAAACATAGTCCGACTTGGATACCACGCTCTAAGGGTTAGAGGCCGACAATGAAAAGATCTAACCGGCGAACTGACCTGTCGGAGTAGACTTATGGCCGGCGGACGGGGAGGCCCGTCTGAGTAGACAAGACCCTGGGCTGTGCTTTGTTTTGTTGAGGATCCAGCCCCGGGGGCTGAATGAAAAAAAAAAAGAGGAGAAATCGTACAGAAAATTTATCAAACGCAAAAAAACAACCTTAATTCAGTACTAAAAAGAAGGATTACATAAAGTATGGAAAATTTGCTCTCCTTATAGCGATAATGTAAAAAGATCTTAAAAAATTACAACTTTAATGATACCGTGGTTGGCTACGACTAGGAATTGGCGTCCGTTATCAAACATACTAAAGACAAAATAAAACCGTTCGAAAGAATAATTTACAAATTAATCTGTAAACACAATAATGAGAATGTAGGTCATGCAGGTCAAACTAAAAGAAAAACTGAAAATAGATTAAACGATGTAGCAGTTGGCTAATTATAAATATAAAAGTCCAGAGAACGATCAAATACATTGATAGAAAATTGTTTACATCATCGATTAGTTTTTAGAAACGGAAGTATTAGAATTGTCCATAATAAACAGGAATCGGACGCAATAGCGCAACTTAAAGGATTGGCAGAATAACTGATTTATCAATATTTTAAAGAGAAAGAGGGTTTTTTTTGTTCGGGATAAACAAAAAAAGTACTGGCATAAGTGAGAAGGTTTTTAGATATAGTTCATCTCGAAAAAAAAGTAGCAGTGGAGATATGCCGGTTGAAACACGAACTTTAATGAATTGAATTAATGAACTATGAACTGTGTGTGTGTGCGGTGTAAACTGGGTTTAACTGAATGATTCGAGTCAAGCGAATGAATAATATTACAAAAATAGAAATAAATTTACGTTAAATAAAATAATATTAAATTAATTTTTTTTTTTAATTTTCTATTTAATAACAATGGGCTTCCCGTGGGGACTGCGTGTGAGTCTAAAGTGGTAAGATATGCTAGAACCTCGTGGGAGGCTAGATCAATCACCATCAACTGGTAACAAACGAGTTGTCCCTGGCACGCTGTTTTGGGAGTTGCAATGGGATGCTCTTATAATATATCTGCAAAAAATCGTCCGATTTTCAAAATTCAAACAGGGTATTTGTATGTATATATATATATAAAGTTTTTCTGTTTGTTCTCGCACCACGCGAGAATCGACTGACCGATTGTTTTCAAATCTGCAGGAATATTAATGTCATCCCAGGGAACGTTTTAAGTTGTATACCGAGGCCCTAGCTCCTTTGAAGGTTAGGAAATTTAAAATATTCATTATTTCTTCATCCCCGAAGAGGGTGAAATTGTGAAAAAAGATATTCATTAAGGAAAAAAAAGATTAATCCTTTTATTTCATTGTTATATATTTGCCTCCACGAAAAAAAATTTATGAATTTTTCGTCATTAAAGGTGTTTGTACTTCAGTTACAATAGCTACTAATATTCTGTCTTTTGTAATTTAGTTTCTTTTTCAAGTCTCTATAAAACCTGATTACTTTAATTGTTATTTATCAGTATTATTCTCTCAACCATGAGGATAACAGACAATGCGGGGGTCCAAAGGTTGGAGCCCTCTGGGCAGACAGGAATAGCCACCTAAGCGAGCTCTGCAGGTATCCAGGGCGCCGGTCCCCCTGGCAACACGGGAATGGCGAGCGAAGCGAGCTCTGCGACCCTGGGGTAAGCCCCGTGGCGCTCCTGAGTTAGCTCCGGGGTGCGCCCGGACTCCAAGGGTTCAGGTTCTGGCTTGGTGGGCCGGCTAGTTAATAATAATTGAGCAACTTCAATGCTGAATAAAGATACGAGAGGATCAATTTCTAATAGCTTTTTACGAATTTTAAATTTATAATAATCTTTATGTAAAATTTTCTATCCCTTTTAAATTTTGTTATAGGAAGGAAATTTTTTTTTAGATCGGCTTAAATTTCGAACTATGTCTAACTTAACATTAATTATATATCTTATCCAGCTGAGTATAAGGGGCGTGTTATGCAATGGTAGAAAGTCTGAATTGGTAGTCCCCTATTGATTTAAAATATTTAATGCTAGCTTTACGCTTTCGATTTTAACTTTCTAAAATGATACATTATAACTTTTAGTTATTTTTCTGTAGTTTTTTTTTTTTTTATAATTCAGAACTGTTATGAACATTCTGATGCTACATGTGTTGCTTTCGATTTGATGCTTTCGATTAAGTGTGTAATGCTTACTAAATGGATGCAGATATAAATGTAGTACTATCTACATGTGACCTCCCAATAGAAGTCCGAATATTCTACGTTAAAAATCTTCATAATAATATGCAAAAATACTTAAAGAAATTAATAAGTTGCAACTGTCTCTCACGAATCAAACGATTGTTAATTTGTATAAATACTTACAAAATATTACAAACAAAATTGAAGACTGCTTTTGTCATATTTATCACATTTATAATTAAACCTACAAATATCTACTATTATCACTTTAAAATTTATTTACCATGACAAAATATTAAACAAAGAAAATTCTATATCCCATAAATTTATTACAATTTAAATATTTTCTTAAGTTATAAAAATAAAAAGCTATAATTTTGGCCAACTATTTATAATAAATTGATTTCTTGGCACACTTTATTGGCCATCTGCCAGATTAATATTCATATATAATTAAAAATAACTATTTATAAATTAAAAACTACTTAATAAGTAATATTAACTATATTTATTTAATTAAATATATACATGCGTGAAAAAATATATATATAAATATCTAAATTTGACCTTCCAGATATTAATGTATGACGGAAATACGGAAAAAAATAAAGTTACAACAACATCCTTTAGCACTTTTTGTATAAAATTAACTAATTATTATAATCAACGCTTACAAATCAACTCTTATGAAAGACTTTTCTATTGTAATCCATTTGCTAAAGATTCCATCCAAATCTTACCCTTACAGATCATATATACTGGTCTACTTTGATGGGATACACTTGATATTAACCGTTAAATGATATATTTAGTGATACAAGTAATGTAATAAAGCTTTCTTATTCATAATCTTCGATTACACTTATCAATATATACACTGATTCACAATGTTCTGAAATAGTTTAAGAAAGCGTTCTAGTAAAAAAATAAAGAGTTCTTATAAATGTATCTAAAAAAAAACTTCTATTAATAATACTTTTATTCCAATAGAATTACGTCGATTACATGATATTTTTCATAAGCTCCAAAATCCATTATTATCCATTGTAATAATATTTTTTTTAACTGTTACTGGGCATCAGCCTGTTATTTCTGTGTAAATACAAATAAATAAATACTAATTTTCTTATTTTACTAACTGAAACGAATGTACTAGTGGTTTTTTTATTGCTACACTTGACTAAAGTAATTATAACTTTATTAATTTCCGACAACTGGAATACCAATGATGAAAAAATATCAAATCGGGAAAGGACATTAAGGAAAGATTTAGCAATTTGAAATGAATATAATATTTTATTAAAAACTATTTTCAAGTCGAAAAAAGTGTAGCAATGTTAGGTTAGGTCAAAAGGTGTATATTTTTCAGTTTTTATTTAAAATAAATTTCCGTAATATAATTAATAAAAATCTATTAAAAAATAAAAAGATTCCAACGCCGAATTTTCATCGTTATCACGAACAAGCAAGCTATTAAAATCAAACTCGTCGGCAAAGATAAAATAAATGTACTAACATAAAATATTACCCGACGTCACGGTTTTTTAAACACATCAATAATAAATGATTATATCTGGAGAAAGCCATATTCATTCTTAAATTTCAATAAAATCATTCTAAATAAGAACGGAAGATGTACGTCATTAAGGCAGCAGGATGAATGTATTATTCAGAATGGTTATCCTTTAAGGAAGCAATTTTTTTATCAGGTATCAAAAATTTAATTGAAAATCGTTAAAAAATTTCGATGTTAGATAAAAATAAGTTCCAGAAATGATTCTGATGAAAAATGTAGTAAAAAACTACATTTTACAACATGTAAAAAACGAATGATAGTTAGCACATAAATAGATTTAGAGTTAAATCTTCAGGAGGTTATTACGAAAAAGTTCTGATTAATATTTCTCAGTACCCTCTGAGAAAAATCTTCCCTAAATTTCAATATTAAAGGAAAAGTTATGAAACGCAAAGATTTTATTTGGAGTGTTCAATTACCTTTTAATTTCGTAGGGTCAGTTTTTTAAGTTTCTACTAAATAACTGAGATAAATTAAAATCTAGAATTTTTATTAAGAAAATGCAAGAATTAAGAGCAGTAATATAATCCTTATTTTTACCCTTTACAATTTAAATTTAAAGAAAAATATTTTAAGAGATGTTAAATACCTACCTAATTACGAAACACCGAAAATTTACGTAACAATAAGTTGTTTTGTTTCGTAATGTGCAATGTGTAATGGAATACTATTTCGAGCTGTATAGCTTTTCTATGTATTCGTAAACAACAAAAGAAAAAACTTAAAACGATTATATTTTTTAATATACAGTATTATTCTGTTCGGTAATTTACAATTTTTAAGTAAAGTGAATTTCGTTTGTATAAAGAGTGCATTGTTTAACTGAACTAAATCGGTAAAATAAAATTAATGAATCAACAATTTTAAAAAAAACTTCTTGAATAAATTGAGCAGAAATTAGTTTATTAGATTTAGTATTATTTACACTTATCTTTATCGATTATTTTACGGCTAACAATAACTGGTTAGAGGAACGAACGGCGACTTCAAAAGAAAGTTGTGATTTATTATACAAATTTGTGTATAAAGATAATATAATCAAAACAGTTAATGTATATATAATTATTTCTACAGCGCTCAGCTGATCTTTATAAAAGAATAATAATAATAATAACAGTAGAAATAGTAACTGAAGTTGATGTATGTATTCCTGTCTGTAAGAAACTATAGTTTACTGGCAAAATAATCTTCTGTTTGTTTAGGTTAAAAGATCCTGTTTGGACGTACATTGAGATGAGTGTCATCCGACTGGAGATCAAAGCTCGTTCCCAGCCTGCACGCGTCACTCTTAAGCCTCTTGGCAACACGTACAATTATTGTTTTCAACGGCTCTAATTCCTGGCATGATTATAAAAAAATTACGTTTTACACATCAAAAGGCAAAAATTATGGATCGAAGAAAATGAAAACAAACACCGAAGCGAGCAAGGCAAACAGTTGCTATCCGTTTACAAATAAGTGGCCTCCGGCCTTTGAGGTTCCGCCAACACCATCTCGGCTAATTTATTATTCCAACCGGTCGGACTTTTCTGTTGTTTTTAAGAAGAAGAGGAACATTTGGTACGGGACAGGGTGGTCTCCGCAACCGTTCCCCTCTTTTCTTTCTGATTCCGAAGCGGGTGTATAACTTCCCTCCGAGCAGACGCGACAAAACTAAACTCAGCACCCCACTATTCATTTCATTCACAGTTACTGTTTAAACTGTTTACCTACAATTAACAACAACAACAAAAACTTTAAAAATAACACAATTTAAAACTTGCATACAACAATGAACTCGACCTCGGTCGAATATAAACTCATCATATATGAATACAGTGGTAGCATATGCATAACGTAAACAGTTAGATAAAAATAAACAATATAATACAAGCTCACTAGTACAAAACATGATACCGCATGTAGAAAAATTGAAATAAAAGCGAAAACTTATATCAGAAAAAACAAATTAATATACTTAATTAGAAAAAATAAATAATTTTACAATACACTAAATAAAAATTTAAATATATATATATATATATACAAGAAATAACGACACGCCATAATCAGTTATGTACGCTAGATACAGAACAACGATAATAATAAAATAGTAGTAAAAATAAAATGGTTAAGTGATCACAACATAAAATGATGGTAAAAATAGAAATCAAAATTATTAACAATATACAGCGCGTTCGGAAAGTTGTTGTGACTGCAATCATGGGATTGTAATGACCAAACTTTCTTAATTATTACTTTGTATTTTAATTTCAGTATTTTATGGAAACGGATGTTATAATAACTGGATCATTTATAAAAAGGGTTGAAAATGACCTCCTCCAACATTAATATAACACTGCACTAGTTTCAATATGTTTTCAAATACTTTAACCTGCTGATGTACTTTTTTGCGCCTTTAACCACCGTTAGGTATTGCTTCAGAGGATGAAATAAATGATTTGGAGCATGTGTGAAACTGTCATGACTGACCGGGATTCGAACTAGCGACTTCCGGATGAAAGCCCGAGCCACTACCACTCCTGCCACGGAGACCGGCACAACTGATGTACTGGAATATCTCTACGTACGCAGTTTTTGTCAATCGTGCGCGTGGTCTGTTGCGATAAACTCCTCGGTTCGCTGCCCCCTATTGAAAATAATCTGTGGAAGTCAGTCGGGCAATCATATAGCCCACAAATCCCTCGAAACGATCCATTCACCAAAGAGATCTCATAATATCGTGTGGACCTATTATCTGTGCGTGCTGTGGTGTCATCTTGTTGGAACCAATCGTGATTGTTTTCAACTTGTTAACCGACTAATAAAGTTTGTTAAAACGGCTAAATAACGATCACTATTAACTGTATTTTTAAAAAAGACTGGACCCACAATCCGCGTTCTACTCACACCGACGCAGACTCCAATTTTCGTGTAATTCACGGGGGTTAGTTGTCAACCACAGTCGTATTTTGTGAATTAATATAACCTCCCAGATGAAATTACGCTTCATCTGTAACAAATTTTACGTCGAGGATAACTACGCAATTTCGGTCAATAACTCTTTTAAACTATTGACATTGTCTTTTGGCATGATCTGTAGGTTTCAGTTCTTGAACTCACATTACTTTGTAGGAGGCAAGTTTGTTCTTTTCTTACAGCTTTATGTACGGTGGCAAGTCCGATATGTTGCTGTTATAATGAACTCCACAGGGCAACCAACCTAATGCCGAAAGAACAGAATCCACCCCAAAATTCTGTAGATACTGCAAAGCGACTTTCCGAACGCATTGTATTTGTCGTCATAAAATATAATCTTGTTTTTGATAAGCGACAACTTATAACTATTTGATGGAAAGAATTGAATTTTTTACCATATTAAACCTTGTTCTTTTCTTCTTTATGCTTGGTGAGTTCACATTTACCTAAAGGAAACACTAGGAATTACCGCAAATTGCGTACTACATAAAAAAAGTACTAATTTTCGCTTGTTTTCTTTTTATAAAGTAATTTTCAACTTTCCGTAATTTCGTTAACAGGTTATCCAAGAAATTAATATTTAAGTTTATTTAAAAAATGTTTGTCGTTTAAAGGTGTAAAAAGATTTTCCAATGATCGGTTTCAAGTTGTAACCCTTAAAAAAAATATTTCTACTTTCGGTAGATCATTTTTTTTTTTAGTTTTTTCATGAACTTTAAACATTTTAAGAATAATAATATTACGTATGATAAATGAATAATATCACTTAATGAAAGAAAGGAAAAACGGTAGAGAAAGAAAAAAGTAATTTCTATTAAAACTTTTTAATTCCGGGTTTCTGCAAGAAAAAATAAAACAGTTAATTCATATTTATTTAAATTATAACGATTCAGATATTTTTGATTCTGATTATAACAGAAAATAGTCTACTTGATATCTTATTCGGTAAACTTGTTTAGAGGATTTACTCGTATTTTTCTTTGAGAATTAATGTCTTTTGATTTTATGTTTGTATATCTGCTCTTTGATTTGTAGTAATAGATAGCAGTTATCTAATCATCGACGAGTTTTAATTTTTGATTCGAATGCTTTGATGATCTTGTAGGCTGTAAGCAGAAAGTGATGATAATTGGCAGTCTCAGTTAAATTATTACACTAAATATGAACAGTATTCATTGGCCTGCTAAGTAAAATTGTTTGATTTATACATGTAAAATTGTTGAATATATATGTATATGGAAATACGAAATGATTTGAATTCGTAATACAACCTTATTCCCTGATAAAACACGGTACTAGAAAAATGTACCGATTAATGAAATCGATCAGGCTAATCTTCAGATTGTATTTTAAGATGATTATAAATAAATATATATTTTATTCAAATCAATATATAATATCACATATCATAGTAACATATCATTTAAAGAAAGGTAGATATCGAAAAGCATTCGATAAACCTATGATCGATTTTTTTCAAATTTAAAACTACTAACTTTTAATATTCAATATATAGGAATATATACGTTGATAAGTGCTTGAATTAATTTTAAAAATTCAAAATTATTAGATGAAAAATAAATTAAACGTTTTACTGACAGTAAAACAGTATTTTAAAATTTTGCTCATAATTCTAAAAATTATTAAGAAATTTCATTCAGCAAGAACAATACTGGAACTCCAAAACTTCAAACTTAAAATACTAACAAGTAAAAGACAATTAAATTAATAAATAGAGGCAGATGTGAGGTTTAACAATTCATCGTTCAGAATGTACGGTTCGGAAGGAACTGTGCCGAACAAATTTATAATCGACCTTGCTAATGAGTGAAAAATAATCTCCATTGATAAGCAATTTCTATTAAATTATTATTACATATGACAAAACGTACAGCTCAAAAGAGAACAATAAAATAAATTTCTAAACATATTAAAATTAAGTGTTAGATTTCGCTAGATCAACCTAGCGAAATCAAACTAGATCAACATATAAATTTTTGCAAATAACAACATACGATGATAACGCTGTTGTTATTATCTAAAACCTGCACCGGATTTTGTCAGGATGATCCAAAGAAATCTCTTAAGAGAAGTGTCATAAAGTAGACGATTTTTAAAATAAATATGAATAAAACAAAAAAAATATTAAATGTCTAACGATACTAAATAAATAAAATTATTTCAATACAGAAAACAAATTTAGGACTTAATGGAAATTTTTTGAGCACATATTTTTATACACATAGATACAGAAAATTCAAGGTTTTTTTTGTTAATTTTTTTAACGGCTGTTATTTAAAATCTTATTGGGAAAACATATTTTTTCTGTAACAAAAAATTAATTTAATTTAAAAAAACCTAATGCAGTAAAGTCTATGAAAAACAAAAAAATAAGAAAAAAATTAAATTTTTATTATAAAAACAAAACAGAACTTAATAAAACAATTTGAGTTTATATAACTTAAAATTTTTATAGTACAATAAATTTATACCTTTGAAAAATTAGGTTGAAATCACTACCATTCAAATTAATTTTGAAGTATTAATTCTGTTTTCTTCAAAATTAATTTGAATATTATTCATTTTTGTCGTGCAATTGTGATTACGTGTAATAAAGGTTACTAGATTTATTTGTTTTTCATAACATTTAGAATGTATGTTTAATTATTTTTGAGAATAAAGTTATGTAGTATTTTTGTACTGTTAGTATACCTACATTTTTCCAGTTGAATCTGAATTTAAAAACGTGAAATTCCATTTTGAATTTAACTATATTTATTTTTTTTGTTAAAAAAATTTTTTTTGTTAAAAAAAAATAAATACAGTTTCTTTTTTTTAACGGTGGTACCGGAGGTTAAACGGTTGAAATAAATTATTCAGAGGATGAAATAAATTATTTGTAGCGACTGTGAAAAATGCCATGCCTGGCCGGGATTCGAACTCGGGACCTCCGGATGAAAGGCCCCGGGTTAAACAAAAAGAGAAAATATAGTTCAAAACGGAATATCACGTTTTTAAATTCAAATTCAACCGGGAAAATGTAGGTACACTAAGAAAGAGTACAAAAATATTACATAACTTTATCCTCAACAATAATTACAATCTAAATGTTATCAAAAACAAATAAATCTAGTAACGTTTACTATTAACACGTACTAACAATTGTACAGCAAAAATGAATAATATTCAAATTAATTTTGAAACATACAAAATTAATGCTTCAAAATTAATTTTGTATGGTAATAATTTCAACCTAATTTCTCAAAGGCCTAAATTTGTTGTACTAAAAACAGCCGTTTTTAAGTTTTATAAATTCATACATTTTTTTAAGTTCTGTTTTGTTTTTATAATAAAAATTTGATTTATTTTATTTTTCATAGACTTTACTACATCAGTTTTCTGAAAATTAAATTAATTTTTTTGTTATAGACACAATATGTTTTCTCAATAAGATTTGAAATAACAACCGTTAAAAAAAATTAACAAAAAAAATTTTAACTGTATTTACCGTCGATTTACATTAAATGAACCAAAACTGCAATTATTATATTTGCTGTTTTAAGTATACAGCGTTATTTAACAAATCGGAATTAAATGTTAAAAAGAACCGGGTATCCAAAATTTTAATCCTTAAATAATTTTCCTTGTATTCAATACAATAATTAATGTAATAAATGTAATAAAATTAATGTAATAAAACTATTTCTTTATGAGTTCCGAAAGGCTATTTGCGATTTATTTTTCTTAAAATATGGCTACAATTTCAGTAACAGATAAGATAATCATCCACATTTTTCTTTTATTTTCAGTCATTTTTGCATGATTTGTCATCAGAGAAGCAAATCGAGATGATGAGCAAATTTATTTCAGTTGCGAATGAAACCCAAACGTACAATGTGAAAAAAATGGTCAGACCGATGGAAAGATAAAATCTTAGATTTACAAACTATAAATAATGAAATAGTTCCAAAGTTTTTTTTTCTTTTCTTAATCAAACTGTAAAAGTATTGACAACTGCATCAGGTGTTAGACAATATTCAACTGCAATGCGGCAGTCGGAAATACGTTAGAGAGTTAGTTTTAGTGTAAGAGAAACGGGTGTCTTATGTCTACCGAGCGGCCAAGTTAAACAATCCGGCTAATGAGGGCGCATTATTACTCTTGGCAAAACATATTAATAAACGGTGTCTAAACCCACCCAACACAAACACAATATGAGGAGAGCAACCTACATGAGAAAGCAAGCAAACAATCTTCGATTCAACACCGGGAAACTTATTAACACAAGATTTACCTCGTGTTATTTGTACAAAAAACAAATATCATAACTCAACATGAAACATCTTGAAATAAGATTACTAAAAAAAATAATAATAAAAACAAAATCAACACAATATTTTAAACATCCATCACAAGGAATAGTAATACAAGAATATTGTTTACGTTTTTCAATAGTTCCACTGTGGCCATTATAAAAACCTTTAGAAAAAATAAATAAAAATAGAACGTAATAGCTACTAAAAGCAAATGTTAATATTTTAATAATAAAATAGTTTAAATACAATAATTTATTTCTTTAAAGTTTCAATAGTGAAATCATAATAGAATTGCCTGGATGAAATTGTTGGTTGGCATATATTTAATTTTATTTACCCTATTGTTTTAGAAAAAAATCTTCAGTTCGGTTTAAGAATCTAAATTATTCTATTTTGAGAAAATTTTACTCTCTGTAAATTCTGACTGATTCTTTTTTAATCAAAAAATAATATAGTTTCTGTAAAACAAAATAGTTTAATTTAAAAGAAAATAATAATAAACTGGTGAAAAGAGCTGTTAAATAATTTTAAATCCCAAGAATTTGTCATCAAGTAAAACCCTAAAACTTCATTTTATGGGCGAGACAAGTATTATTATTATCATCATCATCATTTACGGAAATACTATCCATGGCATTAACAATCTTAGATCGACCTGGGAAAGCAACAGTTTATCCAGATTTAAAATAAGATGTCACAGTCTTATAGTAATTAAAATTATTTTACAATCGTAGAATTTTCAAGTTCTTTGGAATAATTATTTTCGAATTATAGGTACAGTTGTGTGATCTGAAGAGAAGGGTAACAATGAGTGGTTCAAGATTTTAAGCCAGGTCATTAATAAAGAAAAGCGAGGGACCAAGGACAGTATACTCTGTGGTACTTCGCATTTAATGTCTTGAAGTAAGGATCTACATTTTACCAGAAGATTACATCAAGTTTTAACGAATCGGCATGGAGTTTACCTTTTAACCGATAAGCTAAGTTGCGCTGATTGTAACAGGATTCTCCTTCGTGTTTAAAGGATAACGCTAAGTTTGGTTTTTAGATTCTATAGTGAATACTCTCGTTACACTCTATGCTTTGTCGGGATATACCACACTTGATCTGAAGGCTCTCTTACAAATTTAAACAGAAGATGGGAGATATACTATCTAACTTATGTTAGGAGATACATCTACGTTAGGAGAAATAATAATCTCCTTCCTTGCTAGCTTCGCAAAACAAAAAATGATAGAAGCACTGCGGTGAAGATACGACATGGTCCGTGGATCATGGTCAGTAGATCTCGATGCAGACATTTCTCCATTTCTCAGAGAAACGGAAACTCCAAATTGATACTCCGCCTTATTTCTGTGTGAATTAATGTGGAGGGTCACAGCCCGTTCGTTAACAGTTCAAGGAAAATCATCGGTTACAGGCTAAAAAAATATTCTCTACGATCTTCATGTAGGCTCTGTGAAAATCAGGGATCGTGAAGGTAAATCTCGAAATGCTACTCTGATTTTCTAAAGGCTTCTCAGAAAAAAAATTAAGTTTGAAATGCCTACGATAACGCATAAAAATTAAATTAAATATTCAATAGTAGGGAAAGATTGAACATTTGACGCTCTTTCATACATATTTGATTAAGAGTAGGGTATATAGTTAATGTTTGTTGTAAAATTCTTCAAGTATACCATAAAGCGAAATATCTAATTACAAAAAAAGGCAGGACGAAAGATTATAATAGTCAGGAAGTAATGCATTTTTTATTTTGGTTCTATTTTTATAGTTTTACATTTTGAAATCCCGTAGGTGTTTTTAATGGATTCATTCCTTCATGTTCGTCCAACATTTTAGAAATGAATCTCAGTTAATATCTAGTTACCGGCAGACGGTTCTATCTATAACTAGCTACCGGCTTAAAATTACAAAGAAAAAGGGAAATAGACATTGCATTGAAGATATACAACTACATTACGGTCAGAAACCAAATAGATAGGGGTGGTTGAATTACAGATGAAGCTATCCTGTACGTGGGTATCTGTCTTCTCTTGAATATATATAGATAATCTAAGCGGTATAGATATCCTTCTCAAAAGGGCTTAATATATCCCCAGTTTCTTTGCAATCGTCCTTTTAAATAATTTAGAATACAATTAAATCAGAAATGACCAATAAGTCAATAATTCTGTTTTTCTATATATGTCAGCACCGTTAAAAGTTTAAAATACTAATTATAAATTTATTTAGGTTTAAAACCAATAAAATAAAGAATTATTCCTAAAAAATGATACCCTTCTTCTCAAGATAAATCTGTTAGGTATTTTCTCGTATATTTTCCGGAAATTGATAAATCAAAAATAATCTAAATAAGGTACAAGAATTTCATTAAAACTGGTCAGCTTAGATCGAATTGTTATAAAACACATAATCGGAAAAAACAAAGGAATACATTTAATAAAAACCGATAAAATGAAAATGTTACAATTAATACAAGTTTAAACTAAAAATTATATATTTTAACTAAGCAGTTACCTTTATTCTATGAAAAAACTTCTTTTACACAGTAACCAAAACATTGCTACTCCTATTATGTCGAAAACAAAACAAAACGGTCTATAATACCATCATAAAGAATACTACCCAATTTTTTATTTATTATCCATGGCGTTTATAAATAATATTATTGTTAGAAAATATGTTTTGATGTAAAATTAAAAAAAAAAAGAATAGCTATAAAATAATAACAGTAATATGACACAAAAGGGAAGTAAAAACATGATGGATGTTTTCATTACATTAAATTATGTTCAAAAACAGGCGACAAGTGTATAAAGAGAAAGTGTAATATCAATAGAGAAAACTTTATATACAGGACGAATTTATGTATATACATTCAGGGAAACGTTGAGAGATAACAGTGTGCCTACCTGTGTAATAGCAACTAGAGCGCAGAAATCCAATATAGAGATTCCTCTGACAACGGAATGACAACATAACGCAGCGACAACAATAATAATATTCAGAGCGAGATAGTACGGGTAGGAAGGGAGGAAGGATTGCAATAATAATAATAGAAGGAACTGTTTTATCAAGGTTGGCGTTCAACGATGCGAACATTTCCATAAAACCACCCGACCGGGGAAGTTTATGGAAGGCACATAAACTCGTCTGTTGCTGGAATAATACAGGCATTAAGAGGAGACCACGGCGGCGCCCAGGCAACGTTCACTGAAGCGTCGCGACGACAGCCCCGTAGTAATAACAGGACGCATTGCAACGATCCGCTCGCTGAATATACTCGCTACTCACCGAACAAACACATCTCTTTCTGATCATAATAAAAATAGAAACTACAATGTAAAAAAAAATTCGTTTAAACATTCAAATTAAATGCTGCGAGCTTAAGCTATTCAAAACACTTTTTTTAACTCGATTTAACTTACTCTATTTAAAAATATACATAATTTTTCTTTTTATATTTCAAAGGAAAAACAAACAAAAGTAAAATTAAACCAAACATTTTTCAAAATCTTTTTTTTAAATACAATTAATAATTTACTAAATTATACAACAGAAATCACATAAAATGCCAGAATAGACATTAAAAAAACAACATAATAAATATATTTCACAAAAGGTAACGAACTACTTTATATTATAAATTAAGAGAAAACGACATACGCATCTAAGTTTCGTGTATTTTTCACGATATCAAAAAGTAACAGTTTCATATAATAAACGTTATGGTATCAAAGAACAACGATATTATTGACCCAGAATTAAATTTAAAAGAGGGATACGACATACTGTGAACCTGTATGTAAATAAGCATTAGGAGAGATTAACAGCACTGTACTTAACGGATAAGCATCTCAGCTCTACAATTAGCTTTTCTACGGTTAACGATAGGAAACTTAAAGGATTGGTTCTTCACAGAATCACACAAATACCAAAATACATCATTAAAAATTTCCGTATCCCACTTTTATTAGACCTATAGATTCAGTGAACGCTTAAACAAAACCAAAGAATACTACCAAAGATGGTATCAATGATAAGGAAAGCAATAGTTAATGAGAAAGTCTATCGACATACGGACTATAAAATGGAGATAACCTACCCAAAAGAGTGCTTTAAAGATTTATTAAATCAATAGGCACCGGTCCTGTCTATGATTCCTCGAAAAAGTTGTTTTTATTGACGATAAGAGCAGCAGATAATTGATTAATAAATATTTTTTCCTGTAACAAATTATTCTCCTGCAAATATATTTCATTAGAGAACAGGGTCCGGGAAAGGTTAAGGAAAAAAATTTACGTATCACATTTTTAAAGTAGGTAATTATCAAACTAAATTACAAATTGTTCAACCAGATTCCTCTTTGATGAATGTCTTCACTTTTAGTATCAATATAAAAAGTATATATTAATAACATATTCCAAAACCCCATTCGTCATTCTAGTCATTAATATGGAAAGGTTTTTTTTTTGTAAGGCTAAAAATCTTCACCTTCTTAAGTTCCCCCACTGCTTCTAGAAGAGAAAAGAAAATAAACTGTATGATGCAGATTATACGAAGAAATTTGCTCGTTTAAGCTGCATCATACGATCATAAAGTTCATCTGTTAAATACGGTCCCCCGAAAGGATTCGATAAGATAACGAGAATCAAACACTTATTCCTCTGCTTCTCATATGGATTGCTAATTGGTGTGTGGTGAAGAAAGCCAGATGCGTTGTCACTTATTGACTCCCGCGACTTTTCTCGTGACAGTTCTTCGTTTCTCCTCTACACAAATCGCTTTTCCTGGTGAGCTATAAATACTATATAAAACGATCAGCTAATGTATAACTCAATCGATAAGAAGATTATATCTAGCCTAATTAACAATCATCACATGTTATTTAATCTTAAGTAAGATATGATTTTTTTCAATTATCATATCTGCGCAAAATAAATCTGACAAAAATATAAATTAAAACTGATAATAATAACTTAATAAAGTGAACAGTAATTTCTAGGCTTATGGTAAAAACAAATTTTAAATAAAAGCATGAAAAATCGAGTGATACGGTAAAGTATCCGATGTTTTCAGAACGGATACTGATTGAACGTAAACTTTCCACAGGGAGGATCGTCAGAGCGAGCCTTTGTGTACATTAGCAATTGCAGCGAGTTAACCAAGAGGAAGTGGAATGCGCTCAATTCCAACTCGGACCTCGTGTGCCGAGCAACGCCGCTGTTCATTCCACATACTTGACGACTTCACCTACCAGCATCTACACTTCACCGCACCTTACACACGGCAAACACTATATTCGACAACGTCCGGTTACTACCACCCACTCGGTTACCACCCGATGTGTCACATCTACGCTTATTGATCCGGAGAACATCCCTATCTTACAGTAGGTCTACTACATCTATATTGTCGAATTACTAGAAATTCGATGTAATAATACAGAGGAACAAACACGCAATTCAATATACAGCAAACCGAACAATAACATCATTTATAGATGGAAACAAAAATTACTAAATAAACAGTAACCCGTATACTATTCTACTCGTACGGTATGAAAAATTTACGATTGACAAAAACTGTTATTTTTACATGCAGACGATCGTTTTGTCTTGATATTTACACATCTTCATCACGATGAGGAAAATCTGCATAAGTATTAAATTAAATAGTAAGGAAAGAAATGAAGCCAAAGTAAGGTAAGAACACAGACGTGATCTTTTTTTTTTTCAAAACAGCAAATAATTTATTCGTTTAAACCACGCATGTGGTACGTGTTTACGTACTCCTCCTATGTTTATTTCACAGGTCGTGTGTTTATCTCTATGTAAAAAGTCTATTAAAACATTCAGTAAAATAGATTTCGTGTTACGTCAGATCAGAGCATTCATTTGCTCATTTTCTTATTTAATACGCTGAATTTTAAGATACTTAAATAAGTTTTAAGTTTTGGCGATTTATTTAATTTTCAAACGGCTACTCAAAAGTATTTATGCTAATTTTTTGATATGGATATCTCCTGAGTACTTCATATTTTATCTACCAAAGGCAGCGACAGGCAACTCAAAAAGCAATGTCGTATGATAAATTATTTTTCTATAGTATCGCGACGATTAATCACGTAATAGAATAATAATTAGAGTTCTAATTATACCAATTAAGGATCGTTTGGATAGAAGATAAACACTCGTAATTTAATTTCTTTTACTGTAAAATAAATCAAATGAATATCAACTGATATTAGTAACACAAACTAATCAGTTAAAGAATATTAAGTAAAAACTTTAAGAACTTATTACTAAAACACAATCTCCACGCTCGTAATATGTTTCACATTTATTAACATTATAAATGCCTTTCGTACATGTGACGTTCATTTTTTCAGTATGTACCTAAAATGTGTAAATATCAGTGCTGGTTGTCAATGCTCCTTTGATAATTGCATGAATCCAATAGAGTCTCCAGAGAGTGACGTTCTAAAAATTTACCTAAAGAAACAAACACAAAAAAAGATTATTATAGCAAAAACTGAAAATATTATTATAATTCATTTAAATTATTTTTAAGAACATTATAAACTATGAGCAACAAATATAGTAATGTATTACAAGTATAAAAGTATAAGAGTTTAAATTATCGAAAAATAAATTTTCAACCGAATTTTAAGATAAAACTAAACTACAAGGGCGTACAAATAGGTAGACAGATAATTTGTCTATTAATTTGATATTAACGTGATCTAAATTATTAAGAAAAATCTGGTAAAACGGAAATCGACTTACTTTACATGCGTATTTCACAAATACTACCTCAAATCTTGTGCGTGAAAATACAGTGTGAAAATGTTTTCACTGTAGCGTATAAAATATTACATATCTGATCGGGATTCGAACAAGGGGTTTTTTCAATAAAAGGCTGAGTCGCTACCGATCTATCAAAAAGACTAAGTTAACTTGACCACGCAGTCATACTTAAATTACCCTTGGGTATACTCTAAACTAGAATTAAAAACAATACGTTTTTTTTAAGAAATAAAAATTTAAGAGTTGATTTTTACTATTAGAAAATAAAAATTTTTAATGTCGGTTTACCTACCACGTACGAACAAGAACGAACGCAAACGAAGATACCTTGAAGTTGTCCTTAATAGTACTATTACATGGAATATAAACCAGTATAAGGACTTTGTTTGTTTTTCGAAAATTTATATCTATATTTTCTATATATATATATATATATATATATAAAGAGAGAGAGAGAGAGAGAGAGAGTAACAAAACATAAGTGATGAAGAGGGAATATTAAAGAGAAAAGAAAAAAACATAAGAAAAGAATGGGGGATAAATACGAAACCTCGTGTAAAATCACTTTTCTTAATTTTAGAGACGACATATTAGAGATCTGACACATTAGAGATTTTTATCAGTAAAAAAGGTTTGTTTGATCAGGTTTCAGATCTGATTTGATGAACTGATGACTATACAAAATTAAATAAATCATATTATGATTAAAAAAAAAAACAACATATATTGTAAGGTTAATTGAAATGAAGAAGAAATAAAAAATGACAAAGAAGGTGAAAGAGAAAAATGAAAAATAATAAAGACTAAAATGACGGAGCATAATAATCAAGAGTGTGATATGCAGTACATCAGAAGCATACAACTAATTATTATGATAAACTGAAACGTAATGAAAAGACCATTTAATTTATAATAACCGTACCAATAAATACAAATGCTGAAGGTATATGATCATCTAAAGGCGGCGAAGGCACAGGAATTATATCATAAGTGTCGTAAACTGCTTGAACAAGGACTGCCTTATTATTCTCTCCACTCAGCCATAAAAAAGCCTAAAAAAGTGAAAAAAACAAGTAAAACATATACAGATAAAATAATAATAATAAATCGCAGAAGAAAAATCGTCTATGAACACAATCACCCTTTTTTTGGAAATACAAGTAAAAAAACTCTGATAAAAAGTTTATACATTACCATACGTTTTAATCGGAGAGAATTAAAATAAACACTTCGATCGGGTTATAATAACGGTTAAATGTAGTTCTTTCTTTTTCATCAAAACAAATAGTCTTCAGTAAGAATTTGTGCGAAGAATATGTTATTTCCACCATATCTCTAAAACTATTTATAAAGGACTCCCAACTTCTTCCACTTAACTGTTTAAAATCTAAATATATAACTGGACAATCCCCAAATGAATCGTTAAAAAAATTGGAAATTTTTGCATCTTTTTATATATCCAAGTGTTCATATTTCCCAGTTTAATTGTAAATCATAGAAGAAACTTTAAAATTGTCCGTTTTCTCTTTGTCATTCGTTTTTCATTGCCGTCAACACTCAATTCAGCAAGCCGACGAATCATGTCCATACTGACAATTTTTCCGAAGCGCTGTTACAAAAATATTTCACGACTAATGTGCAAAAAATTCCTTTATGTCGATACCTACATGTATCGACATAATACAAGGTTTTCACGATTCTTGCAAAATCGCTAGTAGCTGTACTTGAATTTTTTCAATACCATTTACCCTAAAACAAAGAGTAAGACAAAGTAAACAAAGAGTAAATGTGCAAACGTCATCAAATTATTATACGGTATCTTTATTAATAAGAAGACAGCTACTAAAATTAAACATTTAATAAACTTTTACTCAGATAATGACAAAAAATGCAGTGCGTATATTATTGGAAAATTTCCTGCATTCAGAAAACCTCCTAAATTGTTAACTTCCTTTATATTGTATACCTTAAATATCAGCAAACTTTGACATTCTAACACCAGAAAACAATAGTTCGTTTTAGATAATGAAATATATTTTTGGCCTTGAATAATAACTTGGAAGAAACGCTCAAAAAACTCTTTCTTTTTTTTAAAGAAAGGAATCATCTTTTTAACGATTCCATTAAATATGTTTACGACTTAAACAGTCGATGACAATGAATATTTTAAACATGAAATTTTAAACTAAAATAATTTTCTGTATTTTGGTATTTTTATTCATTTTTTTGGGGGAGTCAAGATATTCGATTTACGGGTGGTGTTTCTAAGCAATGTCCTTATGTAAGTTTGTTTGTTTGTTTCTTTCTTTAATTTGTTTATGTGGGTTTCCACATATGCTTATGGGTTTTACACATTTTTTAAACAATGAATATATTTTATATTTGCTCGTGGTATACATAAAGGTACCTTTTTAATCCGACTTTTTATTCTAGAAAGTGTAGTACTTATCTTCAATGGATTCCAACTGTAGAATCTCTTCTGTTTGACTTAAAAAATTCAATGTAAATGCAATACTGCAACTTTTTTTTTGTTATACCACGTAGTAACAGCTCAATTTCAGTTAAAGTAGTTTTCCACAATTTTTCTTGCGCACTGTTACCATAAGAAACTCTATAGGATTTTGTAGTTAAAATAACTCGAAAACTTTAAAAATAAGAAAATTAATAAAATGTAATGGAAATTAATATAAACACTTACAAATGAGTTGCCAATAAAGCAGAATAGAATAAACATAACTAAAATATTCAATGTCTGAAATAAGTATTTTGATCAAAATGACTTGAATTGCAAAAATCGTTATTGCACTTATCAGTACAAAGAAAAGTTAAACGCTGTTTTACAGAGGAAAAACAAGGTATTAAAAGTAGCTAGTGTCATCTTATCTGAAATAATTACACACATTCCTCTCAATAAAAAATAATAAACCATTATAAAACACTTTAATCTCAACATTTTTTTATCGAGATAAATAAGCAATCATTAAATAATTAAAAAGACTTAATTTTCTGCAAATCAATTGCGCAACAGCACGAGAAAATAATTATGTAAAAATTAAATATGTAACTAAAAGTACGTTCTAAAAAATAGAACACTTGGGAAAAGATAGATTTTCCTCCTCATACATATTTAAAGAAATATATGGTGCATATATATATATATATATATATATATATATATATATATATATATATATGGTGCATTTTAATATACTTAAGATTATGTAAAGACTCGACTTAAAGTACATAAGCCAAGATTTCAAAATTATACAAGATCTTTTATTGAGTCGCGTTTTTTAACACCATTTGTTTTCCAAATCTGAATTGGAAAAACAAATTGAAACATAATCTTAGCGCAAAACATCTGCACAATGTCGAATTAAAAGAGAGAAAATAAAAGGAATTTGCTTACAAGCAGTATTTATAACTTCGGTAAAACGTGATTTAATTAGGAAAATTCTACTAACATGTAACATTAATTTCTAGAAAAAACAATTGCATAAACGGAAAATATGAATAGATAGCCACTAAAAATAGATTTTATATAATGCATTATTACACGAGATTACTAAGTGATCCTAATAATAGCAAACTATTTTTCCCCGCTAGAAATAAATTTTTAAATTAGAAATTTGTCATGTTCCTTGTTGCCTAATTAATTCGTTAAATTACGTGGTAAAATAATTGCGTTCTTATAGAAAGATTCCCCAAAAATAAGTCGATTAAAAATTTCTTTAACGGCCAAAGTGTAACCATTAAAATCTGTTAAATATGAACCTTGTTAAATAATTAATTTGTTTAAAATAAAATGATATCCTTGGAAGAAGCAAACAATTTATGGAGTAACTTACCGAGTATCCTTATAAAAATATGGAAAGGAAAATTAGAAGGAAGAATCTTTGAATTTTATGGATTAATTTCCCAAGTTTTGGGCGATATGTATATAAACCCTCCGGAAAAACAAACAAAAGAAAAAATGGTTTCACATGGTTTGTAATTGGTTAAGAAACGAGATAAATAACATGGGATTAGATATAAATAACAAAAAAATGTTTGAAATATCTACAAATGGAAAAATAAAAATATAAATTACGATAAAGTAATGGATAAAATTTCATTAGAAGGAATTACGCCGTTAGAAGAACTCGTGGAAAATTGTTCTTGTTTTAGACAAATGGAAAAAAAAATAGAAAGAACTTTTTATCTTGCGACTGTATAGAGGGAAAAATTTACGAAAAAGGTTAGAACATTCCGACGAATGTAACAGTGGTTATGCAAAGTCAATGTTTATCATATTAAAACCAGAAGAATTCGAGGAAATGAAGGAAAATTGTGAATGTTTTAATATTTTTATTTCTAAATAAGCTAAAAAATGTACTAAAAAAAAGTGTTAAAAAGTACTACAAAAAATAACACCTAACAAAAACGTTAACGAGAGGTTTTTTCTGTTGTGCATTTTAAATCCAACTTGGATTTAAAAAATACTCACATAATATTAAATTGCATTTAAATTTTTCTTTTTTGTTGTAGTCGTTTTTGGTGTAAGTGTTTTAATTTTAAATTTAAATATTATATTTCTTCTTTTTCTATATCGTTTAATTTTTTCATTTCTTTTTCAAACCAATAATCAGAAACAGAAAAATCTTCTTTTCTTTCTTCTATTTTAAAAATGTATCTTTTTCTTTCCTATAATCTAAGGTAAATGAAAAGTAATTGTATAAGTTCTATATTCTTCTAAAGCTCAAAATTTTACGCCACCACCCACATTGTGATTCAAAAATTTTCTAGCGCCCTCCCAAAATTGTTAAACTTACCATTTCTTAAAAATAATAATTGCAATTGCTGTTTTTAAAATGCGCTCTTAAAAACAACAATTGCAATTATTGTTTTTAGAAGTGGCCTATCCTATTCTGAATTGAAACTTACATTTTACTTTGAAACATCAGGAAAAAATAATTTTTACCTTTTTAGGAAGCCATCATCTTCCTAGACCGCCTGAACGCCCCCAATTTTCTGTGGATCTTCTATCGCCCCCCCCCCCCCGAACGCCTTCAGCGACCACAAGAGGGCATTATCGCTCACTTGAACTAATGGTCTAAAAAATCAAATTTTGTGCAAATTACAGGTTTAGGTAGTTCGTCTTCGTTTAGCGGATAATAATTTTAATGTTTTTTCTTGAGTTTCCAGTTCTTTGTTTAATTCTAATTTAGCGAAAATCTTTTCATTATTTGTGGTGAACTTTACTATATTTGTAATTTTTGAACCGTGCTTCGTTTACTGTTATATCTGTGATATAATAAGGTCGCTGCTAAAATTTCTACAAATTATCCAAAACTTCTTCTTTTCTCTAAATCGTAACTTATAATTCGGTCTAAGAACTGTTAAACGATTTTCTTTAAAACGCCTCTTTTTGCATTTTCTTTGCATATTCCACTCTTTCTCTCTTCTGCAAAAATGTCTGGTTCTTCTGAATTTAAATAAACCTAAGATATTATTTTATTCTTATATTCGCCTTTGATTTCTTCTGTTATTTTTCTCTTTTTGTAAATGGTCTAGAACATAAGGATACTTTGTCTCTAAATTTATTACTAATATTACTAATAATATAAGTATAAAATTTTTACATTTATCTAAGCGAATTTCTTGTTCTTGTCTGTCGCTTATAGAATTTATTACATATCTTTCGTATGGTGATTTCTCGTAGTAAATTAACTAGTTCTTTGTACTTTTCCAACACTTCTTTCCAAGCAAAATTTCTAAACTTTCTTTAACTTTTCAATTTCTTGTAAAATACCGCGTTTAATTGTAAAATATTTACATTTTTATTAACTGGTACTGGCACTCTCTATAAAAATATCTAATGCATAATTATAGTTGATAGTTTTCAAAAATCTTGTGGTTTATCATGTTTTGTTGTTGGCATCGCTTAAATTTAAATCTTTCTTTTCTGGTTTTATTTTTCTCTTGTAAATAAGAATTTCATTTTTTATCCGACAACTAAATTGTATTTTAATTCTTCTTTATCTACATTTGTAATTTCTACTACATATGTACATATTATTATTATAAGCAAATGCTTAATGGCAAATTTTAATACATTTTTTCTTTCCGTTTCGTTATTATATTGTAAAGTTTATGATGCTATTTTCTTAGATAAAAGATTTCACTAATATGCTAAAATAATTTCTTCAATATAACAAAAAATACAAATGCTTGTTATAGAGTTAAAAATGTTCACCAATTATTTATTATTTATTCACACAGAATAAAGTGGCGTTCAATTTCGCTTAAAAAAAATTTTCCAAAAATCTAATGATTCTCTTAAATTTTCCACATGGCTGTATTAGCCATCTTTTTCTAAATAATTTTTTGTTTCTAATCTTGTTATTCCAGGTTCTATCGGATGTTTATTTCTAAATACTTTTTCCAGGTTTTTATCCGGACGATCGATAAAATCCATAATATGGTTCCCAATAGGTGTAACAGAAGCGGAAGAAAATTGGCAAATTAATTTGTTGTAAACTTTTGTTTTAATATTATTATAGAGCCAAAAAAGATAGTCTTTGCCTGACAGAATCATCGTTATCACAAATATAAGGCGAAGAAGTTAGGTCAAATAGTTCGTAATCATTTTCGCTTATAAATTCTCTATTATTGTTTATATTTCTTCCGAGTCTAAATCCTTTTAAATACAAACATTGTTCCATTTCTCTTTTGGAAAAAATTCCAGAAAAATATTGTTACATCCGTGTCCATTGGTAAATATTTTCTTCTTCTAACTCTCCCTTATTTTCTCGTAAAAATACATAAAGTCCCTCGAAAGAACAATCAACTAATCTCAATTGGTAATAAGGGCAATTTAAATTATATATTTTTATTCTAATTTTTGTCTTTTAGTTCCCATTAAATTTGTATTCTCATCCTTTGCGAAGAAATCTCTTTATCTATAAAAGCTCTAATTTCCTGGAAATTATTGTCTATTTTTCGTCGTTATTTGTTGTTTTGATTGGTTTTGGATCCAAGGAAAATGGATTAAAACATTTAACAATGGTGCGTTTATTCCTTTCTAACAAGAAAATTAGTAATATCTAAATAATTTTTATTAATTGTAATTTTATAATTTTTTGTATCTTTTTCTCCGCATATTTCAGGAAAAACTTTCATTAACATTATATTATCTTTAAAAATATCAGAAACATTATGTTTAAATGCTTCTATTCTCTTTTCTCCTTTGCAATAATTTATTTTTCCAGTATTTGTTATTAAATTGTCATTTAGAAGATTAGATTTTAAAATTATTTCTTTTATTTTATCTTCTAAGTTTTTGTAAATTTTCTGTAAAATACTAGAGATTTAAAATTTTTAACTCGTTTTTTGGTGCAAGTTTCGCTACATCTTCTTTATTTTTTATAGCAGTAATCTTTTAATTTTCTTATGATGTCGTTTAATTGTTTTTTGTTTTGTTCTGCGGTTTTAGTGGTTTCTCTTATTTTTATTAAGTTGTTTATTATTTTTGGGGTATTATATACGAAAAAAGAATTTTTTTAACAAGAATGGAAAAAGTTTGGTCGTTTTTTATAAGTAAATTAGTTTTCGGCTACCATTTTTATTTTTTAGAAACAGTTTAGATAAACCATTTATCTTACTGTTTATCTCTAAACAGAGCTAATCTCAGTTTTATAATATTTTATTTTCTAAATAGATTAATTAGAAAATGTTCTTTTTACAAAGAATTTTTTCCATTACGTTTTAGCTTATTTTTATTTACATGTTCTTATTTTAAAATAGAGATCGGAAACTTAAAACTAAAATGAACAGGAATACAGTGTAATTTGGCACGGTAGCTGAAATTGATTTTCTGATCGTTTTTTACGATGTTTTCTCTTTAAAAGGTAGTAGCCGAAATTAAAAGTCACTTTTTTATTGTGTTTTTGAACTCTTTTGAAGTTAAAAATTATTTTAAGTAAATTCAGAGTGAAAAAATAAAAAATGTTTCAAGTCATCACCCTTAGTACTCGTACATATGTACGCACCCAAATACATATGTTTTTCATTGGCCTAGATGAACTAGTTGGAATCTAAAACGTAAAGATTTGCTTAAAGCCCGATAATCCATTTTTGATACGTTCATCATTCTTTTCCCTCTTCAATATAGCAATTCTAGCAACACTCGCCAGGAAAGTAAAAATTATATCTTATCACATCACTATAACATAATAAAGTTCACATTTCCAGTATAGCGTTTCATCGGTTTTCGTTTTTTTAATAAATTATTATAATCGCAAGAACATGTACATAAATATATTTAAAAAAGCTGCACGACTTTCACTCGAATTGAGGTATTTTAATAATCGAATAAAATTGAGCGGAAACGTTTAAAACAATATTCTAGCTGCACAATAAGCATGATCACTAAAGTGCTTATCTAGTAAATCTACCTCCGGAGACCATCACTAATAAGGCTCAATCCTAAAGTGCAGTAGAATATCAACAAATTCTCCAGCAACAGAAATGCAGTAAGTACATTCATTACGTGAACAAGAGATGCCGCTACCTACTAAAACCTACAAAAGCTACAAAAAATATCCAGAGATTACAAGAATATATTTTAGATTAATCGATTATCTGACAGCCCATGACAACACGTAGGTTACAATTTATTTACCAAAACCAAATACGTATTACATATAACTGTATTCCCTACAACAAAAATTTCTAATGGCCTATAACTATCAATATTTCCATAACTTTAAATTAAGTTTAAAAAGTTGTAGGTAAATATACGCCTCATTTTATATACCGTGGGAAATTAAGTTAAACAAAAAGCTATATCATAAAGATTAAAATTACTTAAATTTTTAGTACCAAAAAATCACAACAAACTTCGATGACAGTGATAAAAAAGATTTCATCAAACGTAATACAAACTAAATAATGTTCAAAAAAGAAAAAAAAACCGATCGGGTTTTATTTATAGGCTTATAATCATGATTGTAATACGAAGGGAAATTCCTTGATTAGGCGGCCCGCATAGCAAAAACTAAGATTCAATTAGAGTAAGAGTAGGACAGGGTGTAGAGGAGTTACACGGGAGGGAGGTTGAATGGAGTCAACAGGAACGGAATTAGCGCCCTTTTCTCGCCGCGCCAAACAATATTGATCACATTTTAATTAAAAGATCAAAGGTTTAGCGGGCGCATTGTTATCGCGCACCCTAGCATTGAGTTCGCGTCGAATGAGTGGTGTACACAACACTATATATATATTCTCTAAAGAGTTGCCATCTGAAAGAGAATTTTACAAAATAGATATCAATCAACTGATAAATGGTACAACAAAGAACGATATTTCATCCAATAAATAATAACTATCATGAAACATAAACAGATAAATAATTTTATATATTTATCTTTTGTCTTCTGTCATTTGACTGGTTTGATGCTGCTCTCTAAGATTCCCTATCTAGTGCCAGTCGTTTCATTTCGGTATACCTCCTACAACCTACATAACTAACAATTACATATTCCAAACGTTGTCTGCCTGCACAATTTTTTCCAAGTTTAATTCCAATTTACAAGTCTGTCTCTTCTTCTGACTATATTTTTCCAAATGTTTCTTTCTTCATCAATTTGCCGCAACACCTCATCATGTCACTTTATCCACCCACCTGATTTTTAACATTTTCATATAGCACCACATTTCAAAAGCTTCTAATCTTTTCTTCTCAGGTACTCCGATCGTCCAAGTATCACTTCCGTATTCAGTTACGCTCCAAACATATTACTTAAAGAATACATTCAAACATGTTTTCCTGACATTTAAATTAATTTTTGATGCAAGCAAATTATATTTCTGACTGAAGGCTCGTTTTGCCTGTTTTATTCGCATTTTACATCGCTCCTGTTTCGTCCATCTTTAGTAATTATACTTCACAAATAACAAAATTATTCTACCTCCCATAATCTCTTCCTACTTTTACATTCAGTGGTCCATCTTCTTTATTTTTATTACAATTCATTACTTTAGATTTATTCTTGTTTATTTTCATATGGTAGTTCTTGCGTAGGACTACATTATTTATACCGTTCATTATGTCTTCTAAATCATTTTTACTCTCGGCTAGAATTACTATATCGCAAATCGTAGCATCGTTATCTTTTCACCTTGCACTGTTACTCCGAACAGTTCTTTAACATCATTAACGGCTAGTTCTATGTATAGATTAAAAGTAACGGGGACAGGGAACATCCTTGTCGGATTCCCTTTTTTATTACGGTTACTTTTATTTATGTTCTTCCATTATTAATGCTGCAGTTTGGTTCCTGTAAATGTTAGCAACTGTTCTTGTATCCCTACACTTGAACCCTAAATTTTTTTAAATGCTGAAAATTTTATTCCAGTCTACGAGATCGAATGCCTTTTCTAGGTCTGTAAACGCCAAGTATGTTGGTTTGTTTTTCTTTAATCTTCCTTTTACTATTAATCTGAGGCCTAAAATTGCTTCCCTTGTCCCTATACTTTTCCTGAAACCAAATTGGTCTTCTCCTAACACTTCTTCCACTCTCCTGTCAATTTTTCTGTACAGAATTCTAGTTAAGATTTTTGATGCATGACTAGTTAAGCTAATTGTTCTGTATTCTTCACATTTATGTGCTCCTGCTTTCTTTAGTATCATGACAATAACACTCTTTTTTAAGTCTGACAGAAGTTCTCCTTTTTCATAAATATTGCACACCAGTTTGTATAATCTATCAATCGCTTCCTCACCTGTACTGCGCAGTAATTTGCAAGTATTCCGTCTATTCCAGAAGCCTTTCTGCCGTTCAAATCTTTTAACGTTCTCTTAAATTCAGATCTCAGTACTGTTTCACCCCTTTCATCCTCTTCGACTTTCTCTTCTTCCTCTATAATACCATTTTCTAATTCCTCCGTATATTTCTTCAATATATTCCACCCAGCTATCGACTTTTCCTTTCGTATTACAAATTGGTGTACCATATTTATCACATTATTACATTTTTATTTATGTATCCCAACCTTTTCCTTAACATTCCTGTGTGCTCCGTCTATTTTACCAATGTTCAGTTCTCTTTCCACATGTGAATACTTCTTTTTAATCCACTCTTCTTTCGCTAGTTTGCAGTTCCTGTTTATAGTATTTCTTAATTATCAATAGTTCCTTATACTTTCTTCATCAAGGTTTTCTTTCTTCATCCAAGGTTTTCTACCAGTTCTCTTTGTTCCGCTTAAGTTCGCTTCTGCTGATTTACGAATGTTACAGTATCTTAATTAAAATCCTCATCATCATACGGTTCCTCTGAGGCAGGTCCCTTGCACCACTTGCTTCTCAGATCTTCTGTTTCCAGCTACACTGTTAAAGTCTTGATACTTCCTATTTCCAATTGAATTGTCTACAATTTTTATTCCTCTCGTCTATTTTCTTTGCACCGTAATCTAAACCACCTAACACTATTTTAATCAATTCTTCTTCTCTCACGTACGTCCCAAACGAGTTGCTTTCCAGTTCGAATTTATGTTCTTGTCTCTTTTTAAATGTTCAAATGTTCGCCTTCTTTAAGAAAATATTCTCAGATTCCATTCCAAATGCCGATTCCCATATCTTGCGGATTTCTTTCAAGCAGTTGATCGATACAAATTTTCATGTTCCATTCTCCGCAGATTCGTCAGGCCGGTCGGAATATATAACAGAAGCAAACTATATACCGTGAAAGTAATATTTGGGAAATTATCGGAAAATGGAAAAGGCAGTACAAATTAATCCACAAGCGCAGAAAATACTAAGCCGATGAATCATCATTAATTAAGATGTTAGTATTTACAAAAGTTAAATTGATAAATAAACTAAGCTATTACGTTAATTTTTTTTTTTTTTCAAAAAAAGATGAATGTATAAAAGATATACAAACATATATTTACTATATAAATGTTTATCATGTTAAGCATTTTTATTCTATGAATGAAAATAAGAAATAGTAAAAGGGATAAAAAAAGATAATCTTTAAGACATTAATGTTATTTCACGATGGTCTTTTTTAAGAATTATTTAAGTCCCTTTAAGAAACCTAAAGTATAAACTTTGCTTTTAATATATCCCTAAAGTGGAAAACACAAAGGAATTGTTGCTACTGTTGTAGATATCTTCGCTTCACCCTTTCCAACAAAAGCCGCCTACTTTGTCCATTCTGTTTACCAGAAATAATTCTTTCTTCAAAGACTTCGTTTCGTTCAATCAGGATCTTAATCTCATAGTCTAATAAGTAAAAGACATTCATTTTACTTTTTTCCTAGAAGAAATAACGTTTTTCATCTTAACAATTTTTTTTATAAGAGAGTTTTTATAGTAAACTAATATTTTTAAATTGTTGCCAACCTTTTCACATTTCAATTAAATTTAATAAAGTACAAAAATAATATAAAACTTTTATAGGTATCTTTTAACAACCTGTAAGTTAAAAAATAAAAGAAATAAAATCGTTTATAGTTTGCTCTTCGTGACGTTACAAATTATACAAACAATAAAAATGCTAAAATTAAAAAAGCAAACAAAAATATATTTTAGAATAATCTTCTTATTCTCTGCCCTGGCCTTATCCAGTTTCATTTTGAATCGACCCTCCCAGTTCTCTAATACCAATCTGCTCGTGCTTTAACATGGCCAAGACAACTACCATGCTTTAAAAATCTGATGTGGACACCACATTACCTCCTTGTACGCCTATTAGATTGCATACACATTTTTTTGCTGCACTTCATTAAAAATTATTTCATTTGAAAGTGAGATACTATCCTCCAATTCTTTAATAAAATGGACAGTTACACAATTGTAAAATATTAGTTTTTATTAACATCAAATAATTATACAATTATTAATTCAAAAATTTCATCTGAAATAGTAGGATAGAGTAAAAGTCCCTTTATTAGTCTTTAAATAAATCTAAGTCTTATATCTATCAAATATTATATCCTTTAAATTATTATGATGCAACCATCAACAGAATGAAAACAAAAACGAAACGGGAGAAGGTTACTAAATTTTATAGCAATATTTATTATCAAGTAGACTGAAACAAATGCATAAATAAAAAAAAATGATGTATTTATACAGGAGAAATGGAGAACCAAGTAAGTGTTACCTATTCACGCATATCATATTTCATCATTTTATATATATATATTTTTTTTTTTCATTAAATTCAATGAAAATAAAAATAAAACTGGAAAATGTTAATAAATTTTTAGTTTACATTTTAAACATGTTTTACAGGGTTTAAAATGAGTATGGTGTTGTAGGGTTTTTGTCTTTGTATATTTATTCTGAATTTATAACATTTGTTACTACAGTATGTGAATTTTCAGTAGGTCTCACATCTCGTCTATACTTTGGTTTCAAAAGAATGACATTCAAACGTTTAGGTAAAATTGCAGAATAATGAGCAATGTTTGTTCCATCATCAGTATATAGTATAGATACAGATTACTGACCACTGAATCACTGTATGGATACAGATCACTGAATCATTGTCATTGTTGAAAGTATTTTTTGTTAACAATAAATGCTTTTTATTCGATAGCTCTGAATCACATCTATCTTGTAATTCCCTTAAAGTCTTTCTTATATTCATGTCGTCACTTTTTATTTCTACATAAACATAATTATCTTTTGAAACTTCAGTTGCAATCGCTTTTATATGTGCATTTCCTCAAGTTTTAATGTTCGCAGTATTATTTGTTAAATGTATTGCATTTGCACTACGAACAAAAAAGTCATTCTATCAAGGTGTTCAAAATATAACCACCAGTTTTTGTAAAAAAAAAAAAAATAACAACAGAACATTCTATTGCATTTATGTAATGCTTTATCCCAAATAAACATAACGATAACGAACGGAATACACATGATCCATCATCTTCACCTTCCATCATCCATTACCTTCTGTTTTTACTACTGAGAAACTTTCTTTTAAAGCATCAAAAAGTTTTTTGTTTCGTTCGAAATCAATAGGGTGAGACTTAAACCATATTGCGTGTGTGAATAGTACACTTTTTACATGTCTTCATCACAAAAACTAACACACAATATTCAATTATACTCAAGAAAAATGGCCCTAAAAATCTCCTCAGCATTTTATATTAATTTATAATAATTTTGTTTCATGTCGCTCAAGTAGTTATGTGGTGTAAGTGAGAACGAATCGGATCCGTAACCATGCACACATCGGTTCGTATCCGACGATAGAAAAGAGAAAATATGCTGAAATAAAGGTAGCAAAGGATAGGAGGTTAGCAAAGGATAATGGTAGAACACTATAAATGAATGAATGAATCAATCTAAATATTATTGTAGATTTCTCTCTCGGTATCCAACTGTACCACAACATTCAAATCTGTTATATATATATATCTATATATACCCTTATAGTAATACCCTTAAGTATACCCTTAAGTAATATTTTCACTAATTTTGCTCTTAAAGAATGCAAAGAAAATACAAAACAATTCGGGTATTTTTATTTTTAAATATCTATGATATCGTTTTTTCACACACACATAAAATCATACTTATATTTAATATTTGCTAAAATTTTCACGCTTAACTATTAACCTTTATTTTATTTATCATCTTTATTGATAAAAATAGCACTTTGTACTCATTCTAAAACAAACTTTGGCCGCATCAATAGAATCAATTTGCCTTAAAGAATCTTGAATAAAATGATTCTTAGATACGAAAAAATTGATTATATTAAACTTAGGCATTCATGTCTTAGGTTTAGAATGACGGTAAAGTACGAAACAAAAGATAAAGACACGATAAGAATCAAATAATAAGAGATTAGAATCATCATTAAAATAATAACGATAACAATGACAAATACGTAATACAGATCCTCCCCCAATGTGTTTAATATTAGGGATAATAAAAGGTGGCGCATGAGGAAGTGTAAAATATACACACCCCTAACCGGGCGGGTGTCTCAGGAATGTTTAATACTCCTCCCCCAAAGCATCCCAGCCCTTTACTACAGTACTTTCCTCATTAAACTTCCCCTTCGATGTAAACTTGGGTCACGCCGATTCCGCTCTAAACTCTCTATATTCTATTCAATTCCATTTGTTGAAAATAACTCAAACCCTATTTTCAACGGTAGCAGAATTATTTTACCGACCACTGTTACCTGTCGCTCATTGATTTTTAACTACAATATGGAGAAAGTTTTCTCTTAATTATATTTTAATATCATTTTATAAGCACAATTATTAATTTTATAAACAAATTAATATAAAAATAAAATGTATTCTAAGTTTTCGTTACGTTAAAAAATGGTCATTCTATATTATTTTTTTAAAAAACATACCAAACACAAAAACCAAAATTAAATTTTTTCCGCGAGCCGGTCAAACTTTCTGTAAAAATTGATCTTTTCAATGCTCGGTTTTTTAAAAAGATATTCGAATGCAGTAATTTTTAAATTTTATTTTTTCCGCTATGTAAGAGTGTTTTTTATTCTAAAAGAAAAAAATTTAAATTAATGATTAAAATAAATAATGAATTGTAATTATATAACATGAAAACAGTAATAAATTAAACATGCATAAATAAAACTACAACGATTATTATTGTTGCCTTAATTGATTTCTCCAACACAAGCTTTTATTTTCATTGTACGCACTAGAAACATGTTTTTTTTTTCCGTAAAGATTTGAAAAAAAACCAGATACCCCATTTTTGATACCATCACCAGCTCAGACTCGACCCCATAAATCTTAATTATGACCTCACCATACATAATAAAAAGTTAGCAACTCCTCTCGTCTTTCAACAAACATTTTACAACTTAATAATATACACAGATGGGTTAATGCAGATTGATGCCGGTGCATGCGCTTTTGTTGTAAATGATAGAACCTAAGTGTTTGGTCTACCTGCTGTTACAACAAGAGTCTACAATGCTGAACTGTACGGCATCAGTATGGCTTTGAACATCCTTCAGTCAAAAAAATCGTCACATCCTTATCTGTAGAGATTCGTGTAGTGCTCTCCAAGCTTTAAAAGATTTGCATTCTTTACATCCTATCGTCAATGAAATTCATAATACAATCGCTCAGTTGAATAGTCATAATACAAAAGTAAATTTCTGCCGTATTTCTAACCAATTGGGAATCCTGGGTAACGAACGTGCGGATTCCGCTGCTAAAGATGCATGTAGCCGACCGTCTTTCACCGCTCGAATTACTACTACAGATTTTATTAATTCCATTAAACATACTTTTCGAAGAAAGTGGCAAGGTGTCTGGACTGCTACAGTGGATAATAAACTCCGACAAATCACTCGGATCCTTTCCTGATTTTAAGACCACCCTCATCAAAGCCACCTTCCAACAAGTCGGAAAACAACCCTAGCTAAGGCACCCCAAGAACAGTCTGCCAAGCGACTCTATTATGACAGACAGCAGATGATAGAATATATCCGGGTCAAGCTGGTCAATCCCCGCTGCCTTACTCAGTGCCATTTGGGAAACCACTCGGTCTATATTTACAGGATCCACAACCTGTAAGCCAGGGAATGGTGTCTCATCCGCCCTGACGCCGACTTCTGCTTCACCCTCCGGAGCATCTGGAAACAGAGTATCAAGGAACGCCTGGTAAGTTGCCGCAGATGTTATTGTGGTCCCAAAAATTTGAGTTTGGCTTCCTTGGTAGCAAGAACGTACTCACTACGGGCGCGTCGGTAGATCCGCAGACCCTCAGCGCGCATGTCGTCAACGATAATCCCCGTTAGAGGGCGACACTGGTATCTTCTACGCGCGGTTCTAAATCTTGTGCGCAGCATGCTCAGGTCAGAGGAATACCACTTTTTCCCGGGTTTCTGCCTGCTTCTAATAGACGGCTCCCCGGAAGCGAAGGTCATGACGGCTCCAGGCACTCGCAGATCAGCAGACTGGCTACTACTCAAGGGTCCGTCCACTGGCCTAGGATACCGTAGGACCCTATCGCAGCCAGTCTTGATGGCCCGGCCAAGTCGTTCAGCCTTCAATTCCACCTCCTTCTTGTGCTCCGTGCGCCATTCCAAGCCCTGTAAGGCAGCCGCATTCGCGCCACAGCCTGTCCTGATCCTGGCTCCTTAGGTTATAGCAACCCGAATTGGAGCTCTTATACCGCCTCCGTAAGCGATCTCATAGGTTATAAGCCTACGATCACTCACACTGGCCTCAGGCCAGCCAATCCAACTTCTTGTACTCCTAAACAGATCGCCCGTCACCAAGGTGACGTCGATGTAACTTTCCCCAGTTCGGAAGAGAAAAGTCGGTGGTTGTTCTGCCTCGCTAAGCAAGTAGAGATTCCCGGCTTCTACGAACTGTACGTTCACCTCTTGGGTAGACTAAGACTGACAGCATACAAATTATTGTTGATAACAGTTAAAGTCTTAAACAAACACCTATTCTATTAAATAGAAAGGAAATATAAAAAAAATTACATTTAGCAATTTACAACATGTAGAAACGAAAGGAAAAAAGAGAATGTTCGAAAATAAAGTAAAACACGGACGATATCGAAACTCCTGGGACGTTGGGAGAAACCGTTCACAATAAGTGATCAAGTAACCTTCAAAATCCAAAAAAATACTAAACATTTAAGGGATTTATTTAAAAGTGAGCTGAGTTTGAAACTTGAAGATCATGTACCATAAAATAGGACGTAAAAAATGATTTCCTGCGTTAAAAAATATATATAATATATAATAAACAAATTTATATATACAGAAACAAAGCTAATTTCGTAAATGATTTTTTTAAGGTATTTTAAAATTATGACCATAATTTAATTAAAGCGACTTTTTCCATTAATAAATGTAAGATCATTATGAAAATACAACAGAGTATTATGTTCCAGAATAAACATGAATAACAGAATTACTTTATCATAACGTAGGTTCATACATCGGCAGGTTCCAGGAGGTTATAGTAAAAGGAATTGTTTTTACTATTAGTAGTATTAATGTTTATTGAACTCTTTGGAAAAGGGGGAGTAGATATTACGAAAAGGGGAGAGCTGTAATATCTGCATAATATGAGTTGAATGGTGACACCGCGTGAAAAGTCGGGGAGGAAAAGAAAGAGGGATGAAGAGGTCCACCAGTAAGATAGACAGCACAGTATGACGTTTAATAATAAAAACAATAATAATATTAATGCACACACCGACACACTCTGACGTTTCCGCGCAAGTACCTGCACGCGCGTTGAATTCCGCAGCAGCAAGCGCCACCGTGTCTACTAATAACAAGAACACACTCGAGGTGATAATATTGAATTCCCCACATCGCAATAAACCCTAATTGATCACGGCTTGTTGGTTGCGTTCCAAACAGAAAACAAGCGACGTAAAACAATTCACTTTCTGTGTTCATCCATCTTCGTTCACAATGAAATTACGTCCTTTTTTTTAAACATATTAAAACTGCTCTAAAATCCGATCCAAATTTATTGACAAGATTCCTTTTAAAGCGATGATTTTCAGTAAAATTAATTAAAAATACAAACAAATATTTATTATATACACAGTAAATATTAAGCCAACTCTATATATAATATTTATATTACGTTTCAGGAATCTACATCAATAACAATCACAAAAAAAAGGAAAAAAATACGGATTATTAAATTTCATCAAATACCAGGTATTAATATCTGAGATGTTAATATCTCATATAAACATAAAACAACCGTCACTAAACAAAATTTTATACAACAAAAAAAGATAAATAAATAGAATAAAAGCGATATTATTATAGAATAATACTAATACAAATTAGTATCACGAAATAGATAAGCAGGAACAGGGAAATTATAGGAGAAAGAAGAAAACTTAGAACAAAAAATTATGAACACGAAATTTGAAGTGAAAGAAAACAGAAACAAAGTGGGCAGAACAAAGGAAACAGAAACACAGTCAATGAATGAAGAGATTTTGAAAAGAGAAAAAGGAGAAAACAACTTACAATCGCATAATGAAACATTTAAGTTCAAACACTGTCCTTAAGGAAAAAAATTAATAATAATAATAAATAAATAAATTTCAAAGCAGCTATAACAAAAAACTCGGATTTTCAAAGTTTTTAATTAGATTCAAATAAACAAGAATGGTAACGTCTCGATCTTTCATCGGGAGGTCCCGAGTTCGAATCCTGGTCAGACATGGCATTTTTAATACGCTACAAAATTTCAATTTCACATTCCCAAGCACAAGCTTCGAACTTAAATGGTTAAGTTAACGTCCAAAAAAAAAAACCATTACCGAGTAAATATGTAGACCTATTTAGAAATTATCTTTTTAGAGTTTGGCGACTGAAAAAAGTTGAAAAAATGAAAAAGAAGATAATCATGAGGCCTTATCCAGCTGTACATCCTGATACTTACAAACAGGGAAAAGAAGAACAGAAAGAAGGGTTCAAACTGCTGAGATGGAATTAAAAAGAATTTATTTTAAGAAAAATTAAAGGGGACAGACTTCGGAAAATAACAGAGGAAAACTGGAAATAGTCCGTTCGAAAGAACTCGGAAATAGGTATAAACCTAAATATTTTAATAGAATGGGAAAATAAAAAGTTCTTTAAAAATAGCTGTTCTTAGAACAGAAGGATAGAAAATCAAAAGCATACACCGAACGTAAATGAAAGGACACGATGTTAGGAGAATTGAGAGGTGACACGTAAGAAAAGCGATGATAAGAGGATAGTTGAAGATCTGATCTGAGAAAACTCGGAAGAAGAGCTCAGAAGTTGACGCAAAATATTCATCGTAATCGATTCTCTAATCTTATATAACTGTACAGAGGTAAAACGAAAAACGCTATGTAATTAGCATCAAACTTCTTAGGTACTTAAAAAATAAACATTTTAGAAACGATTATTTCCTTTAAAAATTTTTTTCAACCTTTAAAAATTTGTTGAATTTTCACAGAATTTTATAAAGATCTGAAAGTCGAATTTTGTACCAGTCTTCTCAGACTGGACTGATACAAAATTCGACTTTCAGCAAGTATTAATGCACGGCTGCATAACAACAAACATGAATAAAATTTACACTGTATGTTAATTCAATCGTTCATCAGATGATGAACGCGTAACGATGTACACGCAAAGTCAGTAAACCCTCCCGATTACTTGTGAAAAAAAAATTAGGACCGTGAAAAAAACTTTTGTGAAAAATCCAGACAAAAAATTAGGGCCATTGCTACCGGCTGCTTCGTCGGAACATGATTATTACCAACTAGTAAATAAGAATTGCTGTGCGTTTTGGCTTTCGCATTTTCGACGGTTACGTTTTTTTGATGGTAAACCGTTGAACATCAAAAGTGTTGGGAAAGTTCGGAAAAATGCGACAAAACTTTGGAGAAATGAAATTTGGGCGGATATTTATAAGAGACGTAAGGGTAGAAGTGCTTAACCTCCGATACGATAAAACCACACCTACAGGGTGCTTAATTTTCATTAATCCTTAACCTGATAACTGGGACTCTTAATTATCACCAAATAAACAGTTTCAACAATTATTTAAAATACATGAAACTCAGGAAAATTTGCCTTCATTTCGATTTTTAATTTTAATAAGAAAGAAATAGAAATAAATCGTATCGTGATTCAACAGTAATATTTAAAGAACAATTGTAACCGGTAACGAGATATGGTGTTTCATTAAAGAGCACAACTAAAAAGAAAATCGTCTTACGTTTCAGGCCAATAAATCAAAACCATCAACAATAAATAAGAAAAAAAATGATGAAGATATTGCTTAACGAAATTTTTTAATTGATAAGGTTTACTTATAAAGATATTTCTTCTGGCAAAGTTTTAAATTTACCTACAGCTTATAAAAAAACTTCTGAAACTATTACGATGCTTTTGGAAAGATTTTGGTAATATGCTACATAACAATGCATCATAAAACTGCATTGGGTTTCGAAGATAATTTTACCAAACACAAAAAATGATTTATCATCCTCTAAACACATCACATATATATATATATATATATATATATTCATTTTTTTTTATACATTATTATTACTGAATTATTTAAACTTAATTATCTCAATGTAATAATTTTTTTCATTATTTAGTAATTTTAAAAATGTAGGTTTCCGCTTATTTGAGAAAATTAATGTGTACACTCTTTGTACGGTTGTAATTTGATTGCACGACAAAAAATGTTAAGCGATAGGATAAATTATACAAAACAATGTTCGAGTTAAAAAACGACCGACTGTAAGAACACGAGCCTCACATGTATCAAACGACGTATTTTGTAACGAATAGAATAACGATATTCCAAAAATAGTTAAATTATAATTAAACAAAACTAACAACAAAAGACTTGTTTACTGTTCTTCCCTTTCTTAAAGAACATTTACAAGACATGAGTACAAGACTGACTGTATAAAATTAGCAAATTATAAATTACAGAGCGGTTTGCTCCAGTTTTTAGTTTTTTTACTTTTTTTTATATGTTGTAAATTCAACAATTTTATAGGCCTTTACCTATATTTAGAGTGTTATTGGTCGTAAAACCACCCTGGCTGATGCATTTTTTTCACCGACCCACATTACACTTCACTTCAATCTATCGTGTATAGTTTTTACTTCCTTGTACGAAGTAAAGAAAGTGTTGTGATCGCGAAAAATTTCGGTTTTCAGATTTCAACGGAAATATCCATTTTGACCATCCCTGATTCCGTTTTCACTAGTTTCGGTGTGACGTCTACGTACGTATGTATCTCACATAAATCAAAAACGATTAGCCGTAGGAAGTTGAAATTTTGGATTTAGGACTGATGTAACATATAATTGTGTACCTCCACTTTTCATTACAATCCACTTGACCAAAAAAGCCAAAAATCCAAATTTTTTGGTTTTTGGTCTTTTTCTTAACAGTAATAAGCCCTCATTGAGAGATTTTCAACGATATATCATCATAAGCGGTACTTATTTTCATTGGTTCCAGAGTTATAGCCAAATAAAATTTCAATTAATGAAATATTTTGATCTGACAAGGGGAGGCACATCGGTTCAAATCCGACTCCATCTTTTTTTTTTGTAATTTTTTTTTAAATTTAAATATATTGATTTAATAATATTATTAATCTCTGATTGCAAAAAAAAAATATTTATGATAAATAATAATTCAATAACAACAAAAAATGAAAATATCAAATGTTATTAATGAAATACAATTCTATGTACTTTTCATTTTAAAAATATGTGCATCGTAATTTAATGGCCGTACAAGGAAGTTATGTGGTGTCCACATCAGATTTTTTCTAATAGTGATGGATGTTACAATTTTTTTGACATTATTACATTTTCCCGTATTATCTGGAAATGTATTATATATAATTATTTCAAGTTTTGCACGACATTATAATGTTTTGGTCACCAGAATAACTGGTAAAATTTCTAATTAAATTGGTTTATATAAATAATAAATTAAGAATTTCATTTTCTTAATAGTTTTCATAAATTTATATTTTTCTTAATATTTTCCAATTTATTTATAAGGGTTAACTAGCCAGTGAGGATACGCATCGCTCGCCCGACCATAGACCTCCAACGAGTTCGTTATTTTCATGGTTGCAGAATATTTTACAGATGCTCATTAAAAAAAAAAAAAAAAATTAATCATTTTACCTAATTATAATTCTGTTGCCTTCGTAAGAGAAATATAATGAAGTAAAAGGATTAATTTCTGTTTTTTTTAATGAATATATTAACATCTTAACCCCCAAGGGGGATAGGGCCTCGATCTATGTTTAAATCCCTCCCTGGAATAATATGAATGTATCCTGAAAATTTGAAAACAATCGGTCGGTTGGTTCTCGCATGATGCTACTGCAAGCAAATAGACAAACATTCGCATTTATAAGATAGATCATGAACTTATTTAAAAATATATATATATCACATTAATTCTACACAATAATGACGTATCAGTATCAACAGTAAAAGTTTAAGTCGCGGTAGATTAGGCCACGGAAAGTTGTGCAACAAATAAGTCCGTGTTTTATGTATGTATTAAGCCATAAAATCTTTTATTTCGAATTTTTCTTCTTTTTCAAACCTCGAGTATAAAAAGACCGATTTTAAGAAAATTACTACGCATTATTACTTTCTGCGTAGTAATTTCCTTTGTTTTATTAAAAGAATAATTAAATATTCTTTGAATAAAACAAAGTTTATGTCATAACTAGAGAACATTAAACAAAAATTAAGAAAATATACCAGGCTTCTAAGTTTCGAAATATTAACAAGATTTTAATCATCAACATGTAAACTTAAACAAAATAATTTAAAATATAATTTCATAATTTCTTTTAAATCTATTTTTCCGTGCGATAATTATCTTACAAATTAATTCAATAATGATTAAACTACATTATTATTATTACTTAATTCATTAATATTAAAAATTTAATTTTGTTCCAATTGTTTTCAGTTGATTAAAAATATAGTTAAATGACTACCAAATAGTAAAAAAAAATAAATCACAATTTCATCCACGACGTTAGGGAAAATATCACGCCTACCGAATTTAAAAACAATTCATATTCAACTTAATATGGAAAAAGCTGACAACAAACTTGTAGGACTACCCCGGAAGACGAGTTCCGGGAAAGTTCTACAACTGTGGGTTGTTCTGATGCACGACTTACACACACACACACACACACACACACACACACACACACACACACACACACACACACACACACACACACACACACACACACACACACACACACACACACACACACACACACACACACACACACACACACACACACACACACACACACACACACACACACACACACACACACACACACACACACACACACACACACACACACACACACACACACACACACACACACACACACACACACACACACAACTTCATTTAAAATATTTACCATTTTATTTAAACCATTTTTAATGGTATATTTACCATTTTTTCGTTTATTCAATTCAATGATTCTAACTAAATCGCTCGCGCATACCTATTTTATTCGCGCGGGTATGGAGGTACTAGCGGTGACGGTCGACACTAACTAATGTTATTTCACAACTTATTTATAACAAATTTCCCTTGTACGGTCGACATACTGGTGTAGCCGCGAGGCTGAACACACTAGGTACCGAGTCGACAGGGCAATCGAGTTCAAGACCCAGCCAGAGCGTGTTACATTTTTACACACTAATTTTATTCATTTATTTAATTCTACCGCTAACGTGTGACGTCAAAACATAGTAGACGACTACAACAGCATTTTAGGGGTAGGGGTTCTATTTTGCAAATGTTATTTTTTAACTGTTAACAAATCTATCTCAGAAAAATATGACCTTAATTAGACGAAATCTAGATATATTGAGTGTGACCTTGCTCTACAGCCTCAACCCTTTGATCTTTAAGTTGTAAATTTAATGACATCAATGCCCCATATATAGAAATAATCTTACAATGTCTGGTCAAAATCGATCCAGTAGCTCTGGAGGTGATTTAGAGGCCAACATCTAACACACACACACGTACATACGAAAATTAACATCCGGAGGATTTTCATCCAGCTTTTTGGATTCCTTTGGTGTCAAAAGTCAAGATCTGGTGAAAAAATCACATATGCCTTAACTGGACCGATTACAATACTTTCCCTCCTAGAGCTATAGCTTTGCTATAGCGCTATCTAGACGGGAAAGTAAAAACACTACGTCGAAAAGAAAAGCATACAAGCGAAATAAATACAAGTAAAATATCGTGGGGATACAATTAAATAATCCGAAGGGTTTGAGGTATTACGGTAAAAAACAAGTTCATTTTTACAACTTATACAGATTTAATTTTACTACTAGACATAATAATTTTCTGCCGAATAAAATGGATTAATTTTTAATACACCATAGCTAAATAAAAATCTTCAACAAAACATTACTCGTAAAACGGTTTTTTTTTAGCAACAATAATAATATTATTATTATTTTTATGGGTTTATTTATGTACCGATAAATAAAATAAAAAAGTGGATTTAAAATACAATTTAGACTAGAAATTCTCATAAAAGCGATCGGTTTGAACATCCCAAGGGAGCATTCCTCCCTATTGTGGAAAAAAGTGCCCTCTATTTCGTTCAATCAATATTTGAAGTCTCTTTGTCAGTATTGCTCAGATTCAGTGAGCTCTTTATACGGTTTCTTCAACAACGAACCTACCCCGTATCGTACCGTATCGCTTGCTTGTTAATCCCTTATATACAGAATCTAAACCTGATGTATTGAAGTTTACTGCATTTACTGAACTGTTTATTTGAATTGAATAAAACACCAAACACTATCTTCATTTTAATCTCCCTCCACTCTCTCTTTTTTAAATCTCCGTCCTTCTTCCTCTCTTCCAAACAACGGTCATAATGTACATTGATTTTAATTCCCGTGAATGGTGAATTACTTTATACATCGGCAATAATCAATTTTATTTTACAAAAATAAGGTAATTAATAAAATATGTTTATTAGTAAATAAATAAAAATTTGTATAAATAAATTTTAAGGAATTCCAAAATACGAATACTGCTTCCAGAAATATTTATATTAAACTTTTTCTGGTTTATACGATAACTTTTCGTAATATCTATAACGGTATTAAACCTATTATAATACTTATAACGGTTTATGAAACATAGTTTCACCAAAAAAATTTTAAAATTCATTTCATGACCTTCCAAAATGCACTTGAAAAAAATTTACCGTACCTCAGTATATTGATTTCAATTTTCTTATTTCAATATATTTTACGATTAACCACCGCAAAAATCTACTTCCGAAATTCTTCAAAACAAATTAAATAGAGATTTTATTTAATTCTTATATATGTAGTACGTAATAACCTATTTATTACACAACCTACGAGTATTATCATTCTGATATTAAAAAAAAAGTTATTAATAATTTCAGGAAATTGATTTTAACGCTTGCTATATATAATACACTGTAAAGCAAACTTTTAAATCATTTGAAAAAAATACATTTACATAAGTTTATGTATATAACCGGGAAATACTAAATATTAAATAGTTCTATAGAGCCTTAGACAATGGATGAACATTGACTTCTCGGCTTTGCTTTCTTACAAAAAACTTTTTTTTTATAGTAATAATAAAAATAATATTAAAATAAATAAAAAACGATTTTTAGAAACACTAAAAAATTTTAAAAAAATTAATCTCAAATGTTTCTTTAAATTACGACTTTTTGAAAAGAACGCTAAATTAAAAAGCTGGCAAAATAGTATTATATGAATTTCTCGTCTTAGCAGGTCAAATCATACAATACTCTGCACGGTTATTTCTTTGTCAAACCTATGCAATTCAATAAAATTCTTATTTTTAATTTCATAACAAACGTTTAAATATCAATAACAAAAAAGGATTCCCGAATTTATCAAATTTGTAAACCTCAAATTTTGGTAGCCCAATTGATATGGGTTTTTTTATTGATTATAGTGATTTCCAAATTTCAAATAAAAAAATTGTGTATTTCGGAACTCCCTTACTTAAATGGGGACAATTCAGTAAAATAGTTTTTATAAAGAAGTGATCCTTAACAGAAGAAATAAATTTAAAAAAAATATTGTTAAAAATATTGAACAAAAATAAAGTATAACTTTTATGATAGTAATGAAAAAAATGTCTTCTTACTTTTGATTTGGGATACATTGTAGGAGCCAGAACTACATTTTAAATGCCCTTAAAATGACAACAAAAGAACAAACTTTTCAAAAATAAAAATTAAAAAGAGTTATAGCAAAAAAAAACAGAATATTACATTTATTAGAAGAGAGAATTTTTTTTGCTCTAGAACAAAAATTTACTCCTGAAAAATCAATAAGTAAATAATATATGAAAATATCACGTGAGAGAGGACCATTCAATGATGAACCCCCCCAACGAAAATAAACAGAAAATGATTACAATAACAGTAAACATCCATGTCACCCCCCGAGTTAGTCTAGCAAACTTATCATCGCCGGGTTAAATTCGTCATCGCAAAATCAGCTGATTTACGAAGTCGAAATTTCTAAGGTTCGAGTCTTTGTAAAGACCAGTTGCTTTTATATGAATCTGAATGCTAGACTGTAAATACCGGTGTTCTTTGGTGGTTGGGTTTCAATTAACCACATGTCTCAGGAATGGTCGGCCTGAACTGTTCAAGAATGCACATTTACCGGAAGATTTACACGCCAGACTTCGAACAGATGCCTAGGCATCACTTCTGCAGTATTCTGCAGATTAACCCACCGGGTTGGTCTAGTGGTGAACGCGTCTTCCCAAATCAGCTGATTTGGAAATCGGGAGTTCCAGCGTTCAAGTCCTAGTAAAGTCCCAAGTTATTTTTACACGGATTTGAATACTAGATCGTGGATACCGGTGTTCTTTGGTGGTTGGGTTTCAATTAACCACACATCTCAGGAATGGTCGAACTGAGAATGTACAAGACTACACTTCCTTTACACTCGTACATATCATCCTCATTCATCCTCTGAAGTATTATCTGTAAGGTAATTACCGGAGGCTAAATAGGAAAAAGAAAGTACTCTGCAGAGTACTCTCATTATGTTGTTTTACTATGTAACCTGGTAACTATTACTTAAATAAATTGAATAAAAGGGAAATAATTTTTTTAAATTTTCTAAAAATATTTACACATAGCTTATAAGCTTAATAAATCAGCTTAAATAAAGTTTCTCTAAATCGAATACACCCTCCAATAAAGGATAAAACAAGAAAGTAAATATCTTTAAAATTTTTTTTTTTGTGTTTAAGAACAGGGATTTATAATTTTGGAAAACTGTAGATATTTTTTGATAACCTGTGTACAAACAAATATATACTTCAATTAAATATATGTATATTTCAATATATACTTCAATTTTAAGAGAAGGGGAATATTTTTTTTTTAAAACATTTTTTGGATTATTTATATATATGCATTGTAGGTAACAAATCTGTTTTAATAGATTTCTCTAAAATGCCTCTGAAGAAAATCGAAATTGTTTTTTTCGCGATATCGCCCACTCCCTTAACGAATTTAAAAAAAAAATTAATATTGCACCATACATGAGTTATCTGAACCATGAACCAAAAAGAAAATCAGGTTCGGCCAAACCTGAGATATAAGGCCAAAAGCAGTACGAAACAAATACATACATAAATACTTCTTTTTTTTTTTGTTTAGATAAACTAGTGCACCCTAAAACGTAAGATTTGCAAAAGACCCGATACCCTATTTTTGGCACGATCACCATACTTTCTCCATTTACCGGGAAAGTAAAACAAACACTTACTTCTAATTTGACATCGACTTCAAAAGGTCATCATTTTAAGACTAATAAAAACAAATATTATTATATCTTATTTTTCACTGAGTTTTTGGAGCCACGTTTATTAGAAAGTTCATTTTATTTAAAGTGTTACTTTAATTTATATTTTACTTCGACTTTTTCGTTTCGATAATAATAAATTGTGTTTGTCGAATTGTGATGAATCGATCTTAATGGTCTGTGTCGAATTTTAATATGAAGTATTATTTGAATATATATTTCACGGAATTATTTTTCTTCCTTTTAATCTCATTTACAGCTAAAAATTTTCATCTACAGAAGAGGTTAATTTAATCCAACATACCTATCAACACCAGGCTTTACTGTAGCTGTAATGGAAGTGGGAAATGCACCGCTCAGAATAGTTTTCTTTGAAAATAATAATGTTTATTATAAAACTTTTTTTTAAATATTCGTACTGAACAAAGAAAATTTAACGTATATTTTACCTGAATTTCGATTGTAATGTTGACATTCATTGGCACGGGTAAGTGAAAAAAGGCGAAAAGCGACACCATTTTGCTCGTGACTTTCTTTAATATTCCTTATATGAAAAATTTGTTTTCTTTGAGCATGATATGTTGCAATTTTCGAAGATGATTACGTTTTATGACACATCGCCAAAAACCACACGGTTAAGGCAATAAACAGATGTACTAAATAGTTTTTGGTAAATATTTACATTTATTTATAGCATTATATCCATTTGGGAAATATCGGAGAAAAATTTGCTTACATATTTTTTTTTAATAAAAATGTAATTTATGTAATCACTGAATCTCCATACAAGTAATACACAGTCCACCCCCATAGGAATAGTGAGTCATGTGAAATAAAATACAAGAAGTTGTTTGTTTTTAGTTCATATGACTTTTTAAATAGGCTCTTTCTGAGTCAATACACAACTCGAAGCGTTGGAAAAATTGTTCGAAACATTTCTGATATTCAACCTTTCAAATTTACTGCAGTACCATGGTCGTAGCCCTCTGGATATCTGAAATCGTGTCAAAAAGATGAAAACACTCGAAATACTGAAAACACTATGTTTCATCACCTGTTACGATGCAGGACATGAATTCTGGGTCCCTTGCGGCAGATCTTTTCATGTCTCTGCAGTGTTCCATTCTGCAATCTATTTGGTCGTCAATGAATGACAGGGACGCAAAGCGACAACAGATCTTTTTGCCCAAATTTTCAGTTAGAATGCGATGCACAGTTTTTTTTAGGAATTCCCAGTGATCTCCTCAATTAACCAGTAGATGCACAACGATAATTTTGAAGAATTTCAGCCACTTTTTGAACATTTTGTTCTACTCGAACTGTCGATGATTCTCCTGGACGTGGATCATCTTCAATGTTCTCTCTATCATCACGAAGCCTTGTATACCACTTAAAAACGTTTTTACGAGTCATTGCTTCACTACCATAAACAGTTTGATCAGTTTAAAAGTGTCTGTGGCACTTTTACCCAGTTTAAAACAAAATTTAATGTTTGCACGTTGCTCCATTGCTCCTTTCACGACAGAAGTTCAAAACATACTGTTAAAGTTTTAGTTATCACAGAGGAGCAGTCTGTGATGCCAGCGCTGTTAAATTTAAAACAGAAGGTAGTCTGAATACCATGCTAGTTAATTCATGCATCCGTTCACAGATCGCATTAGTAGTTATGCGAATATAATATCAGTCATCTTTCCTGTCGGACGGACTGTATATATATATAAAAATTTATTAGAGGAAAAGTATAAATCTATTTATGAAAAAATACTTCTGCTTTAACTACTGATAATTTTAAAATTCATAATTTTGTTTTGTTAACGGTTGAAAGGACCACTTGAAACAATATTTTGCATCCATTTCTCTTTTTTCTGGGCTTTTTTTTTAGGCTCTCCTAACAGTTCTTCAGTCTTTTTCTTTGTTTTTCCTTCTCCATTCTGACCAGATATTAGTTTCTTATTATTTCTCCATCTCTGAAACCCTTAAATTCTTATACCAGTTTTCTGAACGTTGTTTCATAGTTTATTGTTTTTTCAGATATTTTCATTTCTTTTAAATCTTTTTAAGCCACTGAGGTCCATTGATTTCGGTCTGTGTCATTGATTCCACTGTGAATACGGTTGAATATCTGTTAGATGAGCCAATTGTCATTCGTTCTCATAAGGTGTGCGAAGAACTTGGCTCTTCTTTTACAGATAGAATTTTACATATTTTCCGTTTCATTATATTCATAAAAATATTTTTATTACTTGTAAATCTGTATTTATTTTCTGAGCTACTGGTCCTAGGATTTTATTTGAAGATTTTCCTTTTTTCTCTATTGTACTTACTTCACCTAATTTCAAACTGAAAATGCATTCCGATGTGTGCTGGTTTGATCACCGTATTGTAATCGACCAAAAAAAAGCACATCTCTTTTTTCTGTTCAGCCTCCGGAACCTCCATACGGTATTAGGTCAGAGAATGAAGGAGGATGATATGGAAACGAAGAGTAGTTTTGTATAATCTCAGGTCGACCACTCCTGAGATGTGTGGTTAACTGAAAGCCAACCACCAAAGAACACCGGTATCCACGATCTAGTATTCAAATGCCGATCTAGTATAGTAATGCCTGATTTTGGCTTATTCTCTTGCGGTGTGATTCTTTTACTTTATAAAAATTTCTTATTTCATAGAAATATAAATATATATTTAAAAAATAATACATATTCAAAAACAAAATTCTAATTGTACGGAACTTAAAATAAGTATGACTTGAAAGAATTTTGAACCCCGAATATTTTGATCTTTAATAAAAAAACCAACGTGTTTTCTAGTTTTTACACCTATCTGGATCAAGGACTACGTGTAAGTCAAATTTTAATTTCAACGAAGCTGTAATTACAAAATGTACTTTTTCTCACGTACAAGAGCAGTAGATAAACGAACCGGTATTTATTCGTAGGCATACAAATTTATAGGATAAAAAGGAGAGGTTCATTTTACACTTTAGATCGCCCTTTACTTAGTAAAATACCAAAATATTAATTAACACTTAATCATTTCTCCATTCATCGTTCAGAGATTACGAAAATTTTATTCAACTACTGTCCACTATTCTATCTGTTAGTATACGACTATGTTTAACTCGAATTCTTGGAAAATTACTTCAAAGAACATAAATATATTTATTATTTAGCTGTCATCACCAATACAACCAGGCACACATGGTAATTAAGAACATTGTTTATGTAAAGAATCTAGAATTAAGTGTTATTTAATAAAAATATAAATATTAAGAGTGTACAATATTTTTATAAATAATCTAAGTGTATTATATAGGTATGATTTACAACTTCTGTTATTAGAAATGACTGCAACCAGTTGTGGTCTTATTATCAACAGCTCTATTATCTGAATGTAAGCTCTTACATGGGATCGTTCTAGTAAAACCAAAAATAAAAAGAAAAATTAATTTTACAAAAGCTAAACGCTACGAAAAAATACCGTATTTGTTTATGGAATGTAAAAATTGTTTTGCGTAAAAAAATATATATATATTTTTTTTTAACAGAATGTAATATTATAAAAACTAAACAGAAAACAATGCCATAATAATGACTGTTGGTTGTTGTTGATTATGAACTTGGTTAGCTGTCACGAGAATATTATTTTTATTATAGCTGTCTCGGAGTAAACAAATAGTTGAGATGAGTGTAGGAAGGTCCAATATGAATTCCTGACACGGTGTTATGTCCCAGGACACGGCCTGTTATTAGAGCGCCGTTATGGGACGGTTCGGCTCACACCACTTTACGCCGCGACGCCGCGGCATCCCTGACTCATCCCCTCCATCGTTTTCCCCCCGACAGTTATCGCACACACACCGTCAACCCTACCACCATCATCGTCTAGTTTGCTTTGCCAACACAATTCATATTTATAAACCAAAATTCCACAACCGTATTCCGTTGTTCAACTCCTGCCATTTTATCGCTCGTTCGAGTGTTCGCCGCTGGAAAATAATTTTTAATTATTATAACATTTCTTTTATTATTTCGGCCTCATTTTATTACTTCAAAGCGCTTCCTATAAAAAAGAATTCATATTAAAAAATATTTTGTATCGCGATAATAAAAATAAATATATTTTCTAACTGAAAATAAAATGTAAATATAACTACCGGCCGTTGAAATAACTAAACTATTATAATTATTAATATTTTCTTAAACGCTTTATTTTCGTAGACTTGAAATTAAATTAAAACGGTTAATTAAAACAAAAAAAAAATTCATATTAAATGAATAATTCAACCAAATTCAAAGCTTTTTAACGTCTTTATATTTTTCAACATTATTATTAATTTTAAACTAATGGCAACAGTTTTCATAAATGTAAAAAAGTGAATATTTTTTACAGTGTTGACAAAAATTCTAAAACTATTTTTAAATAATAATGTATAATTTAAACATGCTGAATGTAATCAAAATCGTTTAACCCCATAATAACGATGTCTCTTACATTCTTTAAATTTATAATCCAAATAAAAAATTTATAATTCGTTAAACTTATAATCCAAATAAAACATTTATAACAAATATCCATTAATAAAAATAAACAATTTAAGCAATATTTAAAACTACATTAGATTGAAATCTTTATAAAATTAATTAAAAACCGATTTTCTTAACTTGTATTCTCCTTTAATCCTAACAGCCTAATATAGAATGACACCCAAACAACTAACAACAGAATGAGTTCTAATACATTATTTAACCAAGAAAAATGTGCCCGACAGTATACACGAGGATTTACGCCGGAGCCGCCAGTATTACACTGACAGGTAATGGATTAAAGCAATAACCGGTTGTAATCATTTCATTAATAAGAACGTATAAAAATACTTAAACTTATACTTGTTTATACTTATTTTCACACAATTATCATGGCTTTAATAATAGATTTACGTAAAATTATAACTCTTGACATGTAATATCTAAGGTCGTACATAAAAATAATCAATATAAAAATGATCTAAAATCAATATAATCATTATAGATATGATGTTTTAGATCATTATAATCAATAAAATGATTTAAAATTATATAAACCAGATAAGCTGAAATGGACAAATATATATCATTAATATTAATTTTTTTAAAAATTCTGACTACTTCCGTTTGTCATAAAATGTGTTTTGCTCCCGACCTTAACAATTTCTCAGACAGAATCACATTTTGTTACACAGGTTATTAAAACGACACATTAGCTATTATCTGTAATGCAAGAAGATCCAAATTCAATCTCAATTAACTAAAGGTACCAACAATTAGTTTTAATTCCACTGGATCGTATGTTACATGGTACCTGCTAGTCGCATGTTTTGGAATGGTACCTGATATTCTGAACATAGGATTTTTTTAAGATGACTAACTCGGTTTTATTTATCTAATTCAAATGATTTTTTAAGATTCTTAAAACTTGTGAGTGATATTATGACATGAAACGTTTACTAATGTATGAAAAATGCCATGAATGACAAGGATTCGAATCCAGAACCATTAAGATGATCGACAGAAACACTACTATTACGCGACCAAGGTTGGTTCCATAAGATTAAAAAAATGAACTTGGAATTAACTGTAACCGGAACTTCAAACCGTAGATAGATAATCACTCCTGATTTAAATAAATTTTGTTTTTCTCTACTGAAATGACTTGCATTATATTGTGTGTTAATGAAAATTTGTTGAGTAGAAGATATTATTAAAGAAAATATTAAATTCTACTATAATATAGTGTTTCACAAACAAACGAAAGTAATATCAGAATACGTTGTAGTCGCGAAAATCGAAACCTAATATGTAAGTTCTTATAAACATAGTTTTCGAAACGTTTCCTTTTCAAGTTACGGCTAGAGAAAATTTTCTCTATGATTTGTTCTAACAGTAAAATGAGACCTATATGAACACACATTATAGGGAAAAATTATGGTTTTTGACCTGAAATTTTTAAAGTAAACTGGATTTCAGACCTGTGTCTCAAGCAGTTTTTGAAAAGTCGTTAGAAAATAAATAAAAAATTATAATAGAAAGATGTACATTTCAAGACTCCGTTCGGTGGTAGACTGAATTTCCGCCAAAAAACAAGAGTGAAAAAATAACACAAAAAAACGACAAAATTGTGTTATTCATCGTAACGGTGTAGCTTTTTATGAAAGGCGCGACTTTTCGTTCACTAAAAAAATCTTACTCTAATGTGATATGACAGCTTTATTATGTATTTGTCTTTATATAAAAGCTATTTTCACTATTAAATACTCATTAACACGTTTACACGTTTACATGTTTTTACTCTTTTCTCATCACGCAAAATAAATCAGCCCTTTTTGTTATTCTCCGACAGCAAGTCAACATACTTTATAAAAATAAAAAATAGATTATGTTTTCAAAAAACATGATAATAAAGTAAATAAAAAATAAACTTCGCTTCGTCTATATTTAGTCAGATGGCGCAAGCTATAATCACATGTTTTATCAAGAAAAACTGTAACCTCCGTTTTTCCTTGTACGAGTATATTCCATTAATTCTTTTTAGCCTCCAGGACCACCATTAAGTATTGCTTTAGAGTATGAGATTAAAATGACGATTTTATAGCGTGTGAAAATGCCGTGTCTACCAGGGATTCAAACCCGAGACCTCTGGATGAAAAGCCAAGACGCTTACCACTCGCGTCACGGAGATCGGTATTTCATCAGATTCCGCAAGCTATAAGGGTTCAGGAAATACTACAATGTATCAAAAGATTATTATGAACAAACATTTTAATAAATTATACAAATACTTGTAGTAGAATATGAATTATTTTTTTAAATTACATAAATACGAAAATAAAATTAATAAAAAATTACTGTATATAAAATTAAATATAATAATTAATATTAGATTTATTAAATACAATTAAAATAGAGTTAATAAATTATTATTATTATTATTATTAATAATAAAAATAAAAAAAATTGTGTATTATAATGATGAAGGGTAAGATTGAAATTACAGCTGATCTACGATCAGCTAGCTGGTCTATGATGAGGTAATTACCACGTAAACGGACGTAATACGCATATGATATATTTATTATTAGCAAATAACAAATAAAAATTAATAAATAATACACATATATGAAATAATTTTTTTTGCCGCGAAAATCGATAACTATAATCTAAAGATAAAATGATCCATTTGTTTTTCATTTATTTTATGTTTTATACATCACGATGAATGATAAAACCAAAATAACTGATAACACAACCACCAATTTTATTGTAAGACAATTTTATTCTAAGACACAATTTTATTGTAAAAGTGATAGTGAATCTCCTTATGACAAAAACATTATGAAATCAAAATAAAAATGTGAATAATGCAAACCACCGAAAAACACTTACAGTGTGAAGGTGTCCCTAAAAAAAACAACTGTTTGTCCCGAATCCAAAAAAAATTGATATTTTTAAAATTACAAAAGTTCACTTGCCACAGGACTGTTTCAAGATGCAACAAAAAACTGATTCAGAAGAAAAACGAAAAAACAAACACGCTACTCATTTGTTTAGAGCAACATCTATTTAGAGTAACATTATTTTGCTATTTATTATTTTATAATTAAAACAGCCTCATGACAAGTGAACTATTGTAATTTTAAAATTACCATTTTTTTTTTAGGATTCGGGACAAATAACTGTTTTTTTTTGTTTTTGTTTTTTTTATGATTTCCTTCACACTAAGTATTTTTCGAGGGCTTTGTATAATTCAATACTTTCTTTTAGATTTCATAATGTTTTTTGTTGTAAGGAGATTCATTAACACTTTTATAATGAATTGGTTTTTTAGTGGTTTTTAATATAAACATAAATTAACTTACTTACTTATTGTATGTCAACAAACAAATAAAATTTTGAAACAATATTTGATTTAGAGAAAATTAAATTAATTAATTCAGACAGTTAAATATTAAGTTAAAAAAAATTCAAGCAATTCGACTTTCTTCAAAACAAAACGTGACCAAAATATCAAACATTTTTTTGATATTGAAAAAGAAAAATTGTAGCAACAAAATTACATACTTAAAATAAATAAAAAATAATAATAATAATTAAAGATTAAGCAAGAGAACAATTTAATATCAATTAAGTAAAACAATTTATAAAATTTGTTTATCAAACAGGAATTTAATAATTTAAATATTTTTTATTCCAAAAACCTGCAATATTTAATAGCTCATCAACAAGTTTAAATTTTGTATATTGTACCTGAATAATTGTTAGCATACACCAGTGATAAAATACAATGAATGCATATCATACATTAACAAAATTTTGGTTTGCTTTAAAGTGATTATATCTTCATTATTGGTCTATATTTATTTAATAAAGGAAGATTAAACTTTCATTTTCTTTCAGTTGACTTTAATTTCACATTAAAATTACAAAATTTGATGAGAAATTTTACGTGTTTATTAACAATAGCAAAGCTAAATTTATGCTAAAACAAATAAAAGTATATCTTTCGAACCAACAAACAAAAAAAAAATAAGGAAATAGATTTTTAGACTTCACAAGTTTCTGGAAACTACTTGCAATATAGAGGTCTAACAAATTTGTTTAAAAATCTTTTAAACAACCAGAAATCTTTTCCGGTAGTTGCACCCCGTAAATTTTAGTAGAGATTTCACTTTACCGTTGAAATAAGAATCAGAGCGAAACATTCTTTGCCCTAACTCAAAAACAGCATTTTTGATCAATTTTTATGCAAAATTCTTCCTTTATTTTCACGAGTAGAAAATAAACTGATATTATTTTCCGTTTTTTTTTTGTAAGAAATCGTATAAAACAAAATAATTAAAGAAATCATACCAAACGTACATCATTTAAAAAAGACTTCAATTTTAAACTCCTGCTGCACTCATTCATTTACCAGAGCCTTAGATATGTTCTATTATTGGTAATAAATCATTTTATATTCAAACCACTAAATTATTAACACTCACATCAAACCCGAAAAACTGCACATTTAAACCTCGCAAAAATATCCCCTTAATTAGTAGAATCAAACTTAGGACGTTTTTGTCCACTAACCGCTAATCCGGTGAAAATTCGCTAATGCGATTTCTGAAGCGTTAACGATTTTCTGAACGTCTTTCACACACATTGAAATTTAACTATCAAATAAATAAGGAGGAATATATACATCATTTTCTAAAAATTAAAAATATAATAAATAATTATGAATTCCTAATTTCCATACATCATTCGAACCAATAGACCTAATATTATTTAGCTTGAAATCAATCAAAACTTCAAAATGTGATCAACTCCAGCATTTCTTAACACTATTCCTGGAGAATGGCTGAAAATTAGACATAATTAGGGTCCTCACGGTAAAACGAATTCCGTAATTTCTCGCAATATTCCGAATTTCTTGAATATAAACTAGAAATTAGGTCCAAATAATAATTCTATCAGTTTGAATCAAACTTAAAATTCATAGAAAATGTAATTCCTTTAACTAAACTCTAAAATCATTAATGCGATCAAGATCTGATTAAAAGGACTGGTAATTCCTGTTTAAATTCTATAAAGAAAGCTTGAATATTGGAAGGAATATTTGACAAAATAATTTTTTAAATTAGTTACATCTTATTTAAAAGGTTAGATAGAAAGAATAAGAAAGTTATTCCCTGTAACTAAAAACCAAAGTAACTTACTATTATAAGAACAAATAATTTCTCAGCCTCTATTAAAAAAAAAGATTCAACAACTTTGCAAAGCACAAATATCCAAGCAGTAATAGGAATCTATTAATAAAACAGACTGATCATTTAACAAGGTCTCTAGCTAATTGAACGGGAAAAACTACATGAAATTTCCCGTAAATGTATTTTTTTCTTTAAAAAAATATTCATTTCAGTTTTCTTTACCACCAAAAGATTCTATTCTCGGCGACATTTTTGAACACAATTTCTTGCTACTCATATACGACATTTATCAATGAATTGTGTTCTGTTAATCGCCTTCTAAATCATCGTAATCAATGAAATAATGAAATTTAGAATAAAAAATGTTATTTTAACTTGTAATTCATCATAATCGGATTTTCTGCTATCAAAGTACAGAAAATCACTTTTGTAATGATGGATGTAGAATTAAGAAAAATGCGCATATAACTTAATCTATAACGCATATAACTTCATTATCTTCAAAAATCGTAATTCATTACCGATAATTTTCTCTGTACCTCTTTATTTTAGAGTAAAATATTAAAATAAATATTTTTTAAACTAAATAAACAATTAAATAATTTTTTAATAAAAAAGGTGAAACTGTTAACACTAATGGTAGATGTAGTTGATTCACTGAATGATTCATAATATATAGCTATCAAACTATACAGCTTGTATTACTGCATATCACTTTCCATATATAAGGAAATCACTTCGATGTTTCACACGGACTTAAAATAAAAATAAATTTCACCTTTCTGTTTTAATGCGCATTCATTTTTTCATCTCGATATTTCAGTTGTTCATAAGATAATTAGCCTTATTGAATAGGTAGTTCAATCACTCCCATTTAATTTAATATACTGCCGCGTATTCGCGGCTCTATTAGAATATTGAAAATTGATAACTGAAGATGTTTATACAATTACACTTCATTAGTTAAAAAACATAAGTAAAACAAGACAAATCAATAATAATGATTTGTAATAATAATAATAATAAACCATTTAAAAAAAACTCACAATAATAATTAGAATAATGACAATAATGGCAACAGTAAACAATAATAATATTAAATGGCAATAACAAATAATCATAAATGTCAATAATAATAATAATAGACAGAGAATGCATACAAAACAGAATTTAGAGTAACCATCAGGGTTTATTCACAGTTAGATAAATAATGAAAACCAGAATTCAGTCTAAAGTTCTTTTACTGCAAATACCTTTGGTATTCACAAATAAATTACACTAAAAATTAGGAATGAAATTTAGAAAATTATCTCCTTCACTTATACTCTTACAGTAACTCACCGAATCATTTTTTGTTTTCATGTACTGGATGTACTTGTAACGTCACCGTAATTCGGTCGAACCTAAATTAGAAATTCCCTAATTCACTGACCTCCTCGCAGAATACTCTCGCTGATTTGACATCATAACATCTCGCTTATACTCATGTCGCGGAACTCATCTCGCAGACTCTCCTCGCGAAACTGATTTTTAACTGGTCTTCCCCGGAGTATTTATACTCCAGTCCTCTTTACCTGCCGGACCGTACCAACCTCGAAGCGTTAGAATGATCGACCGCCCTCACATTTTCCCATGAAATTCCAAAACTTGGTCCGATAACTTTTCTCACGGAACGACGTGTGTTTAGTATGTCAGTGGGTATTATTATAAAAGAAGATTGTTAAACGGACCTGTTACCTTTACTAAAAGGGTTTCTTTTAGCCCCTTTCTGGATTCCTCCCATTATTATATTTTCTACTACTTTCACTTAATTGGTAGGAATCCGTTATTCAGGTCCGCTATACCGGTCTTTTTACAATACTCTCTATAGTTTATTTTATAGATACCAGTTTTTTAGATACTTCAAAACTAATGGAAAATGGAAAAATATTATTCAATTCCACAGGGTTCTATCCTACCTTCTCTAAATTTACACAAGTGACGTGCAAGTATATCAATAACTTGTATATTGTCGTCTGTAATTCATTCACGTCTTATTCTATAAATAAATGCTTCTACATTTGGGACAACAGCGTGACAGTACAACATAAAGCAATCTTTTGAAAGTCTAAAAAATTTACAAAACATACGATATAAAAATATTTTCTTAAACCGATCATGCTATACGGATGCAAAGTCTTCGGATCGGCACAAACTGATAACACTAGCCGCATTCAATATGATCGTTTCAAGATCCTAATATTTATAACAACAGATTGGTAAACGGAAAATAATAATATTCATCGTGACCGTAAAATATTGTACGTAAATGAAGCAATTGTTTTGAAAAATCGCATCTAAATTAGGAAAACATAAAACTTCATTTGTCAGAGCTACAGTTTGTTCCAAAGTAATCTTCCACAAAGACTGAAAAGATGTGTAGGAGAGATTTGCTACAATAATTAATATATTTTGGTAAAATATTCCAACCTATAATATTAGGTGATGAACTAAACATAAATACCAGTAGACACCGAGTGTCCGAAAATTACCTGAAGGACTTTGATATTGAAGAAATTATTTATTAAGATATAAAAACGGGTTGTAAGACTTTAGAAACATTAAGAGTGTAAGTTTTTTACCTATAATCAAAGACATTCAATGTAATCACCGTTAGTAATTCGCAAAATACCAGCCGGTAATCAACTTCATGCAATGTTCGTTGTAACATATCCACATCTATCAGACGGAATGCGTTAACAATCCTCTCCTTAACGTCATCAATATTCACTACACGAGTTTTGTATACATTATCTTTGATGAAACCCCACAAGAAAAAAAATCACGTGCAGTTATATCCGGTGATCAAGGTGGCCAAGCTATTGATCCATCACGTCCAATCCAACGATTTGGGAATGTGTTGTTGGATTCACGCACTAATATACCCCAATACGCCGACGCTACTTCATATATGATGTAGCGCCACCATAACAATAACAATTTTGACACGAATTACATCCACAACACGATTACATCATAATCACATATGATTTCGGGTTTAAGCTCTTTAAGCTGAGGGTAAATAAACCCTTCTAACAAATCCAAGTAGATACTCGCGTTAACTGCTGTTCCCGCAAAAAAAAACCAATCACAAGATCGTTAAGCAGTCCGCACCAAACATTAATTTTTGGACTATCTCTAATACAGTCAAGTGTAATGTTTGGATTCTTTGTTCCCCGTATTTATTAACGTTCTGAGTGTTCAATTTCCAGACACGTGAAATTTAGCATCCTGTGATTATATAACTTTTTCAAGGTAAGAATAATCATTTTCGATTCTTTCAATCATTTCCACGATAAATTCCTTTCTAGTAGTGCGATCTTGTAGTGTAATGTGCTGCAATATTTGTAATTTACAAGGACGCAATTTTAATCGTTTCTTCAAAACATTGTGAATGGTAGATCGCGGAAGATTAACTCACACGCTGCACTCCGAGTTGACTTCCCAGGCCTGCGAACAAAAGACTGACGAATGATCTCCATTTTTTCATCTGATGTTCTAGGCCTGCCTGTAACCTTATGTTAACACTGCCGTTTCTTTAAATTTATCGTATCGTGAACGAAAACTTGTTCTAGAGGGTGACTCTAGATCGTGGATACCGGTGTTCTTTGGTGGTTGGGTTTCAAGTAACCACAAACTCAGAAACGGTCGACCTGAGACTGTACAAGATTACACGTCACTCATACATATCATCCTCATTCATCCTCTGAAGTAATACCTGATGGTGATTCCAGGAGGCTAAACAGGAAAAAATAGGGTGGCTCTAACTTAAACACAGTTCTAAAATAGCGTCGAACTTCTGTCTTTCTTTTTCCTGTTTATCCTCCGGTAATTACCTTTCAGATAATGTATGAGGATAACTGCAGTGTAGCCTTGTACAATCTCAGTTCGACCATTCCTGAGATGTGTGGTTAATTGAAACCCAACTACCAAAGAATACGGTATCCACGATCTAGTATTCAAATCCGTGTAAAAATAACTGAATTTACTAGCACTTGAACGCTGGAACTCTCGACTTCCAAATCGACTGATTTGGGAAGATGCGTTCATCCCTAGATCAAGCCGAACTAGTGTCTGATTTTTTTTCAATAAACCACTACGCATTTTGCTTTCATCTGTGGATTCATAGCGACTGCTGTATGCGATTACGTGTACAACCACAGCCATAACTACTATTTGCTGAGGAAATCTTTATGAGTTACCTGTTAAAGAGAACCCAACCATTTATAAAGAGGACTATTAATTTTTTTCTAATAAGGCTCAAAGTTGTTCAGATAATTCTCGAACACCGCTACATAAGGTATAAAAAGTTTAAAACGGATTTTTTTCTCAATTTTTATTATTGAGGGGAAGCAGTTGGATGGTAATTCGTGTCAAAAATTGTTTATAAATTTCATAATCATTTCATTTATTACAAAACCGGAATAAATAAGAAACAATATTACTCCTCATTGGACCATATTTGTTAAAATACTAGTGGCTTTTTAAAAAAAGCCACTAATATTTTAACAATCCTAAATGTCACAGGCTTTAATGTAACTGAGTTTTATGAAGTGTAATCTTAAAGCATAAAAATATATAATATAAAATTAGTACGTAATGATTTATGAGAAAAAGACCCATCTGTATGTCCGAAATTAAGAGTGTAAAATCAAAGCGTGAAGAAACTATTTAAAAAAGCATAATAAAATATACGCGTGAAAACCAAGTAGATAGTATTAATAATATAGATACAAAACCAAACAAACAAACTTGTATATAACTATAGGAAAAAGCTTTGTTAAGAAATCTCTCAATAGGGTAACAACAATAAATACAAGTCCACGGTAGACCTCAAGTATAATATCAGACAAGTATCCGGAACGAATGAGCAATCAATTGGTGTAATTATAAGTAAATGGATGGATGTGTGTGTGTATGTGTTTTTATTATAATGAATATTAAGGGGAGTAGGGGATATCGGTCTAGTCAGTGAAGGAGAATGTTGTAGTGTAGGAGGGTAGTACACGGTAGGGAGAAAGAAAGAGAGAGCGGATGAAAAAGAGAGGGGTCAGCCTCAGCTGCCATTTCAAGCAGAGTAAATTTGAAAGCGGGGCCAGCTATTGGGCGCGACGCGGCCCTGGAGGGGGATTACTCGAAGCACTGTTGCAGTTTGATCGACCGGAAAAGGCGGATATTCCAGCTTTGGCGAACTCAATGGAAAGCAGCCTCATAAAAACATTTTCCCGCCAGATCGCGCGAATACAGTACACCGATGATCCTCTCTACTTTTATTATATCATTTCATTTCATCCATATTACAACCATTGCATGAAACATCACGCTTATTCCTCTTCTACCGAACCTCCCCCGACAATCTTTCAACTCCCTTATGAGGCCTATCGTCTATAATTATAACAATTAGTTACCTCTAACAAAAGGGATCAACGACTACGCTATTCATCACAATATCGTAAAAAGAAAACGGTTGATCTCCTTTAATCCCTGCAATTATATATAATCTTATACTTCTTTGTGAATTTTATACAAAAAATACTGGTAGCATAGAATAATAACTGTGTTATTGCAATAAAAAAAAAATTAACTAATATTAAATATTAATAATACAAATTAACGACGCTCTAAAATAATTAAAATTGAAACCTATATCAAGAAGGTTCCGGGTTCGAATAGAATTATAAATAAAAAATTAAAATTATAAAATATAAAATTTTTACTTGCTACAAATTTCTGAATCATATTTCTATAAATTTAAATAACACTTAATTATTTCAAAAAAGTTAAATAATAAGCTAAATAAGCATTTACACCGATCGTTATGTGCAAATATTAAAAAATGTAATACCAAATTGTTCACTATAAAATGACAGAATTTTTTTGTTTATTTCTTACATAAACATTAGTTTAACAAAAACAATATAATATAATAAAATCGCTTATATATTTTTTTCAAAGTAAATTATTAGAAAGGGCAATTATTTTAATATGATATTAAACAAATAAATACTTTTATAAAAAAATTAAATATATTTTTACGTAACTTTGCTTAAAGTTGTACCACTGTTGGCATGAATAATAAAATTATCTAAAAGATTAGCAACATAATATACACATCCTTTTAATTAACAAAATTGTTTAGAATTAATGAATAAAATAAAATTATAAATAAAACCAGCAAAATCTTTTTGTATTTGAATTAATAAATTGATATGCAATTGCCAAAAAAAAACCCTAAATCCAAGGTAAGAAAAGAGTTATATAAAACTGTTATCGAACTAAAAAGGAACTACATACAGAAGAAATACACGTAAACCTTTTGAACCTTAACCGCAATAAAAAATTAAATCTATTAATAACCTTTTTTTTAAGAACGGATTATAATAACGACATAAAAGTTAATTTTTTTTTTTTTAGCTTTAATTAATTAATCCATGAATGAGATACTTATTACTTACTAATCCAGGTTTTCTTTAAGAAATTTCATTCCACCTAATAAAATAAAAATTGAAATATTATTACATATAAATAGATGGAACGTCACCTATCAAACAGAATCAAAATTAAAATTTCAACAAGGTAAAAAACCGATGCGGTTTGTCGTTTGTTAGTACGGTTATCACAAGAAAAAATTAAAATTACGGAATAATAATTATTTTTAAAAAAATCAGGTAATACTTCATTAATATTTGCAACTATGTTCGTTATAAAACCAGAATACGGCGAACAGAACAGATATCAGTTGAGCTGAATTATTATTACCACCACTACGATTAGCATGCTGATATAGGAAAACATATTTCTTATATAAAAAATATAAGAAGATAATAAAGCAATCCGCTCATTTACAAAATAATTTTCTCACGGGAGCTTTTTATTTTTGATACTGACTATCGTTTTTTAACCGATGTGCCCTATATCAAGTCACTTACAACCGTTTGGCGCATTAACAGATAAATGTCACATAACAGGAATATATTTTACATTTACACTTTACGTTTTTTCCAAATAGTTTTCGTTAAAACTTGACTTATTTATCAAAATAAATTAATTTAGTAAAATAAACGAAAACGAGGCAAAAGAAAAACTCTTCAGTTTTGCGTTTTAATACACAGAGATAACCAGATATATGGTGTATATATATAAATATATTATATTATAATATATATATATTATTACTTTTAAAAAATTATGTATTACTTTTCTCCTTATTTATAACAATTTAGCATTGTCATTATCTTTCGTTAGGAGTAGTTGTTACATAAATGGTAATTTCAATCTGAATCAATTGAAAATATTATTCAGTTACTTAAAATTAAATTATTTTAATGTACAATGAAACGTCTAATTTTTCTTAATTTATATCATACTAGTCAGAATATCCACCCGGCTTCGCACGGAAATTCCTTGTCTCACGGATACGGAGTTGCATCTTAGTCAATTTTTTTCGGATAAAATTTACTTAGGTAAAAATTAAAGAACTGAGACCGCAGTGCGTGATATAAATGCAAAAGTAGACAGACAGGCTCAACGATCAAGAGATCCAGAAAACAAAATTAAATTTAATTCTAAGAACCGAGACACTTGGTTTATGTTACTGGATACAATACTTCGTATGTATATAGAACGTATGATTACAGCACGGTAAATCCAAAACGGCTAACGATTGAAACTTATTGAATAAATACAGGCCTAAAAAAGCAAGCAATTTTTTTATGCCAGGAGTTTCAGTAATATATTTTTAATGATACATATATTTTTTTTTTTTTGGCCGACAACAGTAAACCGTTTTAATGTTATTCCCCATGCCTATCTGTGCTAGACGTTTAACCTTAACACTTTTACTGCATCCTACTTTCTTAATTATCTGTCTTATGAATTTCAATCTTTTCCTCGTCTACAGTTTGTACTTTCCACACATCCTTCAATTATTTAATTAACTAAAACAGAATGATCCCTGAATATATTATTATAAGATTTACCGACCTGTTCGTCTCTACAAGACTGTCATAAATTTCTCTCCTAACCTGAACGTCCCAAACATCTTCATTTTAAACTTTATCAAGATCCTCGCATAATACTAGAATCTGAAAATCTCCATTTTTCCTTCATTCGTTTCTATTTTCCCTATATCCACTTTTCGTTATCATAAGTGCTGAACTTTGCATAAATATTTTTCAAGAACTTCTTTTTAATCCAGATTTTAGATTAATTTTTATAGTTCATCTTTACAATAGTTCATTTTTATAATTTTTTTTTAATATTCAATTTGCCATTTTTTTTTTTTAAAGCCGTTCTCCTTTTTTGAACCAGCCATATTAACACAATAAAAATAATTATTCAATTGATTCAATAAGAGGTTATTCGTATAAATAAATAAAGACCATTTTCAGAAGATGGTGGCCTATCTCAAACCATTTAAACCCTAAATATTTATATTTTAAATTCCGCTTTTTTGTTAAGTAATTCTAGTAAACTCCCTTTCCTGATAAAAAAAGGTAACTCATTTCACATAAACTTTATCAAAATTATTTATATTTATTTCTCAGAAGGATTTGAATATTTTACTGAAATGTGTATTCACAATGTTAAATATAATTACTATAACTAATTATTATTATATATATATATATATATACACACATAATTTTTTTTTTTTTTTTTTTTTTTTTTTTTTTATAGAACAGATCCGTAAAAAAGTAAAATTAATACGTTTATGATTAAATCATCGATTTATATACTTTAAAAACTATGATGTGAGAAAAAACAGCTTTTCCTCTGGTCATTAAAATACACAAATACATTTTTTTGAAATTTCAAAATCATTTAAAATCCATCAAGCTCAACTATTTACTTATAATCCCCAACCAAATAAAGCAAAATAAAATCCAAACTATTAAGGCAAGGTAAATGAAGATAAGCAAATAGAACAAAAATTAATAAGATAAACTAAAAAAAATTAGAAATAATTAATTAGATCATAATTTCTAAAGGGATAAAAAGAAATAACATTTTATTTTACAGGGACTAATATTATAAAAGCTAGTATAACGAACAAGAATAACGTTTTGACATCTGCTTTACTATGACAGCAAAACGAAAAACACCTCGGTGTTTGCACAAAAAAAAAATTGAGTATATTATTAGAGAGGTTGATTAGCATGACAGAGGTTACCGTTGTCGCTATTGTAAATGAAAACTAGGCTAACGGTGAATGAAAGAACGAAAAAGGTAAAAAAAAGAACATCTTGCGTAGATAGGGCGGGTTGTTTGTCAGTTATGATTCGAGGGGGGATTTTAGAAAGGGAGTTAGTCGGGTAGTAATAATAAAAGAGAGGGATAGAGTGAAGGTACAACATTTAGTCGGGCTATGATAATTGTGGACATAAGGCTTGCCGCGGCCATTTTGACGGTAATCCTGTTTTTCAAATGACTCGAACCGGAGCGGGAAGGAGTCGGGCAACAGGGGTACCTTTAAACTTCCTATTCAATTCATGATGTTTTCACCCCTAGATTTATTTATAAACTCCCTTTAAGGGTCTATCCACACTATACGACAGTCGCCTCAGGTAAAAATAGATCAATCTGTCAGCACCCAGCCCTCCCTCCCGTCACCCCGATTCCCCTCCTTAGTTCATCCTTTTCTTTCGCTTTATTTCTTCTACTTTCTCTCTCTCTCGTTATTGAGCCCGATGCTCTTCATAAACGCATTTAGTTCGGTTATATAATAGCGACGAAGAAATACACTGACACTTGTCACATTTTATTTACTGTTTATCGATGTTCCCCGTGGAAAAATTAACCCTTCGGTTATGAAAATAAATTAAAAGAAACATAATTTACATAACAAAGATAGTATCTGTTATGGTACTTCGTCTTTTTTATAACCTAACTAAACAGATTAATTAAAATTAAAATGTAATGACTGCCGATTTTAAATAATCGTTTAAAATCACGGACAAGAATTTTTTTTAACCCAAATTTATTTAAAAAATACATTTATTATACAAGCTATATTGTACTTACAAAACTTCGTCGGTTGATTAACTAGTCTATATGTGAAGGAGAATTCGTTAATTCCGTTGTAAAGTCGCCGCCAAGTAACGGCGAGCTTGGAATGGCGACGATTACTATCCAACGGAAAGACATGTTCCTGGCTCTTAGTTTTCTCCCTTACCAAATAATTGTTCTATTTTTAACAAATGGATCTAACAATTCTGAAATGAAATATAGTCGGCTAATTCTGTATTGTACATAATGAAACGTAATAACGTATGACAGAATATTACCTATTACTAATTACACGGTAAATATTGCGATAGATAGTATTACGGTAAATTTAATTACTTAGTGAAAAAGTAATTATCCGTTCAATTCCTCAGCAAGAACGCTCTCCTCGTTGTTATTACTGTCTTCAGTATAAATGTCACTAGTATCACTGTCTCTACATAAAGATAAAATGCAAGATTCTGTCAGAGAATCTATTAACGATTCTTGGCCCCAATAATCACCTTCAATTTTTTTAACCTTTTCACAGTAAGGTTTCCAATGTTTTGTCGTTCATCGAATTCACTTTATTCTCACACAGTTTCTGCACTTTGTGTTGTGGCTGGAAAGACGTCGTTTTACCTCTGACCATATCATCTCGATTGGGCTTAAATCAGGATGGTAAAATAGAAGCCGCAGAACTTGATGCCCGCTTCTTTCCAACAAGTCGTCAAATAGGTATCGTTTCCTATTACTTTTTTCAACTTAATCGGTTCATACATTGTGGTTTAAGCACTTGAAAATGCGAATAAGGAATTATTAGACGAAAATGGAATATGATGTTTCTGTAGCCAAACAGTCGTGTCTCGTTTCTTGCTTGATGACACTGGAAGTTTTTCAGAAAGGATATTAAGATACGGACCATTGTCAATAACTACTACAGACTCAGGAGAAAGGTTAGGAACTAATTTTTCTTCAGCCTACTTCAAATAATTTTCAGTATTCATACTTTCACGGTAATCGCCACTTTTTAAACATAAATAAGGTAAAAGTATATAATTTATTTTTAAAAATGATATTTTCTTTAAAAAAAAATATTAAGAATATTATTAGAAATATTAATATTAATCATTCGGAAAAAATGAATAAATGATAAAATAGATACTCCTTTAGCGACGTAAGATTTTACGACTAAACCCTAAAATTTTTTTATTGTTCGTCGTATTGTAGTCATTAATTTTATCTAATATGAACTTTTTTTTATTTTTTTGTAATAAATTTAACTTCGAAATACGCAACTAAAATTACAATTTAATAAATTTACTCGAACAGTAAATGAAATTGTAAAATTTTACCATTAATCTTGTACCGCATCAAACAATCGCATCATTAAAAAAATTAAAATCAACAAATTTTTTAATTCGGTTTGTTTATAAAAAAATATACAACAAATAAATAAATAATAATTTATAAAAAGGTACATTAATTATACATATATATACAAAATTAGGTATATTTAAATTATAAACTTAGAATATTATTCTAAGAGGCATTATTAGAATATTATTCTAATAATGCTTTGCAACAGTTAAATGTTTTTTTTTCCCCGAGCCGGACCCACAGTTAACAGCCCGGGGCAGTGTCCAATACTCTAACAACCTTTCCCGTCTGTCGGTTGTCCGTCCGGCAGGACAGGTCGGCTCGCCGGTAAAATCTTGTCTTTTTTCTTTTTTGCTCTGCCTCTAACTTCTGGAGAGGAGTTACCGGGCGCGACTATGTTGTCCCTATTCCCCCACTCCAGAAGCCGGGACTCGGTCTTTATGCGTTCGCCTCTCGAGGAGACACCCCAGGAGGAGGCGTCCCCACCGGGGCTGCGATCTTTTAGGCCCTAGAGTCCCTCTTTTAGGCCCTAGAGATCAGGGGCTCTAGAGTCCTCGTGCCTCATAGTCACTGTCCACCCGTGCAAGCACCCGGCAAACAGCATTTCCACAGGGGGCTGTCCGTCAACCCCTCGCTACCCTCTCTTTTTCCCGTATCGTGTTTGTTATGAAAACTGTTATGCCAAACTGCCGTTCTCCTTGAACCATCTCCTTCACCACCTTATTAGCATCGAGCATGCCTACCGCCTCAACACAACCTCGCCGGTCAGTCAGTAACAGTTAAATATTAAATAAAACGATAACAGAAAAGCATTAAAAGATAAAAATGAAATAAAATGTAAATTTACATACAAATTTATATTTTTTTTTATCAATTTTCATAAGGAACATCAACTGCGCTTTAACTGCTCTAACGAACTTCTAGTAGATAATAAACTAACATTTCAATAGCAGTAATAAATTGGGATTATAATCTTGAAATAAATATGTGTCAATATGATAAAAAATTAATAAAAAATAATATAAACAGGAATTATAAAAACAGTACATATCAAATTATAATACAATACTATTTTTCTTCACATCCTGAAATAAGATTCTAGAATTAAATTCAACGGTAAAATATACCGTTGAATAGTGTAATGTTTGCAATGATTTAATAAACCGAAATTAATAATTATGTTACAGCTACAGAAAATTACATTAAATGTTGAACAATAAAGAAAAATATAACGATTGCAACTAAAAAAAAAAAAAAAAAACATATATTTTCCTCCTAATATGTACTTTGCAATCTGTTCAACTAATGAACTATAAGCATAAACCCTACAGCCCAATGAGATGAGGCTGATATGTATGGCATGAAATGAGGTGTAGTCTTGTACAGACTCATGCCGACACTCCTGAGACGTGCGGTTAATTGAATCCCAACCACCAAAGAACACCGGTATGCACTGTATAGCATTCAAATCCGATAAAAGCAACTAACTTTTAATAGGATTTGAATTTCAGAACCTTCGACTTCGAAAATCAGCTTTTAAGCAACTGATTTGAGACGAGTTAACCAGTAGACCAGCCCTGTAGGCTAAAAATATGAAGAAAATATAAAAATTGAAATTCATCACCTGTTACACATACATGTGCCGTTTATAATTAAAAAATAATAATAAACCACTGCTACGATATAAAACCAGATACAACAACGAAATTATTAGACTATAAGTTACTACAAATAACTTATCTACTAACAACTAAATACAAATAATAGCTTTTAATTTATAACTAGAGCAAAAAAAATACACAGCAATTTCTTCCTACGTAATTATTTATAATTGCCAATTACAGCAATTTTAGTAATTGCTGTAATTACTTTTAAATTCCTTAGAATAAAAAAACATTAATTAATAAATATTACATATGTCAGTAAAAAATATTAAAGAAACCACCTATTATTAATAGGAAAATGCTAAATTTTTAAGTGAAATTCAAAAGAAAAATCACAATCAAAAACTTAATTGTACTTACTTTTAATCGCACAATTTCACAAGTTTTTCCATCAGCGTTTTTTAAAGTTTTCTCCCATAACAGTTTCTGAAGAAATTGTTCCAAACTCGACCGCTTTATAGGATTTTTAAGTTCAATTGTTACTGTTCCAATATCCTGCAAAATAATAAAACATGATAGTCAAATGAAATAACATAAAATTTTAGCGTGCGTAATCGGTACTTAACACGTACATACTTAATATATACATTTTTACAAACGTTTTCAGATGTCAATAATAATAATAATAACTAATTACTGTAATTTTTTTTTAAGTAACCAAACGGGTTTCTACCCAAGACGGTAAACTCTCTTACAACTTGATGTTTCTAAAACATCCGGAATGTGTCAAGAGAATACTATTCTGGAAACTGAAGAGTATGAAGTATAAAATACCAAAAAATACAACAAGCAAAGCCATTTATTTTGTCAACCGGTTCTTGTAAGTTACCAAACTTAACTAAAGTTGGGTGCAGATCAACTGCTTGCTATTAACATTTACTAAAAAAATCCAATTAGGCTAGGTGATTCAAAAATTGTATCCATATACCAATTTAGCTATTACCCTAAAACAATCTAATTAAAAATATAATACCAAATGATATTTGTTATATCTATAAAATAAATATATACAGTAGATTTTTGTTCACGTAATTTACGTAATTATAGTTTATGTAATACATAGATTTTTTTTTCAAATTACCTTGCTGATATGTTGTTTGGATTCATTCAGCCGAATTTCTCTTACAATATTATTAATTCTGAAACAATTTAAAAAAAAAAATTAAATCGAAATAGATTTTAGAACAAGTTTTCACATACAATGTAATGTATATAAGATTAAAAAAAAATAACGAAAGAAACAAAATCTACAGAACATTAATGTTCCATGCATGAACCGGTTTCAGAGTAAACCTATTAACTATAACATAATATACATAACTATAGCTCACAATAAGTGTAAAAAGTTATTTTTTAAAGGAATTTTTGTGATATTACCAAATCAAAGGCTGTATGATTTTCTTATAATCGAAATATGCAAAAGAGAGCCTTAAACCTTTTTATTAAATAGACCAATTTCGACGATTCTTTTTCATTTTACAAAGGATGTAAACCTATAGGAGAGTAAAGGAGTTATAGGAGAGTAAACCTATTAACTATAACATAATATACATAACTATAGCTCACATTAAGTGTAAAAAGTTATTTTTTAAAGGAATATTTGTGATATTACCAAATCAATGGCTGTATGATTTTCTTATAATCGAAATATGCAAAAGAGAGCCTTAAACCTTTTTACTAAATAGACCAATTTCGACGATTCTTTTTCATTTTACAGAGGATGTTCCTGTGGATGCAACGTTGTAAATATTTCCAGATAACTTACTTCTGATGTTTTTTAATCGAAAAAATTGTAACCTAAATAAACGACTTAAGTTTTTTAAATGTTTTATCGTCTTTATATAATAATAAAGTGTAACATAATAATAATAACGTCTGATGTAATTCTCGTATTAAACAATATTTAACGTGAATATTCAAAGAAACTATTGAGAAACTTGGGGGAAATAAACAATAAGTATTTTCGCGTTATAAGGAATGCTAGCTTAACATCGGTAGCAGTCCTACGGTATTCCTTTACTAATCATAATCACGACGCAGAATCCCCACCTATCGTTTCTTGCGAACGGTCTTTTATTACATGCAAACAGTTTATTTAATATAAATTTTAAATAAAAAATAAAAATATAAAAAAAAAACAGTTATATATTTTAGGTAGATTTCATAAGAAAGCTACCTAATTTTAATGGGTACCATGATTCGACTTCCGGAAAATTTCGACATATCTTCGCATTTCACATCCCCCAGACCCCAAAACCACCGTCAGTTCAAACGTGTGTATATATATATATATATATATATATATATATATGCATACACATATTTCACTTGTGGACACAATAACAGCCGTAATTTTGCGCCAATCGCTTTTAAAATTTTTTTACATAAAACATAACGAACCAAAATCTCGGTCGAGTTCGTTAATGGGAAAAATCGGATCAACGGGGTAGAAATGGGGGCGGGTCTTTTCGAAAAAACAAAATATCGCTATAACTTTCTTATTAAGTAAAATATCGAATTCGTTTAAAGTTCCTACTATTCTTTGGATAAGGGACTAAAACTTATCTAAGTAAAGTTTTTTGATATGATGAAAGTGTTTTTTTAATCTCTAACCATTTCTGACTTTCCTAGATTTTTGAGGTAATTTTCATAAATTTTAAGTAATTTTTTTTATATTTGCAAAGCCAGAGTTAAACAAATGCTGATAAGCATTTTTTATTGTAGATAAAATACGTTGTTCACTATAATAAAATAAACTACACTGTTCGTTATACGGTTTACGCAGAAGCAAATAAACTACAAAATACAACTACTAAACTATTATTTTCTTTCGGCGTTAGGTTGGCTGCCCTGTGGGTTCGTTGGACCTTGCTCACTAATAAACCAAGATGTCAGTTGTTGAGTAGCGATTGAAGGTGCTTCGTTTCGTTTCGAGTTGTTTCGTTTATCGGAATCCATAGTTGCGAAAAAGTAATGGGTCTTTCGGTGGAGGAACGCCTTTTTCTCGTTGAACACTTCTTTCCTGAATGTGGCAAGTATACTGATTTAGTGAAGCAGAACTTTTCAAAAAGGTTTCTATATATTCCTATTCCTCATCGCAATGCAGTTCGAACTTTTATCAAAAAATTTCGGGCAACAGGCTTCGTTGAAAACGCTGGTAGTAAGCTAAACAAACAGAAGCTGCTTGATATTTCGGATGCTGTGGCGGAATGTCCATCAAAAGTGAACGCTTAAGTTGGCACAGCAGCAAGATATCGGACTTGCTACCGACATAAAGCTGTAAGAAAAGAACTGAACCTTTTCCCCTACAAAGTACTTTGTTTTCAAGAACTGAAACCTACAGATCATGTCAAAAGACTAAATTATTGACAATGTTTAAACAAACGTTTTATCGACCAAATTTCGGTAGGTATCCGCGATATTAGATTTATTACTGATGAAGCATGGTTTCATCTGGGAGAGTATATTAATTCACAAAATTCACGACTGTTATCGACAACTAACCCCCCCCCCCACCATTAATTTCACGAACAATATTTACACGAACCGAAAATTGAAGTTTGAGTCAGTGTGAGTTGAACGCGCATTGTGGGTTCAATCCTTTTTTGAGAGTACAGTTAATAATGATCGTTATGTGGTGTTTTAACAAACTTCATTAGTCAGTTAACAGAAGCGGAAATTAATCGGTTGGTTCTTACAAGAGGGCGCCACTGCGCGAACAGCTGACAGATCGACGACGTTTTTACGAAATCTCTTTGATGAACGAATCAATTCGACAGGTTTGTGGGTCTGCACGACTTGACTATCCAGTTTACTTTGTAAGGGGGGCAGCGATATAATTAGTGTATCTCAAAAGATCACGCACGATTGACGAACTAAAAACCGCAATAACGACATACGTAGAGTCATTTCAGTACATCAGTCGGTTAAAGTGTTTGAAAACAAATTGAAACCTGTGTAGTGTTATACTGATGTAGGAGGAGGTCGTTTTCAAAAACGTTTATAAACAACAACTGCAGTATTTTAATGCCCGTTTCTATAAAATTATGAAATAAAAATACAAATTAATAATTAAGAGTTTCGTCACTACACTTCCATAAGTCCAGCACACAATAACTTTTCGAACGCACCGTTTTAATTTTGATAACTTTTGATAACAACTGTGCTGTCATTTCAGATGGACGTACTCTACCTAAAATTCATTGTAAAGAAAACAAATTCAATTACATTTCCGAAGACTCAGCTTACCTTAGTGTAGACTATATTATGGTGCGTAAAATTATTTGCCAAAATTGTACAGATACAAATTATTTCGAAACTTGTAAGAACATATTTTGACGATAAGCAATGTATCTCTGCAAATAAATACATTATTAGTTTATATGTAAATTGGTCATTTTCCTGGATAATCTTTAGGAAGGAAACCTAAACCTTAACGTAAAATAGATATAAAATACGGTTAAATTATTGAGATTAAAGCAGAAAGAAATTCGATAGAAACAAGGTTTTTACATGAAACTGCAAATTTATTGAAAACGTTACTGAATGCAAAATGTTCAAGAAACATAATATAAATAACATTCTGAAAAAACCAAGATCATGCCAAAATGTTATATAACAATAATAAGGTTTAGATAAAAAATGTGTAATAATTTTTAACTTTAAAAATTGTTTACAAACATATGAATAAAACCGACAAAAAATGTATGTTAAACACAGTTTTATTAATACATTTTTATTTTCTTCTATTTACAATTTAATCTGGCTTTATGTATAGAAAATAATTCTTTTCCTAGAAATTATATTAGAAAAAAATTCCTAAAAACCAACTAAGCGGTTTAATCATCTATTTCACATAAGATTAAACACTTTGTATTTTTAAACGGTATTTTTTTTTTGTAAAACCTAAATAGTAGATGTGTCACCAAACTTTATTGTCGCAACTAATCCTGTTCTATTCAAACTGTGTACTTTCCAAGGTCGATAGAACAGGCGTGCGCGATGTCAATTCACTGAAAGTACAATATGTTGCTGTTTTGTGATATAAAGGCGAACTCGATCAAAATTCAAGAAAAAAAAGATAAAACCTTGATCGTAAAAAATAGGCCTTAAAGCTATAAAATCGCTTCCTACAAACTAAACCAACTTGTAAAATGTATAACAACCAGTTTTCCTACAAACATAGCAAACAAACATTTATTGAATAAAGGGATTTACTGATACAACTTAATCATAACATAAACCGATATTTTTCAGAAAATATTGTTTTAAGCGAACCAAAATTTACATAAGTGTATCATAATAAGTGGTAAATCATAATAAAAATCTTAAACATTAAACGGCTGTTCACGAGAAAAGTAAATATGTAAGGTATTTGGATAAGGCAGCACCTCAATACATTTAATTGATAATTTCTATTCTACTACTCCTTAAATTAATATTTTCCTCATTGCTAAGCCACCATTAAATTCAATTTCACGATTACAAATTCATGAAATTTTCATGAAACTGGTTTTTTCTTAGATTTACAGAGTGTATCACGAAGTTCTTCCGAGACTTTCATAATCTATTCTACTCGTAAAAATAATGAAAAAAGTTCAAATAAACGTATGTGATAAATGTTTCGTTTGTAAGTTCCAGTTAGTGCAAACTTTCGCTCGGATTTCAGCTACCCCGACACAAAGTATACTTTCAGCACGATGGCGCGCCTCGACATCTTCTCTTGTGCCGTTTCCACTCACTTAAATCATCATTTCTCTGAGAAATGAAATGGATCGGTCGTGGAGGTTCACATTTCTGGCCGCCAAGATCGCCTGATCTATTACTTTAAATTTTTGCGACTGGGGATCGATGAAAAATATTGTACACAATAAAAAAAAAACATTCTCGAGAGAAATTAATTGTCCGTATTGTGGATGCGGCTGAGCAACTTAAGGACAGCCCTGAAGAACTAAAAAGAGAAAAATAAGCAGGACAGAAGCTAATCAAGGAATGTGTTGAAAATGGCGGGCTCATTTTTGAACATTTATTGTAAACTGGTACGTGTAATGTACTCTGGTCTAATGTGCTTTCTAATAAAATTCGAATTTTTCTAACTTTTCTTTGTTTTATTTAAATTATCTTAAACCATTTTCTTCAGAATTAAATTCTCTACAAGTTTTTTTTTCAAAAAAGTTTTACTTGTTTATTACCCATTTAACAAATTTATTGTACATCAAACATAAAAAAGCAGGGTTTTTACTTCATTAGCAAACGAAACATTTTACAACATATGATTATATTAACTTTTTTCAATATTTTCACGAGTAGAATAGGTTATGAAAGTCCCGGGAGAAATTCGTATTACACCCGGTATAAAAATACCATCTTTTACAAGTGGACTGAAAATTATAATTTAACACCACCATTCGTTAAAATTAAATTACTGATTAAAACCTCATACTATAAATGTTAGAGCTGAAATATTTGCATGTATGTAAAATGTTACAGGCCTTAATTTAAAAATTAATTTGTATAATTAGAACGGATACTTCAAGGATAAAAATACTATAGCAAAAAAAAATTATTTCAAAATTTATTGAAGTATCTTAAAAAAAAACTTCAGAAAAACATGGACATAAAACTAATTACTTTGAATTTTTAATTCTTTGAATTTCTATTTTAAAAGTTTGTTACAAATTAAAAGTTTACTAAATCTTAATTTAGCCAATGCTCAAAAAATCGAAAAGGAAATAACTAAAAAAATATAAATTTTTTTTTTTTTAGTTTTTAAGATGTAGATTTCTTTAAAAACAGATTTTATTCTTTTTTAATTTTTATTTTACTTTTTTATTTCTATTTAGATCTATAATTTTGAGAGGAAAAAATTCTGTATGAAAAAGAAGCTTAGCCACACCGCTGCTACTGAATATGGCTAAGGGTCTCCGAAATGTAGAAATATATTTTTACCCAAAGTGAATTATTTTTTTTTACACAAAGTTTTCCAACTAGATTTTTTCGTGAAAGTACGTTGAATAACAATTTTTCTTTCTTTGGTTCCATCTAGCCAAAGAAACAACCGTAAGGTACTACTTTAGAGGATGAATGAGGATGATATGTATGAATGCAAATCAAGTGTAGCCTTGTACAGTCTCAGATTGACCATTCCTGAGATGTGTAGTTAATTGAAACCCACTCACCAAAGAACACCAGTATCCACGTTCTAATATTTAAATTCGTATAAAGTTAACTGAATATAAGAATTACTGTCTGTTGTTGTGCAATATAATGTAATCTAATACAACGAAGGTAAAAACAAATAACTTTTCAAATCGATTACGACTGTGCAAATACCATAATTTTTTGTTTAAAAAATCGTCCAGTTAAGTTATACGGGGAAAAAATGTACAACGGTACTACCAGAATAACATTCTCTACAAAATAAAAAACAGCTATCGAAACTAATTTATAACATGGTTAAGCAATGAAGAATAAGGGTTGAACGTGCAGTACAAATCAAAAATTATACACAGGTCGAATTGGGAACCTCCTTCTTTAATGGAGATATAAAACAAGTAGGAGGTTCTACTAAATTAAGTTAAAAAGGCTGAAAAGAGAGCAATTATAATTTCCTGATAATGTTTTATTTATTCCTACACAAAAGTAAAAGTAATGATGCATGAAAAACGTTAAAAAAATGTAGAATATCGTTTTTTTTTCTGCTTCCCCTCCAGAATCACCTCCTAAGAAAAATTTAGTTTACTACTTAAATGGAAGAAACTAAAAAAAATCCACTGGAATATGTTCAATCAATAAAACTTAGCTAAGATTTCTTTTTTGGGGATGGGGTGAATTGTGATGAAATTTTATTGTTATATTATTATAAAATTTAATAAACCGAAAAAAGTTTTAAAACATTTCAAAATTCGATATTTTTAAACTTTGATCGGTTTCCCTACCCTCGATATTGTCCCCAGAGTATTTTTTTGGGTCGTTTGCACTACTACTGTGCCTAGGAAGAAAAAAAAGGTTGGGTTAACTCAATAAATAAAATGATAGCTTTTTCCGACTTTGGGGAAGAGGGAACTTGGGGGGCAAGATTTTTTTAAAAATGGTACTACATGCATGTACGAACATACTGAGCGCTTAACCTGCCGGATAAGTCTAGTGGTTAAACTCGTCATCACAAAATCAGCTGATTTTCGAAGTCGAGAGTTCTAAGGTACGAGTACTTGTAAAGACTTTTATATGGTCTGAACACTAGATACCGGTGATCTTTTGTGGTCCAGTTTCAATTAACCATATTGGAAAGGCAATGGCAAAAATCACCCGTAAAACCTGCCAGAAAATACCAAGGAACTGGAATCGCCAAGGGTCGAACACGACTGTGTCAAAGATTTATTTATATAATGAGCTTAATATAAGGTAGAGTTATGTTGACAAAATTTTGAAAAACTGACCCCATACAATCTCCCCACCCCACCCCCTGGGCCGTTGGAGATAATGACCTCAAATTTTCAGCGACAAATTGCCTTACACACGAGTCTCTGTACAAAATTTCATCAAAATTGGTTCATCCAGTTGGTTAAGAATCAAATACGCCAACACACATACATAAGTAGCCAACACACATGCATACGAACGTACATACGACGAACATTATCCCCCACTTTGTTTTTGTTTTGTGGTGTCGCTGGTCATGAAATGTCGAGCAATGAAAAAAAACCTTTCCTTCTTTGAGCACATCTCTAGAGCTGTAATACCAGGAAAGTAAAAATAGTTATCGAAGTAAGTTCATAATAAGGATGAGCAATCCAGAGTAAGGGTTGAGCCTGCTATACAAAACAAAATTTATTCAAAATTCGAATTCGGAACTTTTTTCGTTTATGAAGATAAATAATATGTAGACCTACAATTAAGTACAAGAAGGCACAAAAAATGAAATTATAAAAACAGCAACTGGTTTTTCACAATTGTAAACTTAAATTTAGTATATTATAATAAAACGAAACGTTAATTTTTTACATTCACTAATACTAACGAATATAAATCATATACGATACGCAAGACTAACAAATGATTATCATAACTTTTTCACTTTACTGGGCAAACATTTCCACAAAAAAATTTCCTCGTTAAATTTGATAATTAAAAATCAAATCCTTATTGGGAGATATTTTTTTAAAAACTTAACTTTTTATCTCCTGCCTTTAAAATAATAACCAGTAAAAGTTTTTTTTTTTATTCAATTAATTATTTTCCAGTTCTACTTTCGTGTAAATTTTCAACTCAGATGATTTTAATTTGAGGTTTAACTCTTTGAAGAATTTAGCTACCCATTAAGCAAAAAAATCTAAATTATTAAATGTTTAATTGTGTTTAAGATAACAGATTGATTATCGATATGTTTCATTTATCAAAGCTAAGAAATTCGGCCGACAAGTTTTTCTTTCTTACAAGGCGATGAAATCATTAAAATTCTTACAATATGATATACCGAAAACAAAAATTAAATCACATATGTTTTAAAAAAAAGTGAATTTAAAAAAATATATATGTAATTGATAAAATAATGTCGTTAGTTATTTGGATAATTTTAGTATATTAAATAAACGTTGTTTTTTTTTCTGGTTTTTTTTCATCTATTTCTCGTAATAATAGTTTTCATTTTTAAGAAGCATCATAAACAATAAAAATGTAATTAAAACTTGTTCTACGAACCAGCAATGAAATAAACGTAAAATACTACAAAGCATTGCGCTATGTTGTGAACAGGGCTCGGATGAAATATAAAAGTACATATAGACAAGGGGAGTGATGAGCCGCAATCGAAGGGGAGAGACTGATCCCCGTATTCATGACGGTCAGGGCGATTTAAACGGTGAACAATGGAAAGGATGGTGGATCACATTATTGATCAAGGGCCCGTAAACGCTCGACGGCTTTTCAAACCACCTATAAATAATGTTATAGAAGAGCCGCATCTGCCAGTGCGGTGTCAAGATACTGACATCCGACCATTAACTGCAAGCTTACCCCTAATTGAGAACTACATATAACCAAACGTTTAATAAAACGGCGATACAACTAAGATCTAATATTATTACAAGGGCGTAAAGCCACAAATCGTAAATTATTTTTAACTAAAATCAACCTTTATAACTAAAATTAAACGGTTCTTTTAAATTTTGTCTTCAGAAAACTTACAAAAAGGTTGCTTTTAGAAAAATTTTTCGTAAAAATGAAATTTTTATCCTGTCACTAACGCACAATGTACATATTTAAAATTAAAGATTATTATTTTATCGAGATTTAAACGAGTAGCGTCTTGGTCTATTCTCTGATCGACCAGTGATTAGCGTATACATTGTTTACGATCTTTCAAATTACGCGTACAGATACCTAAAAATTAACCCTATCTGAAGTATAATTTACAATTTAATAAAAATCACCGGCAGTATACTAGTAATTTATCTTATCATTACACATACGTTTTTATATAAAGAAAATGAAATATTTTTTGCAGCGAAGTACTTTTTGTAAGCAGAAAAAATCTAACTTTTATGTTTTGACAGGACTAACCCAGCTTCATAAAAAGTTTATCATATATTTTCATGTTGCCAGATAACATTAAAATACAATCAAGACCAACTAGTACATTCGTTAGTTTTTAAACAATCTATTTTTATCAAAAATGTAGCTTTGCTCTATTGTTTCTTGTACTTGAAAGTTGAATGAAATTAAAAGTAAAATTTCAACAAAAAGAGGTAATTTAACTTCGTTTTCCCAACCTTTTTTGTTTTATAGATATTACTTATATAAAAAATGTGAAACACAAGAAGCATTAAACCTATTTATTCTTATTTCACCCAGACGTTAACACGGTGACGTTATGAAACATCATCTAATCGAATCTTTATATAGTAGCGAATATGAGCAATAAATGAATTACACTCACATTCCGGGCCGTCAAACTTGTACAAATGACTGTAACAAAAACTGTGCCTGTTATGTGTTAAGAGAAATGAGTTTTTTTAAAAAAACCGGCTATAACCTCTGTCAGTTCAGTTTATTTATATTAGTACAGAATAAAAGAAAAAAAAAAATAGTCAGAATTTCTTTCTCTGAGAGTAATGATGTAAATTATGCAGACAGTTCCTGTGGTAAACCGAGTGCTAAATTACAGGACTGAATATCATCTGCATTTCGAAGGTTTTACAATGTTACTATGTGACAGAATAAAATTATGGTCATCTTTAAATCGGACTTTTAGAATAAAAAATGAAAACACGGCAATATTACAATATCGACAGTGTTATATGCAATGTATAATATACAGTGTAATCGCAACCGTTACATTTTGTCTCTAAAATTCTAAACTATTACTAGGGACTGTATTTTTTCAAAGGGGTAATTCAAAAAATATATATTTTAACATCTTATTAACTTTAAACTAATACTGAACACATGTTTTTAAAGCATATAAACAAATTTTAAATTCACATCCCTAACAATTTGTTTTACATATTCCAAAAGTTGCCTGCCTGCACAATTTTTTCGTTCTACCGGACCCTCTAATATTAAAGCGACTTTCCAGGATGCCTTAATATGTGGCTTATAAGTCTGTCTCTTCTTTTATCTATATTTTTCCAAATGCTTCTTTCTTCATCGATTTGCCGCAACACCTCTTCATTTGTCACTTTATCCACCCAACTGATTTTTAACATTCTCCTATAGCACCACATTTCAAAAGCTTCTAATCTTTTCTTCTCAGGTACTCCGATCGTCCAAGTTTCACTTCCATATAAAGCTACACTCCTAACATATACTTTCAAAACTGTTTTCATGGCGTTTAAATTGATTTTTGATGTAAACAAATTATATTTCTGACTGAATGCTCGTTTTGCCTGTGCTATTCGGCATTTTATATCCTTCCTGCTTCGTCCATCTTTAGTAATTCTACTTCCCAAAATTCTTCTACCTCCATAATCTTTTCTCTTCCTATTTTCACATTTAGTGGTACATCATCATTATTTCTACTACATTTCATTACCTTCGTTTTGTTCTTGTTTATTTTCATGCGGTATTTCTTGCGTAGGAGTTCATCCATGTCGTTCATTGTTTCTTCTAGATCCGTTTTACTCTCAGCTAGAATTACTATATCACCAGCAAATCGTAGCATCTTTATCTTTTAACCTTGTACTGTTACTCCGGATCTAAATTGTTCTTTAACATCATTAACTGCTAGTTTTATGTAAAGATTAAAAAGTAACGGGGATAGGAAACATCCTTGTCGGACTCCCTTTCTTATTACGGCTTCTTTCTTATGTTCTTAAATTATTACTGTTGCTGTTTGGTTCCTGTAAAAGTTAGCAATCGTTCTTCTATCTCTGTATTTGAGCATTAATGTTTTTTTAAATGCTGAACATTTTATTCCAGTCTACGTCATCGAATGCCTTTTCTAAATCTATACATGCCAAGTGTGTTGGTTTGTTTTTCTTTAATCTTCCTTCTAATATTAATCTGAGGCCTAAAATTGCTCCCCTTGTCCCTATACTTTTTCTGAAACCAAATTGGTCTTCTCCTAACACTTTTTCCACTCTCCTCTCAATTCTTCTATACAGAATTCTAGTTAAGATTTTTGATGCACGGCTAGTTAAGCTAATTGTTCTGTATTCTTCACAGTTATTTGTTCCTGCTTTCTTTGGCATCATAAATTTGATTAAAGAAAATAAAATATTAACCAAAAAAGGTTTGTTTTTCAATAACTTAATTACAATTTTTTTATACTACAGTGCGTTCGGAAAGAGCCGGTGCAGTATGCTTTATAATTATGTGGTACATTCTGTTGTTTTATGAGTTAGGTTGGTTGCCCTATGGGTTCGTTGGGCGTTGCCGAGTAATTAACCAAGACGTCAGTTGAGTTGCGATTGAACGTACTTCTTTTCGTGTTGTTTCGTTTATCGGAATCAATAGCTGCGAAAAAAGTAATGGTTCTTTCGATAGAGGTACGCATTTTTCTCGTTGAACCCGTCTTTCGTGAAGGTGACAAGTAGACTGATTTAGTGAAGCACAAGTTTTCTGAGAAGTTTCCAAACACTCCGGTTCCTCGCCGCAATGCAGTTTGAACTCTTATCGAAAAGTTTCGGGCAACAGGCTCTGCTGAAGACGCTGATCGAAGCGAGAAACCACCTAAGATAAACGAACAGAAGCTGCTTGATATTTGGAATGCTATAGCCGGAAGTTCATCAAAGTCAATGCTTAAGTTACCACAGCAGCAAGATATCGTACTTGCTACAGACATAAAACTGTAAGAAGAGAACTGAAACTTTTCCCCTACTACGTACTGTGTGTTCAAGGACTGAAACCTATAATTCATACCAAGAGACTAAATTATTGTCAACGGTTTAAATGTTTTATCGACCAAATTTCCGTAGGTATCCTCGATACTGCCTATCTTACAGATGAAGCGTGGTTACATGTAGAAGTGTGTATTAATTCATAAAATACACGATTGTTATCGTGTATTTTATGAATTAATACACCATGAATTCATGAACAATCTTTATACGAAGCGAAAATTGGAGTCTGAGTCCGTGTAAGTTGAACGCGCATTGTGGGTTCAATCTTTTCTGAAAATACTGTTAATAATGATCATTATGTGCTATTTTAACAAATTTCATTAGTCGGTTAACAGAAGTAGAAATCAATTACGGTCGGTTCCAACCAGATGGCGACACTGCGCACACAGCTGACAGATCAATTACTTTTTTTATAAAATGTATTTGGTGAACGAATCAATTCGAGATGTTTGTGGCCTGCACGATTTGACTTCCCAGATTACTTTTCTATAGTGGGCAGCGAAACAAGGAGTGTATCTCAAGAGACCACGCACGATTGACGAACTAAAAACCGCAATAAAGGCAAACGTACAAGACATTGAAAAAGTCTTTGAAAACAAATTCAAACGTGTCCAATGTTGTATTAATGTTGGAGAGGTTCATGTACAAGTCCTTTTATAATCTATTGCATTATTTTAATATAGATTTCTATAAAATAAAGAAATAAAAATACAAAGTAATAATTAAGAAAGTTTCGTCATTACACTTCCACAATTCCAGTGCACAGCAACTTACCGAACACTGTATTTTAAACTTTATTTTAGTTATTTCATTTGTATATAAACTATTATTTATTCTTGTATTACATATATTTTATGCACGTGTTTTTAAAATATATAAATATATTACTTTAAATTATTTTTAGTATCAAAGCACAAGTATTAAATAAACAAGGTTCGTTTTCTATATCTTTTAATTAAAATTTTTATTAATTTTTTTATACTATTATAAACTTTATTTTAGTTATTTCATTTTTATATAAATAATTATTTAATCTTGTATTTTATCCATGTATAATTAATTTTGTTATAAAGTTTTGTTTTTCAAGCTTCATACATTTTTTTTAATTTCTGTAATATAAATCTTAAACGGGATAATTATTTTAAATTATTGTAAATTATGTCATTAATATTTCACTTTGTTTTTTTTTTTATATATATTAATATGGATTACGAATCCACCGAAACGTGTTTTTTAATTTTATTTTTTTATATGTTTTAATTAGAAAAAAAATTTTAAAAGTGTTCCTGCAACACAGAAAACGATAATTAAAAAATGTGAATATTTTTTTAATTTAATTTGTAATTATAATTTCAAATACAAAAACTGGATTTGTTTCTTGTTCTGTATAGTAGTTTACGAATTCCACAACTTCCCTGAAAACTTTTCAGCTATTCCATTTAAACTTCTAATAGCTAAATATTATAATTACTTTCATAAATAAATTTATGATTTGTGAATAAACTGGAGTTTTTGTTGTTACAATTAAATTTTCCGCCAAATATGTTTGTATATCTCTGTAATAAAAATCCTACAAAATGTTTAATTAAATTTCTGTTTTTTTAATTTTTACTACTTTTAAATCGTTTATGCAACGAAAGAAATGGTCAAATAATATTAAAAAAAAAAGTTTCGTTTACGTAGTTTCTTCTGTTACTAATTTTAAACCCTTAATTAAAACATACTATAATAATATAAGATAGATTAATTTACTTCGTGTAATTCGATTTTTTTCAGTGAAACAAAATGATAAATCGTTTACGTAATTTCATAATTTTTTTTAAATTATTTTACATGAAATAATTTAAGACATAAATTTTCTAGATAAACTACAAATTTTTAATGTCACTCCGCATAATAAAAACATTAATTAACATGAAATAAGCGTATATATCCTTTGTAAAATATAGAGTACTAATGTTATATATCAAATTATAGATTTTTAGAAAATAATTAATTTTTTAATTTATTAATAAGTCTTTTAAAAGGATTTTTAATTAAAGTCATAAATAGCATTGACAGGTTATACTTACATTGTGTTAACCTGTCATAAACTAAATAATATTATCTTTTCGTAGAGGGTTTTTTTTCCTATAATAAATATTAATTTCATATTGAAGGTAAATTTTTTTTAATACAGGCGAGGATACTTTTCATATTTTAATTACTGGCAATTATATTACTGACAAACAGAACAGGGTAAAATAATTTTAATAAGCTTTCAAACTTCATTTTATTGTAATTCAGCAAGTTTAATATGGTTTTAATAATGCTACCGTTTATGATTAATTTTATTTGTTGTGGTCATATTATCTAGAGTCGGTTAGCTAATTAAACGTTCATTACAAACACGAAAGTCAAATTTACATGCTAGATTTTATATATATATATATATATATATATATATATATGAGTTTACCTACGCTTACTTTACCCTCTTTGCCACATATAACAGAAATACGTGTGCTCGTGTCGTCATATAAATAGATATATCTATAACTTGTGTATATGTGATGAATATATACTACTATTTTCCAGTTTATAACTCTCTGTCATTTCTGTTTACCGTTTAACTTTTTCATTTTATTCATCGCTTTAACTATTACGCCCGACCTATCTGTTTGTATTTTCGTGAAATTCAACAATAGTAAAATTACAAAACTAAATTTCATCAAATTAATTTAATAATTATTCATAAATGCAGATATATATATATTTTTGTATTATTTTCAAGTTTTGCCTCTGTAAAATCAAATAATTAAATAGATTTTCAATAATTTAAAAGATGTAGAGTTCAAGATAAAATAATCTATCAAAATGCTAATTATTTTAAAAAATACTTCATTAATGTTTGGAATTAACTAAATTAATTAATTTGTTTATATTTTGCACCGTCTACGTAGAAAGATAACTTTTAAGCTGATATGAGAAAATGCTGGTAAATTCATGATTACAAAAATAAAATTTAAGCATCAAATTTCCAAATTTCGAATTAAAAATGTTTCATTCGATGGGCTTTCTTATTCTGAGGAGAAAATTTAAGAAAAAAAAATTTTATATAGAAGTTATCTTTAACAAAAAAAGAAATATAATTTAGAAAGAGAATTAGCTGTATAAAAATACTGAAAAAGATAAAGTATAACTTTTATGAATAATGAAAAACTGCTTCTCATTCTGGGTCCAGAATATAACAATATAAGACATTGGGTCCAAAGTTACTTTAATTTTAATAGCCCTTTAAGTGATGAAGAAAATACAAAAAAAAAAGTAATAATAAAAGATTTGAAAGTGTTGATCCAAAAAAGAGATCACATTTTTTTTACAGGTGGAGAATAAATTTTGAGAAAACTTTTTTTTTAAATATTCATATATAGGTAAAATGTAAAAAATTTGCCGGCGTAAAAAGTTCTCTACACCCTCTTCAAGGCTAAAATAAGATAAAGGCAATTTTCAAAAAAAAATTTCTGCAATTAAGGTCCGGTGTCTATAATGTTTTTAAAACGTGTAGATATTTCTTTAACAAAAAACATACATTGCAATTTTAAGAGATAAGGATTTTATCTTACAAGGCAGACGGTCGATGTGCAGGGCATTACATTACTCTTTCTCATAGCATTAGGCTCATTCAGAAAACGAGTATTCTGCAATACAGTGGAAAAATTATTTCCACTGTATTAATTAATTTCAGACAATAATTTCTTTAAAAATATTTAGCATACTTATAAATATTTCTTACTGGAACTTCGTACAAACACGAATAGTTTACACTTTTATTAATAGATTATTATTATACTCCCTCGATCAACTGAGTCATAAATGAACTACTTTACACGAATAAGAGTAATAAAAATATTTTATTTAAGTTTTATTTATATGCATTCGTTGTAATAGGTATTAGTATTGATGATGATTATAGTAATAAACATCACCATTAAATAATAGGACTACACCCTACAAACTGTAATAATTTATTAATAGCTTAGCATTTTATACGTATTCATAAAATAGCTAGTAACTTTTGTATCGCAATGTTGACTAATATTCAATACTAATGTTTACTTTTCAATTTCAATAAACTAATTTAGTTTAATTCTTGGAGTGACTCGGCAGAAATGGTAAAATTCTTTCCGTCTGTAATGTGTGGCGTAAAAAATGTTTTCTGTTAGTGGTGGAGGGAGGGTGGAAAGTAGGCGGATTTTGAGTGGCGAGTGGGTGGAAGCCCTGAATAACTTTAAGATGATATTTATTGTACGCGTTGTTAATGATGAGAATAAAACACTCCGTAGTAAAGCATATGAAATAGTTAATAATGTACACGATTTTATGAAGAAAGAAGCTATAAAGTTAGGAAAATTAGAAGACGATAAACATTTAATACGCATTCAAAAATGTGAAGAAAGAACCGCTACAGCTGCAGCTAGTGAGATTTCAAAATCGCAAGTTCAAAAACTCCAAAAGAGAATTTAATTTAGAATTATATCTAAATCACAGTCGTGCTCATTCAGCACACCAAAAAATATAAACCATGTTCAAAACCAGTTACACGCAAAACATAATGAACTGCCTACATTAAATAAATTACGCGAACTTTAAAAGAACTTCAATTTAAAGATTCTAGAACTACACTAGTAGCTATCCTAAAAGAGTTAGGCTGTGTGGTGTTGTAAAACTGACAATAATAGGAAACTTTTTATTGAGAAAGAAGACATCCGGTGAAAGAGGATAGAATGTTTAAGAAAAATTACCGATAGCAGAAAGTAAAATTCTTCCATTGTTTATTTGGATGAATCGTACATTTTAAAGCCCCATTCGACGAAAACTTCGTGGTCGGATCACAATGGTACAGAAGTAAAAAAGTGCCGATTAATAAAGGTAACCAGTTAATCATAAACCTACTTTGGAGGAGAAGTGGGGTTCATTCCGAACGCGATGTTAACTTGGAAAACGAGTTCAAAAAACAGTGACTATCACAACAGCGTCAACAATAATTTCATGAAGTGGATATCTGAAAAATTAATTCCTCGTCTTCCCCCCTCCCACACAGAACGTGGTTATTATCGATAATGCAACATACCACTATTTACTGTTAAATAAACCTCCAAATTCAAATGATGGGAAAAGTGGCATGATTAATTGGTTAGAAAAGACCAACATTCCACTTAATAAAGCAATCTTAAAACCACAATTGTATGACATAATTAAATCACAAAGAAATTAAAAAATAAAGTACCATTTTGTTGACCTATTAAAAAAAAACACGGGCATCTGGTCCTGCGACTTCCACCTTACCATCCTGATTTAGATCCGATCGAGATGGTATGGTCGGTCTGAAAAGATATGTTAGTAGTAAAAACACATTTTTAATGTCAGAATTAAAAAATTACCTGAAGAAAAAAATTAATGAAATGAATAAGGATGATTGGAACCCATACTGCTAACATGTAAAAAAAGCTGACACCAAGAATAAGAAGATGGGACCGCTAATCAATCGACGAATAATGGATAAATTAACCATCCATCTAGACAGTAGCAGTGAAAGACTGTTCGGAAAGTGACTGTTCCGATGAAGACAGAGAAGATAGCGAACTTGCACGGGAATTGGACGTATAATGCAAATTTAAAGTGTTATCATGATAATAATAATAACAACAGTACAATCAACAATGAAAACAATCATATAAAAAAAGAAATTGAAAATTGTAACTAATAAAAAATTCTGAATATTGTACAAAAAAGAAGTGTACACCTAATTACGGATACAATATACATTCAAGCACAGTTACGATTTTTTTAGTTTAAAAATACACCTAAATTAAAATTCTGTTATTGCAATATTTATTTATTGAATAATTAATATTAATTACGTAATAATGAATTATAATTATAAAACAGAAAACGGTAATAAATTAAACGTGCAAAAATAAAAGTGCAACGATTATTATTGTTGTCCTATTAGACGTGTGTAGATGTTTTCAGGTTCATTAGTAATGCAGTCACGACCTTCTCCAACACAAGCTCTTAATTTTATTGTACGATCTGTACATACATGTTTTTTAGTCTAGATGACAATTTCTGCGTGTAAATAGGGCACGGTGATCTGTAGCGTTAGAAAAGAAGAACCTGAAGTTCGAGAACAGTCCGTTACGACGAGATGAAATCTACGTATCAAAAGCGTCTCGGGCGTTGCTTCGGCTAAGCATAAGACAAGCTTATCGCTAACGATCATCTGATTCGTCTACAACTAAATATCCCTTACTTTTTTCATTGTCGAATTAGGTATGGGAGATAGCGAGAAGCCTTGTTGTTTTGTCTTCGGTGCAGTTCACCGCAAGAGATGAGAAAACGCCTCATCCACTATGTCTGCTGCAAAGACAAACATGTTGTGTACGTTTCGGGATAAAATCTCTACGATTAAATCGTCTCGTAAGTAGAACTTACGAGTTCTACTCACTCGTAAGTGAGAACTGTAAGGCAATAACTATTTTTTGTGATCGATAAATTTATTGAATGAAGGTTTTAAAAATCTTGCTCTGAAGAAGAGTGTAGGCACACCGCTGACTAGTACGACAAGTAAAAAGGAATGTGAGCAAGAAAGAAAAACTTGTTAAGAAATCGCCAGTTGCTGGCGCTTCTCAAACAAAATTGCTCCCAGCTTCTAGGACCATAAAACCATTAGGGAGTACCAACGACTGAGAAGCGTGCGGATCCTGATTAGATGGCTTCAATTTGTTCGCGTTCTTCCTCAAAGCGATTTTTTTTTTAGGAGAAAACTGAATAAAACCCTACTAACACTACGTTATATTTTTACAACTTAAAATACCATTAGATAATTATTACATAGAATGTTTCATATTTTGAGAAAATTAGGGTTGAAGTATAGAGAAAAAGGGTTGTTTACAACTTGTAAAAGAATCAAGTTTCTATAATACTGTTACATTAAAAAACGGAAAAGGCTATCTGCACTACAAAAATAAATGAGACAGGAATATACACAATCCCTGTTATTTTTTAATATTTAAATAGCAGAACCAATAAAGGAATTTAAATACCACATTAAAGCTGGTAAAACAAGCTACCGTCAAAAAATAAAAGAGTTAATATTTCACAAAAATTGTTATTATACTAAAATTAAGAATGATTTAAAAAGGAGTAATGAAAGGTATGGATTCATTATTGGAAGGATATTCAGTTTGAAATTATAAAAAGTATCATAAAAAGAACACAATCCGTGGTTAAATAACGAGAAAAATTCTATAATCTTATAAATACCTTGAATCCAGATTTTATAGTTTATACGGACAGCTATAAAAATGTTAATTCTGTTGGTTATACTTGCACGGTTGGCAAAAGAACATACATGTTTGGCCTTCCCAGCATGGTCAGTAATTTTCGTTACGGAGTTGTATGCTATTAATAAGGCCTTAAATAAGCCGAACATTTCGATACGGGTTTGTCTGTTCAGATTCCATGAGTGCCTTACAGGCGATTAGTGAGTGACATGCACTCCAGACACCCTATTGTCTGTGAGATTCAGTGTCTTATTTCTCAAATGACTCAACGTAACACAACTCTGAGCTTCCCCAGTCACCAGTCAAATTGGGATTTCAGGCAATGAGCGCGCTGATAGTACGGCAAAAGAAGCTTTTTCCAGCCTCATTTCACTAATCGCGTTGTTTCGAATGATCTTGTCTGTTTTCTGAAGAGTGTGGTTCACGATAAGTGGCAAAGTGAATGGAATGCTTCCATCAACAATAAACTTCATCCAGTTAAGAATACTGTGTCACCTGGAGCTCCTCAAGCAGGAATAACCGTCAAGAGGTTATTATTTGCCGTTTGCGAATAGTACACATTAGGCTCACTCATGGATAACAGATGCAGCCGTTTGTGCTCGCTGCGACTGCCAACTAACCGTACACCACACCCTTGTGTATTGTGTCTGTTATGCGGCATTGCATCGCAAGTATAAACTAGAGGATAACATGCGAAATATGTAAGGGAATAATGTAATGATGTTACCGAATATGTTACGATTTGTAAAGGGAATAAATCTTGATTCAAAATCTGATTATTATACAATCTTTCTCATCTGTTTATACACTTGACGTATCTGGATGGTAATTCTGTTCTTTTAAGTAACATTTTAATGTTATATTCACTGTGGTTTTATTTTTGTTTTAACAGATGTCATGGGCTTTTTTCTATCTATGCTGTGTTTTTATATTACTGTTGTTGAGGTTTTTAAATAAATTTTTAGTTGTTTCTCTTTAATATTTATAAGTTTACTATATAAATATCTATCCGGGCGCTGATGACGGCAGTTCGTTGTGCGTCCAGAAAAAAATTTTGAAATTAACTTTTTTACTCTTCTCAAAGATTATAAAATTCAGCAGAAAAAAGTAAAATAATGAGGAAGAGCTCTTATATTGATCATAATATGCCAAAAGTTGTAGAATTTTATTACTTAAGCAATAAAATTAAAAGGACATTAAAGTTGTAAAACCAAACAACCACAAACCGGAAGAACTTTTGGCGAAATCATAGAATTAAGACAGAAACAAACTCTTTAAAATATTTATTGGATGTAGGAGCCTTATAGCAACCAGACATAGACTACATGAAAACTAGTAAATCATTCTGTAGAGAAAAGAGGATTTTAAGATAAGTTTTATTGAAAAACGCTGAAATTGAAACGACAAAATAAAAAAGAGATAACTTTGTGGCAGAATCTTGTAAAAAGGTACAAAGGATAGTCTGGCCGTATATTAAAAATATCCAGGATTAATAAATTTCATTGGAGAATTAAGTGTTTAGCATAAAAATATTTATAGGAAGAGATTTATGATGCAGCAAAAAGTAAAAATATCACTTCCATTCTTATGACGGTAGACGAGTATTCGAAGTGTGACCAGATCACAATTTCAGTCATCAATAATTTCAAGTTTCATTTATCAATACCAAGACTATCGATTCTAGAATAGTAATAAGAAATAGTATTAATTAATAATAATTAATTAATACTATTTTGAGTATTAATTAATATTCTCACTACACAAACAAGGAACCCATGAATCTTCGAGCCCATTTACAATATACGTTATTGCAGTTATTTGTATACTTCCAGAATATCATATAAATCAGATCCGGAATAAACGATCAGAACCTATTTGTTACTGAGATAATAACAGAGAAGTAGAAGATATTTTGAGACTGATGCAGATCATAAACGAATGGAGAAACGCATTGAATTAAAAAGTGGCAGGTGGACAATTAGTGACAAAAGTAGAAAGATAAATATAATTTTTTAACAATAAAACAATTTTAACAATTTAGAAATTAACCTCTTAATAAATTTACTTCTTGTTACATTAAATTAAGACTAGGCCAAATCAATATGTAATGAACAATCAATCGGACGAATAGTTCACAAGCTACGGAATTTAGTGGTTTTACAAGTTAATACCTTCAGGAAGTTAATATTATAAATTTAAATTCTGAAAGAAAAGTAATTTATATTGTAGTATTACGTAGGTCAAAATCGTTTATTACTTATGTGTTGTTCCTATCCTGTTTAAAAATGTATTTTCTCCGGAAAGCTTAAAGGCGAAATGGATGCCCGCTACCTAGAAAAGTTTTGAATATTTTCTTCGGGTAAGGTTAACGTTTTCTTATCGTATTACTTATTGGTACGATGATGGAGGTCCATCATGAGACGAGCCTCCTAAAGGCGTAAACATAAAGCCGATTTGTCCGTGGAAAGATCTAGTCGATGGCGGCTGCCTATGAATCGTCAAGGGGCTTTGATATATTATATATTCGTGTAAATCCATTTCTCAAAAGTAGATACAGATTAAAAATCTTCGGATGAAAATAAAACATAATATAACTGACTGAACGAAGCTAGGTCCTAATTTGATTTTTACACTTTTATGCCTCTATGACGCAATTACAGATGGAAAACGCAAACGCATTTCCTCTGCTATTTTATTTTTAAGACAGGTTTCTTTTTATACGAGAGAAAAATCAGTTACGATTATACTTAAAATTTTCCATCGCTACAGCTACCGTTCTTACAGGGGTAAAGGAAAGTGCAGATGGAAAGTGCTTACTTCGCCAAGCCTTTACCGGGCCATAGACAAAATTTAAATTTGGTTCCCCATTTATATAAGTTGCGGACAACTTCAAACAATTATTGAAGGATAGTCGGGAAATTTTCTTTTCAGCATAAAAAAAATAAAACAAAAAGACCATCTTCTCATATTTTTAATTGATTTTTAAAAGAAAAAATGTTTTTTTTATTGTTTTTTGCATTTTAAAAATTTTAAAGGTATTACTTATTTTTATCTTTTTAAAAGCACACTATGATAACTTCCAAGGGTTCGCCAGTGGCGCTAATCTGATTTTATTAGTTCGTCAACTATTATACAACACAACACAACAATAATCAACAATACAATACAATATTATTAATAATAAAATTTAAAAAAAAATTATTTTTTAAATCTATTATTATTTATTTTTATATTTTCCTGTACTGAATCTTCCGAATTAAAAACCCCTAGATAACTGCCTTACTGGTCTGTTGGTTAAACCGGCCCTGCGCTAAGCCGCCTATCAAAAACTGATCACATAACACAGTCCTACATAATAGACCATTTCTTGGTCCATCTCTCTGAACGGCTACGCGTTCAATTAATCAAATTTTACTCCATCTTTAAGCCTAATATTTGTCTCTGCGACCATTCTTCTTCTATAACATTGTTCATTTCTCAATAATTAATTAAATATAAATCGTACGATGGTTTTTGGATAAGAATACAGGAAAGCGTGTTCTTAAATCCCACGGCAGCAATCTCACAAAAATTACAGATTGTGACTGCTTCGACGAAAACCAGCTTAAAATTGGTGTTTATTCCAACGTATGTGAACAAGAAGAATCCGTAACAAACTGAACAACTAAACACGTTTTTGACAACTTATTTAAAAAAGTTTGAAAAATACAAGTCAATATAGTGGAAGTACCTCATCTAAAGTTAGTGATGTCCAGTGTATCATTGTTTCTAATATTATTAATACAATAAGATTATTTTTTGAAATGGCTAATCCTTTAAAATCAATTGCGATTGAAATTTTCGTTCTATATTTTACTTTAATTTACATTTCCTAATAGAGTTCAATTTGTTAAATTCAGTAAAATTTCACAAAATGAGGGTGGTCTACGGTTCATAGAATTACCAGTAAGCTGGTAAAATTCAATTTTTCGGTAAAGTGTTGTTATAATTTAATATAATAGGCGTTGTTAATAATAACAATAATACTTATAACAGGATCAGGGACAAAAGGACAGTGGCTACTAGTAATAAAAGAGGGAGTTAAAACCATACATCTGGAGGTAAAAGAGAAAAGAGCAATATGCAAGTACCTTATAACCTTATATTATAACTAAGACCCGTCGGTCGTAAATCAAGAAGTAACCCAGTCGTTGAAGTATTTCATTAGTGCACCCGCCGCAGATTTGCATTAACCAAGATGAAGGAGAGCGGTATAAAATAAAGGGGGAGAGAGGAGAGGAGTTATTTGCTCAATTTATTAACGTTTAATCAATTCACTAGGGGCTTATTAGACTTCCAACCCCCAATATTATCTCCTTCTAAATGATTTATTTACAACGCCGGTTGAATAGATCATAGAACCCTTCGCACCAAGCTAAACCCTATCTGCAAACTCATCATCAATATATAAATTCTTAGAATTATAGGTTATACGCGCCCGCGTGCATACACAATCGCACGAACTCATACGAATCTATTAAATATCCGGGTAATATTATGAATTAAGTCAACAAATTTATGCTCACAAAGTCGTTATCCCACATTTACTATAAATTCAAATTACATAAATATCTACAAACCCCCAATAATCAATGTTACTTTAACTTTCAATTTCTAAGATTTTCTATACATATTTACCGAGTAATAGCTATTTTTATGTAAATATCAGGAATTCAGAATATATATTAGTTTTCTTATAAATTTATTGGGATTTTTTCCCAATATCTAAATTTTAAGCACTATATTTTTTTTTTTTTTTAATTTAGTTTTAATATTTAAGTAATAGGATAAAGAAACGAAACAAAATAAACTTCTGATGATTAAATTTTTTTGAAAGGATTTCCCATACGATATCCAACTCGAATTATATCACAGAATGTGAAATAAATATTTTCGAGCAGGATGCCACTAAAGGAATTACTTATGTTTTGTTTTCGGCAAATCCTAAACTGCGCAAAATAGCGAATTTCCAAAAACAGCGTTAAGATGAAAATTTACCCGATACAATAAATAACAATGAGAAATACAGGGTGCACCACAGTATAACCTTTGTCAACTAGGCACTATTGTTATCTTACTCACTCTTGTAGTCTTTATGGAAAATGTTTTCTATTAAGCGCCGTAAAATGGCCGGTATAAAGCGTGCAATTTATTCTTGATTTTTTTTTTAATTTTAGTTCCTGTAATGTTTGCGGTCGCTCCACTTCTTGAGCAAATTCCAAAAAAAAAGTCACATGCAGTCAAATCAGGAGATCTAGCCGGCCTTAACAATTTATAATAAGACACACGAGCAGTATCATTTAAAGCACCGTCTTCCTGGATCTACGTAATACGTAGAAATCGAACTAATTCTTGCATCAAAGATGCTGTGACCGTGCTTGTGTAACGCGCTGCAATAACGTTGTAGTGTTTCTTCCGATCGTCTTGAAAAAATAACGGTCCAGTAATGCCAGATGACGAAAGTACACACCACACTGTAACCTTCGGTCTACGCAACTGAAATTTTACGGTTCACGTAACTTAAGTGGGTTTACATGGCTCGTGTATCAACTATTCTGCTTATCTACTTAGCCATTCAGGTGAAAATACGCTTCATCTGACATCAACACACAGTGGATTAAATTTCCATCACCATGCAAACTCCGCAACATCTCTTGACAAAAATTCATGCGAGCAACCAAATTGACATTTTTTAATTCCTAAAAATTTGAATTTAAGAGTAAAAAATTTTATGATTTTACGGATCGAACATAAGGACCGTCGAATCCTTATGTTCAATGCTAATGCATATTTAATTTTAGAACGTTTTGGGGTGCGTGTTATGGCAGCTCGAACTTATCAATATTTTCTGGCATTCTAACACTTTTTGCAGCTCTTTTGTATTTTTAATTTACTGTGGACCCAGTCTCCTCAAATCTTTTAACCCATAAATTAGTGGATGAACAGACGGTACCAACCCGTGACGAGAAAAATCTTCGTACAGTTGTCGCGAGGCCACCATTTTTACAAAACGATTTAACATGGACACGCGATGTGCACCTGACCACTGTTCCATGTTTAACAATCAGTATTACATGAGCTGAAAATATACCAAAATTCATCGCCCTCACACAAACGCCAAATGAATAACTAAGCTTTTAAATTTTCCCGCTTCACTGATGTGCCGGTACATAACGATTCTTCTTTTTTGTGTTGGAAACTACATAAAGGATCCTTTACAACTCAACTCCCCGAATAAGAAACGACCACAAAATATCAATTTTGAAAAGCCGATTAATTAAGTATCATCAGAATCTAGATTAGAGATAAACTACCAAAACAATTTTTCAAAACAACTGGATCCACAGATGATGAAAGGAGCTGTTAACAATGTGGTTTTTTCTACTGATATAATAATACACACGAGTAACCACTTTCTAAGTCATAGATTTAGCAAGATTCTTAAAAACCTTTGTTAAGTACAATATAATAAATATTTAGTACAAATAGAATAATTAATATTAAAAAAAAGTTATTTAACAAACAGAATTACATGTCTTTTACACTTTATTTCCATATAAATAACTTAATATTTCACTATAATAAACAGCAATACTAAGACACCAACTCATTAACGAGAATTTCTCTCGTTAAAGACAAAAGTTGATTACACTAACGAGAGGAATTCTCGTTAGTGAGTATCGTTAGTGAACTCACTAAACTAGCAAACGAGAAACTGAAATAAACTTTTAATAATACTAAAAACTCTTGTAACATAACATAAAGACAGAAGAGTAAAAAAAACATTTACCGATTCTAGAAGAAAAGAAATATTATATTTAAATCCGCAATTCCTTGTTTGATATATGTGTATTTAAAATAATAACCCCAAAAATGTGTTTACATGCTTATATATATATATATATATATATACATATATATATATTTGCGGTCGGAAGTTCATTGAACACATATGCTAGCATTAAGGGGTTGCAAAATCAAAGTAATAGCAGTTTATAATAAACTTTCGCCGAACTTCATTTTGTTGGAAGGAAAATTAAGAAAAACATTTTTCTTTTTTCAGTTATTTATCGTGAAAAAATTTTATTCAATTGGAAAAATCATTGTAATCCATTAGAAAACAGTTTCATAAAAGGATTTTATCATTAAATATGTACTAAAGATAAAAATAAAATATTGTGTTAAAGATAATACATTTTAACACAAAGTTTAAAAATGAACATTTAGTATTATTTAACTCGTTATCTCATTTTCCATGTTACACAAAAATCGCTACACTAATAGATTTAGAGAACGCTGAAATATTACTTTTTATAAAAAAAAAAAAAGTAGAAGGCAAAGCAATATAATTATCTAGGTAAGCCCACATATATCAATTATTACAATATTAGCTGAATACCCGGTTTAGTAGTAGTCGCAATTTATTCCCTGAAATAGAACCCACTCCCAACAAAAATCGTTTAATACATCAATTCAAACTTAACTGAAATTTAGATCAAGCTAACAGTAGCATGATTCAACAAATTTCGCATTATACTGATAGACCGAATTAACCATTAAAACAAGCAAAACGATGGATTTACAATTTTCATGATGGCTGAGAATTTTGTAAGCGTATCCTTTCAATCTTAAAAATATACTAAGAACCAAAAAATTATTTTTCCTACGGCTGCATTATAACGTTTGAATTACGCGACTAGAACCTGTATCATAATGAGGGTCATTATGAAACAGATTTTCAATGTGATACAGAGTACAACCAACCAAAAGCCTACTCTTTTTAATCACTGACCAATCAGAAGCAAGTACTGTTTAATGTATCATCTGTTTGACTTTAATCCGATTTAGTAGTTAGCAAGCGGAGGTTAAATTTGAAAGTACACCAATAGGTAACTAAGTTTCTAAATTACAATGTTTATCCTTTTGTTAATTACGTCGGATTCTAAGGAAGAATCCGATCGAACACCGTCAATATTAAAGAAAAGGCAGAACTTATGACTAATGCCACAAAAATGTATTGTTTTATGTATTTTTTGAAAAATTTAAAAAAAATAGTTCGTAAACAACACATTCTACCAGTGATTTAAAACAATAATCCATATATATATATATTCTCAGTCGTAGAAAAAACACATTATGCAACTCTCTATAATGGTCATTAATACACTCTTGCGAAGTTTTCGACACTCATCAAGGCTAGTGTCGTAACTTATTTCGCATGGCTATCATTATAGGCCGGTTCCATAATGTACCATTAAAATATCAAAAAATATTATAAAGGAAGTATCCTGACCTCCGTAGGGGAAGACACCCTCCGCCTTCCCCCTTCGTTCCTAGCCCTTAGGGCTTTACCGGAGGTCATCTTCGAAACCTCAGCTTTTGACATATTCCAGTCCCCCTGAGTCAGGATTCCACCGACGCGAATGCCACCAGTGATATTCCCATCAGTGTATTACTATTTAATGACCTCAAAACAAAACCATCTTACCGAGTCTTAAGTAAGAATGAAAGGACTGAATTAAACAAAGGAACTGAACTACTTACCCGTAGAAGGTAAAAGTGAGTTCAACATACAACACAAAACATAAAAATATTACGCGGAATAATAACAACCCGGTAACAATGGAACAAAAAAAGGAAAAAACATAATTTATAAAAAAAATCAACAAAAACAGAATTCAAGAGAAATTCAAGCAGGGCTCTAGATCCACTCATCAACCCTTTCAAAGTACGTTCAAATTTCTATTAAAATTAAATGTTGTTTTTTTTTTTACATAACTAAAATAACAGTCATCTCTGATTACGTGAGTGTGCATTTAAAAAATATAAAAGTGCCCTTTACATTATTTTTGAAAATGCAATATAGCTTAATTTGTTTACGTACAACTCCGAGTTTTTATCAAAGTCGTATAAGACGTTTACAAATGACATCTGCAACGAAACCCAAAATTTCATTTTTACATACATAGCTTTTATTTAATAAAATAATATTTTCAAAAATTTAATTCACGATTTTTATCAAATTGAAAAAATAAGTAAATAAAAAATCTGACCTTTCTTTTCCGGTTCCAGTATAAGCCTTCAAGTCCAAAATATCATCCAAAATAGCACTGAAAAAAAAATACATGAAGGATATAATTTAAATTTTATTTTTTTGAAAATAAAAAACACAATAAGAATTTTAAAATAATTATTCGTTGTGTAAAAGGCATATAGGAGGACTACCATTAAAAAAGGAAAAACCTTTGAATACAATAAAAATTCACACAATATTTATTATCACGTATTTACAAGAAATACATTTTAATTTTTTGTTTATTTTTCTAGCAAACAGGATCGTGTATATCGTGTATATTTTAAGTACTCAATGGAAGGATTAATTACACAATTTGTACGCTTATCGATAACATTTGTCTTCGGGTCTGGAAAACAGAAGGGAAAATTTCGAACTATTAAAATTACTCTGGAGCCAAATTTTTATGCGATACAATCCTTGACACAAATGTATTGAATGTCGATGATCAACCATTGATCGACGGAATGAAAACTAATGCGCTTAATTAGGTGGCGGAAGCAGTAGCGAAACTTTTTGGTTGTAGTTGGAATGCTTTAAGGTTCAGTCGATAAATTACAAAAGAATTTAAAAAAAAAAAAAACAAAAGTAAATTTGTCCCGACAAAAGTTTCACAGGATAAAAACTGAATCGCTGAAGTAAGAATAAATAGCATCGAAGATGTTAAACAAGGAGAAACTAAACAATTAATGACAAAACGTTAACTTTATTTGATACCGCACCCAAGTAAGGATAATGTTTTGCATATTATCCCCAATTCCATAAAATCCCATTATATGCAAAAGATCGATTGTGATTTTAAAATAATTTTAAAACTATGACGAAGAGGCAGTGGCGGGTCGCATATAGGCACTGTGGCACTGCAGAACCCCCTATTTCCACTTATCGATAACATTTAATATGAGTCCTTTTTTCTTTATTCTTGTACAGCATATAATCCTTAAGCTTAATGTCAGTATCCATCCCCTAGTTTATGAAACTGGGACGGGCTAATTAAAATAAGAAGATCCAGAACCGGCGGGCCGACCTGCCATACCGGACCTACTGCCGGCAGGCAGGAAGACCTGTCTGAGTCGAAAGAACACGCCCCTGGACTGAGTCATGCTTGACTGCAGATCCGATCCAAGGGTGTAGGGGAAAAAATTATGAAAAAGATACAAAAATCTTTGTATGGAACTGTGCGCTTCACAGTTCCAGCGGCGTGGTGTTCGGCTGTTATGCGCATGCGCACATAGGAAGCTGCAAAAGAGGGCGAGTGAGAGAGAACTGTCGCTGCCGCAGTGCCGACGCTGGCGTGCTGGTGGAAGGTAGTTTTTTTTTACTCTACGTATGTATGGAACGTTCCTTCGATCGTTCCCTTTTCTAGTTTAGTCGGTGGAAGCAATATGAAAGTGGTTTAGTTGTTTTTTTCAGTAGTGATCAGATGGCGGAAAGCAAAGGCTCTTTGATTGCCAAATCGGTCAAAAAACAGATTGGAAGGGCGAAAGAGAATGTAATTAGTAAAAACTAATTATGTATTTGTTTCTGTGTACAAAGAAATTTAAATTAAGCACCATTGGACAATAGTATTTTTAAGCGGGCATTTTATTAAGTTATTATCTAATAATACTAAAAAATATTATCTTTGTTGACATTTTATTATTTATTCGGTTAAACCGAATACGGTTTTTAAACACAACGTACTTAAAAACCGTGTACAATATTCTTGAATTTGATAAAGTATAGAATTAGATTATTATCCTGCTTCCAGCTACTCTATTTGATTCAGTTTTTTCGAGTCCTTTATTTTACAGAAAACTTTAACCACGGCCTTGAAAAGGCCCAGAAAAGAATTTTCTGGAGCAGCACCCCCACTTTTTTTTAGCTATGAGTAACACTGCGAAGAGGATTTTGTATATCCCACCAATTAATGAATTGTTTGAAAAAATAAAGAAACTGAATTAGGAAACCAAAAAATGTCAACAGCTAAAACTACAAACGATTATAAAACATTTCGGACATTAAACGTTACCAGAAATATTAAAAGATGGGTAGGACGAAATATTTATTTTGTTATAAATTTTGTGGATCATTAAAAGGAAATTCATAGATCGGATCGTAGAAAATGAATCATTAAGTGCATAATACGAAGATGTCTTTTGCAAGGTAAAGTAGGAGTAATTCTATTTTTATAAAATCCCAATAATGTAGTATTACCGACATGAAAAAAGTGTTTATCGCCATGATAAAGCTCCATACTTGTAGGTAAATTCAACGCAAAAACTGTTGTGGAACAGTGACACTAACATCTTTGGAGATACTAAATGATCAGGCGGATTTACAATTTGAAGGTAGCTATGAGACTTTTCTCAACGATACTGTTGAGTGTTTGATGATTATAAACGCGACATTAACCAGAATTCTCAAAACAGCCTACAAAAGACTACTGATATCCAACGGGTTACTGAAGTTTCTGAATATTAGTTACGTTCTATACGAAACGACTGCGTATTGATCGGGAAAACAACAGTGGACATACTAAAGTAAATAATATGTACGAAGGGTTAGAGAGTTAGCTGAACTTCGCATGGTGTCCAATTTATTGACAATACCGAAACAAAAAGTTATGGGAAACTCTGTACATAACATACATCTGGGGCTAAACTAAACCCGACCGTTCTTGAGGCAATGTTATTAATTTTTCTACTTAAAAAAATACAATTCAAAATAATTTTGAACAAGTTGATGAAAATATAATTTTTACGTTCTAAGATACTCAAACAATCCAGTTCAATCAACATAAAAATTAGGAGTATATTACGAACTCTACCTTAAATGCAAATTGAAAACTTAACTTTTATTTTGAGTAGAAATGTAACATGTTAAAATTTGATATGAACTTTATTATAACATTTTGTAATTTCTAGTTTTCACAAACTAATTTCAATAGAAAACATTATTAAAAGAATAAGGTAATCAGAATTAAAAGGAATAAAAATTACCTTAAAAGTATAACATTTTATAAATAATGATTAATCGTGAAAAGTTTAATTAAAAAATCTAAAAAGCGCAAACAAAAATAATACAATAACAACCTACAAAATATAAAAAACAGAAATAAGATTTTCTTTTTAATAAAAGAGCTGAGAGCGGACATAAACAGCTGTAACTGACCATTAGCCCAGGGGAAATTGGCAGCATATGAAAAGATGCCATGCCTGACTGGAATTCGAACCCGGAGCCCTACCTACTCACCCACGGAGGTCGACAGATATATAATATTTTAATAGCCATACCTTTCTAATATAACTAATGAATGTTAGGCATTTTATACAGAAATAACAAAAAATAATCATAGCACAAATAAAATATAGCTAAGCTTAAATATAGGCTTATCACCAACACTATCGATACGAATATTGCGATGAATTAAATCGTAGAATTAAAATAAACAAGAAAAAGTATTATAATAAAGTAGTAATATTTTCCTGGCATTAATTATTTATTCTTATATAGTGAAAAAATAATTATAAATGAAAAAGTTACCCAAGATTTCTTTTTCGGAGTGAGAGTACTTTATTATAAATTTTTATTGTAAAATTTTCATTATATGTTTAAATAAACCTAAAAAATTAAATAATTAAAAAAAATCGGTTTTTTTTAATTTTTTTCTGATCATCCACCTCAAAAATCACCTTCAAAAATTATTTTTTTGAATTTTCTACGTTTACTATGTTAAATGGAAGAAACTAAAAAAGATCTCAGTAAAAAATGCACAACCAATAAAAAGTTAGTTTTTGATGATGGTGAATTATGATGAAATCTTAGACCAATATTATTACTAATAGTTTATTATTTAAACATTTAATAATATTAAAAAGTTTAAATAAATCAGAAAAGCTTTTGAAAAATACTAAAAATCGATATTTTAAAATTTTGATCGGCTCCTACAACCCCAATATTGCCCCCAAAGTACTTTTTATTGTTTTTTTTTTTTTTTTTTTTTTTTTTTTTGGTTGCTTGCATGGTAACTATGAGATATTAAAAGACATTTTAAAATATCGGTTAAAAAATACGGAATAAATAAAAAGATAGCATTATTGATTTTTGGGAAGATGGGAATTTTGGAGCAAATTTAAAAAAAAAAATGGTAAGATAAGCATGCAACACAGAGCTTAATATAAGTGGGCTTTCATGTTTGCAAAATTTTGAAAAAACTGACCCCCAAAAAACTCCGCCAAACACCTGAAGATATTAACTCCAAAAGTTATTTCAACTATTTGCCCCTTATACACGAGTGTCTGAACAAAATCTCATCAAAATTGATTTACCCAGTCAACAGTTATTAAGCTTCTAACACGCCAACGAACGTACATACAAGTACGTATGAACATTACCCTTAATTTTTTTTGTTGGTTTTGCGGGTCTCTGGGTTATGAAACGTCATGTAATGGAAAAATCTATTCTTCACTTTTTGACTGATTACCATAATTTCCTTCTTGCAGCATAGCTCTAGAATTGTGACCTCAGGAAAATAAAAACAATATTAATTAATATCAAAATAATCTGATTCACAAATAAAATCTTTTATTCAACGCAATACGTTGTATAACATTATATCATACATTTTTATTATATTAACACAAAGTAAATATAGATAGACATAAATATAGATAAAATACTTACGTGCAACGAGTAGTTTCAATCAGTCGACCTGTACCATTGATAGACCTAGAAAAATAAACAATTTAAAATTTACGTACTTAATTCATGTAAACTATTTGTATAATTTTATATACAATAAGTGAGATGCGGTATCATTTTTTCCCACTAGGAAGAAATGGATTTTTAATCAAATAAAATTGATATTATCTTAGACATTATATTATCAAGCTTGACATGCTAGAGCAAGCAAAGAAAACAATAGCCATAAAAAGATAGAGAATAACCACAAATAACTTAGTTAACAGTTATTCTAAGTAATTAAATTTAATTATAAAAAAAAAGGATTATAACAAAAAAGCATAGCATATCCTCATAATGATTTTTGAGTTCCTAAAACCATTAAAAATTCTTTAAACTAAAAGGAACAACGATTAAAGACATACGTTTCAGTGGTCGGAAATCCAGTGGTCGCTAGATCCAATTTTTTCTTTGAACCTTTTGGTTCAGTTGATTGCAATCAAAAGGGAAGGTGCACAACTAGATGATGCAACAGTCCTAAATCCAAAATTTTAACATCCTACGGCTAATTGTTTTTGAGTTACATACGCACGTACGTATGTACAGACATCACGCCGAAACTAGTCAAGATGGATTCAGGGATTGTCAAAAAGGATATTTCCGTTGAAATTTGAAAACCTAAATTTTTCGCCATCATAATACTTCCTTTACTTCGTACACGGAAGTAAAAATTAAAAATACACAACTGCCAAAAAAGAACCCCTTGCTCTTTAATGTAGGATAATTTACTAATATAGGATAATTGGCGTGCGAGTGACATTTTTTATATAATATTTGTATATAGTGCATCGTTTTTCTAATTTTTTAAATCTTTTTAAACATATATAAATATATACGAGGTGAGAGAGAAAAGTAATGAGACTGACGTTTTACTTACCAAAGTTTTTATTTTTTCAAACAACAATATTATTCCCTTCAAAATAGTTTCCTTGAGCAGCTATACACCGATGGAGTCGTTCCCACTCCTGGTAGCAGCACTGGAAGACTTCAACTGGTAGCTTTTAACTGGTCGGTCACAGTCTTTTGAATGTTCTCCATAGTTTCAAAATGACGTCCTTTTACGACATGTTTCAATTTCGCGATAAGAAAAAGTCACAAGGACTCAAATGAGGTGAATAAGGGGTTGAGGAACTATAGGAATGTGTTTTGAGGTCAAAAATTCCCTGATGGAAATGGCCGAATGACACAGGGCATTGTCATGATGAAGCATCCACTTGTCTGCATTTTCGGCACCAATTTTGCACAAACCTTTCGCATGTCCAAATTGTCTGTCAAAAGTTGATGTACAAAAAAAGTGTTTAAATTTAACTGTCCTTTAACATCCTTATTGTTAAAGGACGTTCTGATCTCACAAGAACCCTCACACGCTCAACGTTTTCGTCAGATTTTGAAGTTGAAGGTCTCCCTGAGCGAGGTTGATCTACAACATGTTCTCGGCCATCCAAAAATGATTTGTACCAGCGGAAAACCTGTGCTATTGATAAGCAATGTTCGCCATAGGCCTGTTTCAACTTTTCAAAGGTCACACTCGCGGATTTCCCAAGTTCAACACAAAACTTGATTGCAAAACGTCACTCTAAATTCCGATGCTCAATTTTCGTAACGCACAACAAAAACACAACTTCAATAATGGCGCTATCAAAAATAGTGTGTTGGCTGAACGGAGTTGAAACTGGTACTGAGCATATGGAAGGGATGAACAAACCGATCTAGCAAAGACCGGTAGACACAGCGTTGCCAGATCAGCGGTCGCAGTGTTACCAATCTCATTTCTTTTCTCACACACCTCGTATATATAGCTTATGACATTCCCGGTAACGTAAAGATTCATTACGGCGTCATACATCTAAATCGGTTCGGCCTTTGAGCTGCTACGGTGGAACATACACACATACATCATAAAAACATAACATTCCTTTTTGGGCAGTCGTGAAAAATTAAAGTAAGTGGAGTATCAGAATTTTGTAGATGCCTTCCAGATATGTTTCCCCTGCTCAGAATCGTATTTAGTAATTTGGTGATTAGCGATTTTAAGTTGGTGGTCTTCTTTACTTCAGGATCGTCAAGATTAATGTACAAAAAAATAAAAAAATTACTAACATCTAAGAGAGATCAATTGAATAGAAATTGGTGAAAAAGTTAAACCGATAGATCAAAATATTTAAATATTCTATACGCTAAATCTCTATTTGTTTTATAAAATATTTTAAATCCGAATGTTCGTAAAAATCGCAAACCCAAAAATTCCCAAATATAATATAATATAATATTAATACGTTTAAATATAAATTTAATATTTAAATGTTAATATTATTGATTAGTTCCCAATTAACCCTACAATCGGGGGTGGAAATAAATTAATTTTCATTTGTATGTTTTACCCGAACTAAATTTAAATAAAATTGTTTAAAGAGATATATTAAATAGATGAATAAGGAATTCAAATCTGAAATGTAGGTGTGAGGTGTAAATAATATTAGATATCTAAAGTTTAATTAACAACCTCGTGTTTGAGGAATTCTTGTTTATTAATTTCTCTTCCATAATGTAACTAATTTCATTTATTAATCCAGACAGAATAAGAGAGAGAGTGAGAAAGGAAGAGAGAGTACAGCAGGAGAGGAAGAAACGTGGCTTTGATTTACACTCTTAAGACACCAATGTATAGTAACATCGGCTGTTTGCCGTTAACAATTGAATCAGTCAACCGATACAATATTATGTAGCAGTATCATTATTATATAAAGTATCATTGTAATATAAAGTGCACAATACACAAGCGATAAAGAAAGACCAGTTAATAATATTGTTTCGTACGGTGTTCAAAGGTAGAATACAGAGAAGCTAGCGAGAGGAGCAACGTGCGTTATTGAGATTCCTGAGCATTGTCCAGATCCGTTCATCCGATAAGCAGGATCAGCAATGCGCAGCCAGTTTCCATCTACAGAATATATCACCTTCTATTGCTAGTTCCCGTGATCCTGAGCCCGGCTCGTGTCTTCCTATACGCTGAACAGTACGTAATAAAATCGGCGACAAAGATCCTCATTTTGTTTCCATTCACCGTTAATAATCGCTTTTGATACCAAATCAAATGTCTTGGATAAAAGGATATTTTTTAACGACTTAATAAATAATGTTTCATATTTTCCATCGCTATTATTATGTCAAAATTCAATACAAGTCCTTTATGTAGCAACATCTAATAATCAAACGTGAAAATAGCGAATGGAATTTTAAAGGGATTTCAAATAATATGAGCTTTATAACAATTTATTTTCATCCTACACAAAATATGTAATGACCAACAACATATTTGTAAAAAGATTCTAATAAATATAAAGAAATAAAAATAAAACCTTATAATCTTTGAAAAAATCCATCGGATTTTATTTTTTAATTTTAATACTAAACGGAAATTAAATTTTCCATTCGAGTACAAAATATTAAAAGTTATTTCAGTAAAATATATATCGGATCAAAACCGTGTTATTAATTTATTCGTATGACATAATAAAAAATGTTCACATTTTTTACAACCTATTTACATAGATGTTTTTAATCACAGAAATTCGGGACTTCCGGTAAAAATTTGTATTATTGTAATCCAGAATTACACAACTATGAGAATTTAAAACGGGAAATTTTATAGAAACGAGAAAATAATGTAGGTAGTTTGTCTCAAATGTGCAACAAATCTTTATTTTAATTAATAACACTAGTCAACATAAAATTTTGAACGGAGAAGAGAGTAGAGTAGGTGTTCTATATAGTATTTTATATGCTGAATCTGAATATTGTTCCGAAACAACCCATCACGTAAGGTTCTTACGTTAGAACCCCTTAAACTTATTTGTTCTATCATTTGTGGAACAAACAATACAAAAAAGTTACGTCTGTACGTTTGCTTTATCACATCTGATTTATATTGTGGTTCCTGCTGTAGACTATATTTGATACATAACAGTCGAATGATGTCATTTCATGTCAAGCCAGACATGTCAGCGAGTCAAATAATGAGTAATTTAACGAGATGAAATTTTGTTCAGTATGAGTTCAGCTCTTGTTATGACTTACTGCGATCTTTAGATGTGGTAGTGGTTTTATCAAATACATATTGACTGTTTCATAAGTGATTCCATAAATTTAGTGAAAGAGTTTTATGAGAGAACAACTTTTGTTATTATTTTATTGAACATCAAGATTTATTAAGTATTTATTTGTGAGTGTTTTGCGCTGTGTTTTATTAACTGATAAAAATTTAGGCTGCAGAATGTCACTGAAATTCATTTTTTACATTCTCATTTAGACCGTTACCTTTTAAACTTGGATAACTGCAGCGACGAACAAGGAGAAAGGTTCCACCAAGATATTTTGTAGATGGAATAACATTGTCAGGCAGATGAGATGAATCTATGATGATTACTGCTGGATGATAAAAAGAGAAGACTTCACCGAGCACAAAAGAAAATAAGAAAAAAATTACGATAAACGTAAATGTCTATAAAATAAAGGCAGGAATTTTAATTGTAATTATTAATATTATTTTTGTATACTATTATTTAAGAAGTTAGTAACTAAAAATCGGAAAGTGATGAAGAAAAACTGATTGCATTTTACGATTCAGCAGAAAACGTACAATCTAATTCACCTACTTTTACTTAACCTTCAAATTATTATTTTTTTTTTATTTTTGTTGACCTGTGTAGTAGATAAGAGGGTTCCTTTATACTTTCCAAAATATTCATTAAATAAAAAATTTATACAGTACTTGAACGCAAAGAAAGAAAGATCTTTAGGAAAATTCTAGGCAAAAAGAAAATTGATGATAACTCTACAAACTCCCAAAAAACAAGAAACTGTACACTCACTGTGAAAAACTCACCGATATAATCCGAAAACCCAAGAGCCAATTCTACGGCCACATTTCTCGCAGGACTAACATAAAACTTACAAACAGCATCATCACGTACATCAAAACTCAAAAGAAAACAGATGGATCGACGATATCCGTAAAGAATGCAAGAAATAAACATCATCGATGAAGAATCACAAGAACGGGACACGTTTCGAGACAAGATCAACAATTTCAGTGGGTATCCAAAACTTACAAAACAAGTCAGTAGTTTGGCGTAGTCTGAGGACTGAAAAGAGCTGCATCCACTAAAATGAAAAATTACTGCGAGTAAAAACCTCGTAAAGTTGTTCACGCGGTCCATAGATGGCCTAAATCGAGAAAAAATATGTATATATATATATATATATATATATATATATACATATATACAAATATATATATACAAATTAAACAGATATATCAAGCAACTGAAATTATTTACTTTAAATATTGCAGTATTTATTTACAAATTTTAAATAAATGTTTTTGATCGTGAATTACTAATTAAATAAATTTTGAAAGCATACCATTCGACAATAAATGTTAAAAATGCTTCTCCTCTACTGCTTGGCAGTATGCTAACCTCAATACTCGTTTATAACTTGTATTTCATGAGCAGATTCGTCAATTATTATTCTTTTCAATTCGCCAATGTCCGCAGGTCTTGTTTTGAAAAATTTATGTTTCAGGGACTCCCAAAAAGTAATCCAGGGGAGACCTGACAGGCAATTCTATGGCTCCTCTACGACTTATCCAGCGATTTGGAAATTGTTCATTTAAAATTTGCCGTGCCCTTAAATAATGATGAAGTACTACCCCATCTTGCTGAAACCATACGTTATTTAATTCTTGTTCAACATTTTCCCGGTTATTTGGTAAAATCCAAACGGCAAACAAGTTGCAGTAAGCATCTCCTATAAGACTGTCATCTAAAATAAAAGGCCCAATGATTCCCGCCCGGACGTTCACTTTCTAAGCGTGTTACGTATAACTTCTAACATCCATCTGAAATTCTTATCGCTCTATTATCGACAGTTTTGCAGTCGCGTCGCACATACAATAACAGTGGTAGAGGATGCGTTAGTTGAACGGCCGCGTTATACACCATCGCATCCCTTAAAAAATCGAAATTCAAAAATCCCTAAAATGGTTTTTATATATTTATCTGAAGACTATTTGCAAGCCCCAATCAAATCAATATATCGTTTAGTATAGTCGGAAACGGGGAAAAACTTACAACTATTCTTCAATTTTTTTTACTTTTCTTCACCAGTTTCAAGATCGAATTTCGAGAAATCCAGAAACTAGTTTTCAGATATTTACATGAAAATTATTTTACAAAAAATCAAGTTGATATCTCCATTTGTTTCCGAAAGATTTAAAAAAAGCTGAGTTTCAAAAAACTTCAAAATTAAAACTTCAACTTTAACCCTTTAAACTCGAAGTTTCAAAAATATTTGAAACTAGTTTTTAGATGCTCACATGAAGATTTCACACACCAAAAATCAAGTTGATATCTTCATTTGTTACCGAAAATTTAAATAAAAAGGAAGTAAATTTCATTGTTACTATAGAGTAACAATGGATTTAAAGGGTTAAAATATTTTAACCCTTTATTTTTTATGTAAGAAAAACATACATAAAAACTGTCATCAAATTATCTTCAGTAGTTTTTGGTAGGCATTGATGAATCAGTCAGTCACTCAGTCAGGACAAGTTGTTTGATAGGTACAGATATATATGTCGACAGTGAGAGAGAGTTTCTCAGTTAGACCTCTTTGTACAAAATATATATAATTCTTTCTTTTTTGTTAGAAATCAGAAATAATAAGGTACATAAAATAAACGAAAAAGTACATGTTATATCCAGAAAAGAAGATTTGCTAAGGACAAGAAATTTCTTGCCTTTTTTTTTTAATGAATTCGGAGATATTTTTGAAAAAAATAAAATTGTACTATAAAGGCTGTTTATAGCTTTATAGCGAAGGACATTGTCCTATAGGCTAAGATAATAGTTTCATAAAAACTATTTAGAACGTTGTAAATACTGATTACGCTTCCACTAATCAACCATTCAACCAAAATCGATAATTCGAATATTTCTTTAAGTATGAATAAAATATTATATGAAGGGAAATTAAAATTAATTGTAAAATTTAAACAACTAAACTATACTGTACTAATTAAAAAAAACTAAACGTATTAAAATAAATTGTACAATATAAAGGGTAGAGTGAAAAATAATCAATTTTCATTAAAGATTTTATACTAAAAATACTGCTGACGCAAACAGAACATCATAGCAGTGGATCACATTTTTTCTACTTACTATATAACATTTTGTACGATGTACAAACCTTTAAAAATGCCATTAAAAAGTTATGTACTTTTTCCGAAATCAGGTTTTTCGTTTTCAATATTTCTTATAAGGCAAAAAGGAGAATCAAGAATTTTCTTTAGCTATAAGTAGTATGATTATTTAATAAAGTACAGGCAACGATAATATAAATTCACCTTCCAAATCAAAAATTTTACATTTTATGCATTTTTCATAGATATATTTGTAAGTATATTACTATATCGTCACCCTTGAATTATAAAGTTCTATATAGAAAAATTAATTTTGAGTAAATCACATTCAAAGTACAGACATCAATATACTTAAAAATTTAAGGTTTCGGAAGTTTGTAGCTAAACCACTAATAAAGACGCACATTTTACTTTAATATGAATTCCTTACTTCTAATTTAGACAGAATTAATATATTTTTTTTAAATCTTAATTCGTATTAAGATTACTACATAGAAATTTGTAACTGCTAAATTAAAATAAACTGATAAAATTACATGGTTCTATGTACACATAAGGGCTTGTTATAAAACATGGAGACGAGTAGAATAACATTATAGTAGTTTATTACTACAATATTATTAGAGTAGATTACGAAATACATCAAGTTATAAAAAAAATCAATATAAACTGCCTAATCTGTTTTCTTAACGACAGTCAAGAAAATTATACTAAAACCAGCTACCAAATTTAATTTTAAAAAAAATTAAATAAAAAGTAATATTATTGAAATACAGAGTTTGTCTTTCAAGTTAAGTTATTTAATAAAACTGAATGAACAAAAAATGCTAAGCTATTTTTAAATTTTTAAGAACAAAACTAATCGGATAAAAATAGACAGTAAAAAAATGATCCAAAACACTGAAAATAAAAAGCCTACTTTCTGAAATTATCATGACAAAAATATAGTGTGAAAACAAGAGCCACGCACTTATATTATTGCCCATAATAGTTTTAAAATATAATTTGTCAGTTAGTGAGAGCCATTCCATCATTTTTAAGAAAGATTTCTTCATTTTCTGCAAAAATTGTGTTGTCAGCGAAGAAGTTCTTGGTTTTTGTAAAATCATAAAACTTTTCCTTGTATTCACTGTGACCTATTTGTCATCTACATGTGATAATTAATAAGAAACTTCTGCGAGAGAAGATCTTTTGAACATCAAAGCTGCTACCGAAAATATGGGACTTTTTGAAAATTATAATTTATTGAACAATTATGGAGATCTTTAAAATCATCTTTCTTCGTCTAAATGACTGTATACGATTTTTAAGAATCGACCTTTAATAAGAATCTCAATACTGATAAAGGTGAACAGAACTCACTTTTCGACAAAACTCCTTTGATACAACTGCGGACAGAATAAATTTCTTGGATACATGAATGCCCGAGGGCAGAGAATTTTAAGATAACTTTTTCCATGTTTAAATGTAAACTGAGAAAGTAAATCAAGACATATGATGCGAGTTGCGATTCTGCGGAACGCAGCTGTAACACCAAAGTGTAAGCTCACTAATATTGGTGTGATTTTCCAAAACTTTTTCAAGAATTTTGCATACGTACTAAGTTATTGCCAAATCTCCCCATCAATGCTTCTCTCCACAATGAACAGTATACACGTTTTGATGTATATAAATGGGCGATTATGTTGTACATATTTAATTTACTGTGATAAAAAAAAATGTTAATTTCAGCTTCAGGGGATGTACCTTTAGAAGACAAAAAATACATCCTTATTCTTCTTATCTTCTTTGTCTTTATTCGTTCTACCCTCAAAGCACTCTTATTGACTGTATGCTTCTGGAAAAGTGATTCTTTTTCAGAAGATAGTGTACCTTCTTTCTTAGCTAGTTTAGTGTCTTCACACAAATCGCACTGGTCTTTTATAGGCTTATGGAGATACAAATTGAATTCAGATACAAATATATGCGTATACATGTGAGATTCAACAACAGGTTTATTTTCAAAAGCTCGTTTTTCTTTATAGAGTTAAGAGTCAAAATATTCTTGTTTTGAATTTTGCCTACAGTAGTGGCTTTCTACCTTTGGAAATGACTGAATATGTGCCCTTACCTCTACTTTGTATTCTTCACGTACAGATTTCTTAATATGTTTACCCTGTAAAACTTTCTCTGGCGCACTACTCAGGATTTATTTTGGCATATAATGTATAAATTTTCTTTTGACTAATAGCTAATGTTGTCAAATAAAAAAATTACATACCTGGGAACTGTTGTTCATTACACTGAAATAAAAATTAAAAGAGATTTTTTTACAATTAAGTAAATCTTTTCCTTAGCGATGAAATACAGGTTTTGACTGTTCACTAGTGGATATTAAAAGATTCTTTTTCTGAACAGTATTAAGAGAGTAGAATGATTCAAAAATGAATTGTCTTTGTTCAGCAATTTTTTGTTGGCAAAAAAATTTATAAGAGTTTACTCATCTTTTGTTTTTTTTTTTTTTGACTAACTATTTGCTGAACAGGTACAATTTTATTCCGGACAGACTCCTATCAAGTTTTGTGCTACTCTAAAGCATAGAACCCTGTTATTTCTCAGCTCCATATAAAATATTAAAACAATAGCGTTTTATGTAATACATAAAACCTTAATACATAGAACTCCGTAACTCCCGACAGAAAAAAAAAACATTATAATCACATCAATATAAAAAGCTACGTTTATGCTGCGACGTAGCGGATTAGCTCAAATAGTAAGTACTTCTACATAGAACCGTGTTCTTTCTCTCTCTATTTCTGTTTTAGCTTCCGAAACCACCGTAAGGTATTACTTCAGAGGATGAATGAGGATGATATGTATAAATGTAAATGAAGTGTAATCGTGTACAGCCTCAAGTCGACCATTCCTGAGAAGTGTGCTTAACTGAAACCCAACCACCAAAGAACACCGGTATCCACGATTTGAATAGGTTTAACTCATAACTCATAACCACAAATTTTTCACATAGAAACTTGTAATTCTAAGGTGACGATATGTAAATAAAATAAATAAATAAATTTAAATTTATTATTTACCTTATTTCCGATTTAAGAATATTAATTTCTTCAACCGAAGCTAAATCCACCTTATTTAAAATTATAAGATCCGCCAAAGCCACTTGTCTGAAACATATAAAATTGTACAAAATTAATCAGTTATAAAAAATAGTAATTTAAAATATGTTTTAAATGTGTGTTTGCGGGTGTATATATAGATAGGGGCTATCATTTGCCAAACTATCAATGAATGGATTACATTTTTCCATAATTTGATCTAATAATAATCACTTACGAAATTCAAGGAAAAAACAAATAAATAAAACCAAAAAAACAGGCATAATGCATAATACAACAGCCCTCCTCACTTTGCCTGCATAAAAAAAAATTACAAGCATTACAATACTAAGATTATTCTAAACCAAATATACGAATTAAAAATTAATCAAATCATCTAAATGTAACTGTACTACATTTTGAAAAAAATTCGTCGACCTTTAATTAAATGATTTTCGTACGGCTATTATTACAGTGCTCTTAATTTAAAATAACAGCTTACAACGCTAAATTTTAATGTGATTTAATGTATAAAACATCAGAATATTTGATATTGAGCTGAACTGAATTTGTAATATTGTCATGGCCGTCACTAGTTAAAACTGCCAAACACACTACGAATCATTTTTTTTTTAACATAATTTACGTTTCATGAACTAAGAAGTTGTTGTACAAGTAGTAAATTTACATACGGTAAAACGTATTGAGTTAAAATTATAAATAAGAAGGAAAAAAAAGAGGAGCGATGAAAATGTGCAAATACATACATGTTTTATTACTCTTGAAAGAATCAAAGAAATTATACCATAATCAATGTAAACAGTAATTTAAGGGTTATTTAGGGGATATCGGATTTTAAAAAAAACATAGAATAAGTTTTTAATAAAAATAAGACAAAGTAGCCGTTTTAAACCGTATAAATTTTGGTTTTTGTTTGTTCACTGTAAAGCAAAAACTGACGTTCTGAAATACCAATTACTTTTAATATTTAAACCTCTATTTTTATTTATTGACTTAAATTTTTTTTTTAAGCATGAATGGAATTTTTGTACCGATAAACAAAATGTTTAAATAATAAAAAAACTTTTTATTATATTTGACTTCATTTCGTTGAATATTAATGGGACTGACCAAATTAAAGTTTACTTTACACAATAAAACCTTTATTACAAACAATTTTTATAAATCTGTACTTTTGTTTACAACTAAACCGTGTATTAAGTTTACTAAAAGGTGGGTTAAATATATTATATCATTTAAATTTTATTGTAAACGAACCAAATAAAAAACAAATTTAAGGAAATTGTATCAGTTTCAAAAAAATTCGTTAGTTTGGGTATTTATATTGGAGTAAATAATTGGATTACGTCTATTTATACATTATCTAAAAAATAACAGAACAAAATACTGCATTTAGAATTCTACAATATACAATATTTATAACAGTTAAGTATGATGTGTTGCCTATAACCTGCGCCGTACGATTGCATAGTCAGGTTTCTAAAAAATTCCAACCATTTTTAAAACTTACAAATAAATAAAAGAGAACGCAGGCTGAACTACATCAAAAACAGGTTTGAATCGTATCGTTACTGTTATACAAACCTTAGATAGCAATGGAGAGATAAATTAAACCTGACGTTACGGGTAGTTACAGACATGAAGTCAAATAACGGAACGCAAATACACCCCCGTGTACGTTTTTGAGATAAAATTGATAATTTCGGGCATTTAGAGTACTTTTTTTTCAAATATCTTAGAGATACCATTAGAAGGAATTTCTACAAGAACTGAAGTTCGGTAACTTTGAGGCTATGCAATAATAAAAAAAAGTACACTACGAAATTTTTGTTTAATTTTACAATAAATGTTTTGCTACAATTATTGCTACAAAAATTCTTTAAAAAAAATTATTTTTTTATTTAAGTCGATCGGAGACGACCGACACTGAAGGGCTCTGGGAGCCACCCTACACTAACACAAAAACACTAAAAAAAAAATCCACAACATTTTGGCTAAGCTAAAAATGTGAAAGAAATCGCATACTGTCCGAACTTCCCGACTGATTAGGACTTCATCGGACTGGTTCCAATGGACGAGCTGCAACACCCCTACAACCAACCGGAAAGCCGAGCCGAATTCGCCGGAGACGAGCGACCGGACTCAACAGCTCTTATCAGGGCTATCTCATCAACACACAAACGGCCCTTTTCAGGATCACCAATACAAAATCGCAAACAGCCCTTTTGGTAGGGCAACCTTTTGTGGTAACCCTGGAAAGGCCATGTGTCGTCGAAACCATTCGACGACAATTTATATATATATATATATATATATAGTGTGTGTGTATACAGTGTGTGTGTGTGTGTGTGTGTGTGTGTGTGTGCCTCCACTACGATTTTTTTTTAAAAATAACAATACACTGACTACAAGATAATTCTATTGATAATCATACATCATTATATTTCATTTTTGTGGACAATTATTGAATAATTATGTTTCAACGAAAAGATTCTCTAAAACCAAAAAAAATCATGAAGTCAAGCACTCGAAGATGTTCTTTATCCTGGCATGCAATCGTCATTCTACTTTTATCTGTATAGCCACCACACAGCTGCTTAGATTTTTTTTTTAAATCAAAAAACACTGGCAAAAGAAAAAATTAAAATTATTTAAACGAAATTATACCATTAAATGTATATGAATCTCAGAACATTATAAAACACCTGTCCCGAAACTGATAATAATGCAAACCTACCGTACGTATATTAGACGGACGGTAATTGTAAAAATGAAATTTGTTAACTGTGATCAAAAACAATTAAAATTTAATAACACAGTTTGCGAATTTATTTTTTAAGTTATATTTCGGATTATTTGTTGCTGAAATTCAAAAAAGTATTGGTATCTCCGAAAAGATCTAGAAAAATTCAAAGAAACTAAGAATGTGAATAAAATATAAAAATTATAATCTCATTAATTTTGTAAGATTTAACACGATTTCTTTCTAAACTTTACTTTACTGTTAAATCTCAATCTTAACAGTCAAACTTACATCTAACAGAAGCAGGAGTTCCTTAGGGTGGTATGCCAGAACCAATTTTGAACGCCTTATTTACTTTTGACCTCCCACAGATTGATTATACTTAATAACTTCGCTTAGTAACTTTCACCTACGACACCGCTATCCTTCCGATACAATTTCTTGCAAATGCATCTTATCTTAATAATACCATTCAAATTTCATTTCACACCGGGAGGAAAAATGGTTTACGAACACAAAACAAGTACGCATATAACAGACACACCACCTCACGGTAATTGTCTGCAAATGACGTTTAATAATGTACAAATTCTGAAAAAAGAAACCACCAAGTAGCTTGGATAACTTTCAATACTATCCAACCCAAACTTGAAAGAAATCTAATTCGAAATAAGCGCAAAATACACAAAGAAAATTTTAAACAATTCAAAAGATCGGAACTCGGAAGAAAATCTAAAATTAACTTTCAGCAACGAACTTACAATAAATAAAACTGACATCTAACCAATTTTGATATATGGCATTCAATTACGGAGTAAATGAAGCAATTCGAATATCGAAATCGTACAGCATTTTAATTTGCAAGTCCTTCGAACAATGACAGTAGTACCGTAAAAACAAACATATTCATACAGATCAATATATTCCCTCAGTCAAAGAATTTCAAAATTAAACGCTACTATAAAAAATAACATAGTAAGAAAATAAAAATGATAGCATCTAGTGGGCTTATTTTAATAACTTAGATGTTAAAAACAAATATTTCTTCTACATAGTAAACAAACCACTTGTTCATTAAAATTGCAGAAACAATGTATTAATTTAATAATTTGGTAATATTTTGAGGATACTAACTGGAAGTTACCTCTCCAAGACATAATTTAAATAATACGTAAATCTGCTTATTTTTCTGTTAGTAGATCATAGATGTGTACATGAAATAAAGTATAAGATTAAAATGCATTAAATTATTTTTTCAACAATTATATAATCTGTTAAATCACTGAATTAAAATTTACAAGGGACTAAAAGTTAATTTACTCCATATGCAGATTTAAATTCTGTAACTGGTGGTAAATTTTGATTTAGCATTTGGTTGGAATCGAAGAACACAATTACTATTCGATAGTTAATTTTTTTTTTGTAATAATAAACGAGTTGATATACACAAACAAGAACAAAATTTGATGATAAAATAATGGCACTATTCCTTTTCGGAGAAAAATGGGAGATCTTATAATTCTTCCCTATCAACCGGTTAACATTTGAAAATAAAACCTGAAAATAAAACTTGAAAATATTGACATCACTAGAGTTGTTCCTCGATCAGGTAAGCCTACAAGTAGTTGAATTCTAGAAAAAAGCGACTTGTTGCGGCAACATTAAAAAAAATGCTCAAACGTCGGTGGGAAAGGCTTTTTTTCTTTTTTTTGAGGATTTTGAGGTCAAAGTGGACCTCTTTAGTCAACTCTGGTTCGTCTTTTCTTTTTTCTTCTTGATTGCTTCCCAATACTTCTTCATTCTGTCAGACCTTGCTTTTTTGAGTTCTTCGGAACAAACCCTCGTTGTTGTTTTCTCTTCCTTAATTTTAAATCTGGAGTTTGCTTCTTTTAGTACTTTTCCACTGTCAGTTTGTTTCGTAAATCTCCTATTGTGATTTCTAGTTCTTGCATATCTTGTTTAATTTCGGTGATCCAGGTCGGTGTTTTGGACATTTTCCAGTATTTCTCGACCAGTTTCCCGTGAGCCTGTTCGGTTCTGTTCTTATTATGTGTCCAAAGAAGGAGATTATTTTCTTTCTAAAGTAGTCTAGAGCCGGTTCTATGTCTTTATGTACCTCTTGGTTTGGTATGAGTCTCCATACTCCCCATCTGCAAGTCGTCTTTTATTTACCCATGTTCTTAGAATTCTTCTTTCTATTCTTTGCATCTCTGTTGAGTAGGAAATGTTGGATCTTAGTTTGAAGAGTGTTCGCCTCCGTATGATATTATAGGTCAGATTACAGTTTTGTAATGTTTTTGTGTTTGGTATCTAATGAGATGCATCTTTTGTTATATATTGTTTTGGGGGTTTTGTTCATAACTGAGCTTTTGTTTTCTTTCTTTCCAGTTTAGTTTTTCTTTGAGGTCATGTGTGATATTACTAGAAATTGTATTGCATTAGAAATACCCAGAACAAGTTTATGAAAGATTCTGTAGAAATTGAGATTTAAATGTTAAAATGCCAAGATTATTTCATAAAGATGGTCTATGAAGTGGGATATTTTATTTATTGGTCTGATGAAAATCCTTGCGTAATTATAAAAGAAAACTTTATGTACCTAAAATTCATTTTGGTGAGGAATCGAAAAAGGAACATCGGGACCTTATTTCTTCAACAGGAGAGTAATAGGTGGTTTTGACATATAAATTACCGAGCTATTTAACAACCAGGTATTTGAATCGGTCGTCGCTGTATTTGTCAGCAAGAGGACACCTCCTTGCTATGCTCTTCATGTTAGAAACTACCTCGATCAAATTTTTCATGAGTGGATAATATACCGTGGTGGAAATGACTACCAAGTTCATGTGTTATGACGCTGCAGGATTTTTGTTTTGGAGAATCTCCAAGAGGTGGTATTTTTTTAAATTCCAAACAGCCTGAACCGCGCCTCAAGTTATCGAAAACTCAATTGATTTTATAAGCAGGAACAAAATTTTATTGTTAATAATATATATTTTTGTGGTTAAACGCTTGTGGTCATGAACGCATAACAGCAGAAGGATATTGAACAATTAAGGACTTTGAACAATTTTTTATGTATTAAGCGTTTAATAATAATTTTTCTTAAACCTTTTTATTACTAATAACTACGGAAACTGACATTCAGCCACCAGGTACACCATTAAATCAAAACTTTTAAATTATTCTAACTTTTTATGTTTATTATTTTCCTTTATTCTATTCAAGCTACGGTGAACAGTTAAATTTCTTTGCAATCACGTGCGACTTATTTAATAAAAAGTAAATAAAAAAAGATTTAAAAAAATAAAAGTACGATAATAAATTGTAATACAAATATGACATCTAACGTAATAGTGCTTTTATAAAAGGAACGTACTTAGTTACAGTAGATGCTTCTTTCGGTATACATAATATTATTTCGATGAAACCAAAAGAAAAGGATTTGAAAAAAAATAAGATATAAAAATGTTTTATAACGTATAATAATGGGTTTTGATGAAACAATGTTTTCGGTATAATTATAAGCCAAGCAAGAGATCCAAAGAAGGGTAAGGAAAGGAATAAAGGTTTTGCGTAACGGAGAACGGGGGGAGAGGTTTATTCCATAACGAGTTTAAACAGAGAGACGTTGTCGTCATAGTCTTGTTCTCTTTGTTTCTGCTGAGTTGCTGTGTTCCAGCCGAACAAATGATATGGTAACCGAGTTTAGGAAGAGCGGTCGCTGTAATCCAGTTACCCGGGGATGTAGATTGACGTAACGCGATCCAGAGTCAGTCCCTGATTCAATTTGTAAACGCGCATGCGCCGCCCATCCAGCTACACGTTATAAAACAATTACATCTAATTCCATCACGAGCAGTTACGAGTATACGTCCCCGTCCCGTTGTTGAATTCAACGCTAAACAATATCGCTGTTTTTAACCTAATCTTATCCCATTATAATATATCCACTCTCCCGCAACGAGCAAAAAAACACCTCCTACAGCTTACAAATATTTCCATGAAGAAATATTCAGATAAAAAAAAACCGCTCCATAATGTACATAGCCCTTTCCTATATACACTACTTTTATAAAAATTTATTAAAGCGTTAAATTTTAAAAAGCGTGCTCGATAAATAACCTTCAGAAAAAAACAAAATTAGTGAAAAATTATGAACTCGAATGAAAATGAACACTAACAAAAATTAATGTTTCTATTATTTAATTAATCACATTCGAAATGTCTAAAAATTATACGGACACAAATGTTTAAATTGCGTACATACATAATTATTTTTGTTTTAAAATATAAAAACCAATCAAGAGATCCAAAGAAGGGATAAGAAAAAGAATAAAGATTTCTATGTATATTTGTATTATATAAACCTTTAATCCGTTTGTTATATTAGCCCATAAATCCAGCTTCGCCAAGGCTAGAACGCACTTCACAATTTTTTTTTCTTTTTAATAATGAAATTTAACTACAATACAAATTAAAATTCAATAATCAGATCTTGCTAAATTTCACACCCATCGCAGACAGTTGACAGTGCCTTTAATTAAACCTGAAAAGTAAAGATGATCATTTTAATGCTATTAAAAATTATAGTCTTACTCGTTTTGAACCAGAGGTTAGGTGGTACGCTTTATTTGTTTGTGCCCTTGTAACTCCAGAAATTCTATAAATAAAATAAACATTAAACGATTCATCTCAATCATCCGAGTATTAGCAAATCAGTCTGAAAAAAAATATTTTTTGAATTTAAAAAAAAAACAAAATTCAAATGAAGTATCAAAAAGTATTTGAAAAAAGAAAGTATTTGTTGAATGTAAACTCGTAGATTCAACTGTTGTCTACTTTTAATTTTTTCTTTAAATGCGTCTTAACGCATGCATCATAATCAATCGTAATAAAAAACTAATCAAAATAATTTTTTTTTACAATTAATTGTAACTTTCTGACTGGCTACAAGTCAATTAAAGTTATCAATAACTATTCTATTTTAAACAGATATCAGTTCATTTTTAAAATTATTTTAATTAGTTTTGTTTTAATACAACTCACGATAACGCGTGTGTACCAAAATGTGTTTTTAAGTACTTTAATTTTATATAATGTATAATTTTAAAAAAACATTCTGCTTCATACGTTTTATAAAAAAAAAATACGTGTAATTTAATGTATATGGTATACTGTTATTTCGTAATACTAAATTGCAAACCAAATTGTGGTAATAGTTAAAATATATATATATATCTGCCATCCATAAATAATACTTAAGCGTGGTCAGATTATCTAATACATAATGATACACAGAAAAGAATTAATAATTATTAATAGGTAGCTCATAATGAATTTCAATTGTTTCATTAGAAAGTTTTTTAAATGTTTTTAGAGAAACAGTTTGAAATATTAGAAGAAGAAAAAGAAGAAATAAATATTAAAAATTTAAAAAAACACGACTACAAAAAAAAAACATTGCTGACAAACATTACTCTTAATCTGCGATTACTAAAATAGAATAATTAAAGAGCGTGCAGGTGACAATTTTATAGAATTAGAAAAGACAATTTTTTATTTGCAAGTAGCAAATAAAATATGGTAATATGAACGGTTCAAACAGCTGATTGTGAAGAAGGCCGCACCATATATTGACGCTAAATCGGTATTGAAAATTGCCTTCAACCGTTTCATGAGGATTTACTTCTCCCTATGTATATTCATTGCGTAGGTTTTTGACGCCATCTCGAGTGAAATTTGCCTCGTCGGTAAACAGAACATACTTAAGAGTTGTTCATTTGTACTCCATCAGTTGCAGAACTCCAAGCGAAGCGGATCGTTTGCTAGGTGTAGATATTGGAATTGTTTACGATAACTGTTTTATCCTGTTAACGATAAAACTTGTTTTGTTTAAATGTCCACCAAACCATCGAAAACGAAACTCAGATCCGTTTAGAAGGACGTTGTGTTCTGACACCTGGACTGCGCTGAACTACATCGATAATAATTTCATCAGTAATAGTGTCGTATTGAACAGATCGTTCCTAGCTAGTACGAACTCTAAGTAGTGAACCTGTTCGCGAAGATTCGAAAAGTCGCGCTAACTGTTTTGGGATCTAGAATCCTGCGATTTGGAAAACGATTTCATATTCGACTGCAGCAGCTGTAGTACACACAACGAAAATGAATACGATATCAGTGTATTCCTCTGTTGTAAATAAGTACGCGATAAATGAGTAGCATTACTTCACTGGCAAACCGATCACGTTTAAACAAAAATTCACAAAAATCATTTGCTAATGGTGTCACACAGTTCACAGTACCCAACATACTTATGTACTTTACAGAATGATTTAAAAACTATTGCACATTGTTCATCAGCTTTGGTTATTTTATTGGCAACACTGAAATAATAATCTTTCAAATACGCGTAATTTATTGTATTTCATTAAAAAAAAATTATTGTGTAAATAATTATTATTTATTTATTATAATTTTAAACTTGTTTAATTTCCAATTTTTTAACGGTAAATTTTGTTTTTTTCAAATTTTTCACCTCACCAAAAAAGAAGTTGTTTCTTTTTACATTAAATAAGTACATTTCTGAGAAATGTAGTAATGTACTGTTTCTAAACAAAATTCAAATATTTCTAACTTTTCTTTGTATTATTCTACTGATCTTACACCAATTTGTTCATAATTAAACTCTCTACAGGTTTTGTTTAGAATTTTTACGAGCTTAATAATCATTTAACAAAGTTATCGTATGTCAAACATAAAAAACAGGGTCTTTTTACCCCAATTTATTGGTTTTCACCCCAGATTTCTAAACAACAACAGCAGATAAGGTTCTGGGACCAATTTTATTAGATTTTCAGGTTAAAACCATAAGAAATCTTTAATTCTGCCCCTTAATTAACGTTCTAAAAATATGAGCACGACCTCATTTCACCGGGGTAGCTGAAATCCGAGCGAAATATTTCACTAGCCATAATTCGCAAACGAAGCATTTTAAAACAGATGTTTGTATGAACTTTTCGTTTATTTTTTCACGAATACAATAGGTTATGAAAGTCCCGGGAGAAATTCGTGATAAAATCTGTATAATACATACGTAAGAGATTTAGATTTATAGCAAGATTTCATTCATTTTTTTAATAGTGTTGCGATTGTACATTTCGATTACATCTTCTTAACAACAATTAAATGGCGATACGCGAATAATTTACATATAGCCTGAACAACAAAGTTTATAATTATCTACTGTTAATGAAATTATATACATAATTTCTTTGAATTACAACAATCACTTTCTAATTCCGTTGAATGAAAAGTTATTAGACTGCTGAATGTTGTGATTTTTTTCGGAAAACTAATACCTTTTAAGCGTTTTTTTAAATCGATTTTATTTCGTTTTTTTGTTAACTTATTTTAAACTTTATAGTAATACTTTAATTTTTTTAAAAATGGAAATTCAAAAAAACCGCCTTCCTAATAAAAAAACGTTTTTAAGTACAAAACAAAACAGTACACAAGGTGAGAAACCTCTATTTTTTTTATAAAAAAAGGGGAACAGAGAAACGATGTAAATGAGCCCCTTTAGGCCGAATCAAAGTGGATACAATTTGAGAGCAATTAGCTTTATTACAGATAGATATAATAATACTTATGGTAAACGATTAAAGAAGTATGTTCCTGCATTACTTAATTCTTTACCGAATCACCTCAATAATGTAAAAATGAGAAAAAATGATTTAAAAAACTTCTCATTGAGTGGGCATTAACTATAACGTAATAGGTACTAACAGGATTCATGTTGGATTTATACTGGCAGTCCAGACAATTATAACATGATTATAGTTATTATTTTAATGTTAATAATTATTATAAATCAATAAATAATGTATTGTTGAATGGTTAAAGCTTAGTTATTTATTTTCTTTATGTAATTGTTGCAACAAGATATTAATTGTGTAATTAGTTGTAATTAAGTATAGTTTTGTTTCTTGAATATAGTTTTAGTTACTAAATCTAATACATAACAAATATTAAAGAAATTATTTGTTCATTAGTTTTTAAATATATAGTTTAATTTTGTTAAATTAATTTTTATAATTGTACTACTATTATAACTATTGTAACTATTATAACTATTAGAAAAACTAATAATATCTTTAGTTGTTACATAAAATTGGTTATTGCGTTAACCATTTAATAATTTAATAATAATTCTTTAGTATCTTTAGTATCTGTCGACAGACTTAGGTCTGACGGATGATCATGTAAGTTTTAAATTGTAAATAAATAAATCAATTAATGATTCTTTCTGGAATACGGGAATTCGTATACCTTCGGTATTCCTGCTAAATTTTATTAAAGTTCTGCATGAAAAAATTAATATTAAAATAATATTAAGCTTCAGGAGGAAACGGAAATAATTTGGGAACCGGTTCTATAGTTTGAAATAAAGAAAAAATTCATACAAACATATATCTAAATCCTAGCGAAAAATTTCGCCCGGATTTTAGTACTCCCGGTGAAATGAGGTCATACTGAGATTTTTAACGGCGTTTAAAGGAGTAAAGTTGATAGTTTCTTATGTGTTCTGACCTGAAAATCGAATAAAAGAAGTCCCAGAACTGTATCTCACATACTTTTCACATCCATTGTAAAGCAGAAAAATTCGGTGATAAAAAACACGTTTTTTAAGGATTAAACTATAATTTTATTAACTGATTTATAAATGTATAAATTTTAGTATCAAAACTTGAGAGAATTTAATTCTGTGAAAATTGAAGTAATAAAGTATATGAAAAACAAACAAAAATTAACTTTTATTATTAACTATCAGGTGCCCGCGGCTTCGCACGCGCACTATGATTGTTGTAGCAATTGTCGAGTTTATAAATCGATAACAATACTAGTAAAATATTTCTTATTTGATTTATGAATATCCAAAGAATGAAGTAATAGATTCATCATTCGTGTCCTCGATAAGTAAAATCAATATGTGATAAATTGAAATATTTTTAAGCATGCAGTAGCACGATTCATATAAATAGATAGATAAATGAAACCTTTATTTCTGTAGAATAATGAAAATAGTGTTTTATATACATTTTTACACCAGCGCCTCATTATAAACTACATTTTTGGTTCTTCCGTTACCACGACAAAAAACTCACTGCCGTTGCTTACTCCAGAACTGCCACTTACAATTACCCATGAGAATAGCAAGCAGCTCGTAAATTTTCACCAGTAGTACGTAAAGTTTGACTTTGTGACTTATTGATGGTTATTGCGAAACATATATTAACTGGAAACTGGGGTCTTTTAAATCGAGACGGAGAATTATTATGTATGATTGTAATTCTAGGGATAAACACAGTTTCTCCTTTTTCGCATCTTTTAAAATATTCGATGATATGTTTTTTTAGAGACTTAACTTGTTGATGTAACTGTTGAACCAATTTTTGTAACGGTCGACTATAATAAGAGGATTTTGTTAATTTTTAGAGTCAAAAGTGCCATATTTGGGCAGTAATATTTCTGTTCGTTTATAAATAAAAATCATTCGATGTCTGTTTGTTATTGTTTTTAAATGTAATATCCCCCTCCTAATTAAAGTACATACTTTATTTGTTTTTTTAAATTAATTATGCACAAATTCCTTTTATCTAATTCATTCAACTAGAACCCATTGTACTGATTATTCGATATCTGAATTACGTAAGTCGGAGGATAATTCATAATCAGGTTTTCCTGCTGCCGAGTTGCTGACTAACCCAATAAACAGTCTTTATTGGTTTGTGTTTGTACGTGAACGCTTCTATGTACGTATATATATGTGTGTGTGGGTGTGTGTGTATGTGTAAGCCAGTAATATCTCTACAGGGAGACGGTTTTGAGTGGATAACAAACACGGTAGTCACACATGTTCTACCAATCTCATACATACCGGATCCGCTGCGATCTGTGCTGCTTCTATGGATTTGCTATAACCTCATAACTTGTCTACAGTAAATATTCTTAAGTTCAGCTTTTTCTTATTGAGATTTTTGTAAGATTCTTTTTATTTCTTCCCGATTATTTCTATTATGAATATCTGTAGTACGAAAAATATGTTTACTCGTTTTTCTTTAATTTTTATGTAATTACTGATTATTTTTCTTTCAATGTATGATAATTGCTTGGGAAAATAGGTAGTTTAATCTAGCGAAATAATTTTAAATTACTTTAGTAAGTTTTATTTTTCAACTTTAACAGAATGCTGTGTTTATCAGTCTTTCATTCTGTATGTATGTTTGATAATATAACATCAAAACTGCTTGATATACATTCAAATATACAGTATCAGATTTATCTTCTCAATCTTGCATTCACGATACAAGAAATATTTCCGGTTCTGAGTGTCACTATCAGTAAAGATAAATTTTCTCTCATTTTTCTTTCACAAAAATTTTGTTTCCTTTCACATTTAATATAATTTATAAAAATTTATTTCAAAGAAGTTTTCTCTGGTGGGATTTTTAACAGATTATAAAAAAAGGAGGATGAGGTTCCTAATCGACCCGTATGTTTTTCTTTCTTTTTTTAAATAAAGTTTTACTTTATACGTAATCGACCGATTCCGAAGATTCCTTCTTTATTTTGAAAAGAAAATTCCCGTAAATATGGTACCATTAGGTTTTCCAAATAACTTAAACTGAAAATTTTAAATATAAATTAATATTATTTTAACGTAATAATATTCGTACCCTGATGTGATTTTGATATTCTAAACATTTTCGGGCGAAAATTTAAGAAAAGTAATAAGAAAACTTACGCTAAAAAAAATAATATATACTTTTGCATTCCAAATAGTCTAAGCTCACGCTCGATAACGGATACAATTTTTTGAATTTCTTCATTTACTTTTATTAAAATGAATAAGTTTTCTCTCCTTTCAGATTTTTACAAACAGTTTTTATCCATACGAGCAACTTTCATTTTGTATACTTATTTGGATTGAGAATAAAAATAAAAACAAATTATAAAAAAGGAAAAACTGATTATTTTAATATAAACTGAACAAAAAATATAATTTAAAAAAATATTTTTGACCTTTTTTAAAAGTTCGATAGTTTGAAGTTGTGCCAAATTAAGTCTCATTACGTTTTTTGTTATTTATTCATGCCTAGACTGCTGAAGTAGAATAGTAAAAAGATGGTATTATATTTATATTTAACCAATTACCAGTATTTATTTTATTTAAGCAGTATTTCAATTTAAGTCCTCTTAACCAGATGGACTTTGATGATTTTTACAAAAAGCTAACACTCATTTATAGAAATGATTAATTTTGTAACTAATGTAAAATGCCAACGGTGTCTGAGATTCAAACCCACTCTTCAGACGAATTTTATGGAGTAAATCTATAAGATTTATCAATACGGCTTAATTAGAAGACTTCTTAAAGAAAAATTGTACATACTCTAAAGAAGACTCAACGATTTTTCACTTTATTCTATCATTGGTAAATAGTATACAGCAGCATAATTTCAAATAACAAAAACATGCGCATTTATAGAGCTAATATTCTCTAATACACAAAGTAAAATATACATTTAAAGGTGAAAAATTCAAGAAAATTATCTGAAAGAGTTAAAGTGAAGAAATAATGCATATATTTCCACACTTCAGAGCCTCAACTAATTCTCAGTAGCAATTTCCTTTTTTACTTCTCTACATTGTTTATTTTTCTCATGAAACAGTAAAAAGTACACGTATTCTCGCACGGCAGACTCTTAGTTCACATTCGGTAGGAGCCTCTCTACGTCTTTTATTATGCGTTCCTTTTCTTCTTTTTATGAATGCGTAACTTTTTTGCCCTTGTATTTTTTGCGAACACTTTTTTTCAAATATAATCAGCAATTTTTATAAGCGTAATAATTTCAATTAATAATAATTAAATAAACAGTGTAAAAAATAAACTTATACAAAACAATATAAAAATGTATAACACATTAAAAACTTTACTAAAATCTAAAAAATAATACATGATCTTTTAGTAATTCTTTAGACTCCGTCAGAGCTAAATTAAGGTGTAGATAGTTGATGATTGTTTTTAATTTGACTTCGAAATCTGAAGTAAAATTTTAAGGATGAATCGATATAGTACTATTTTTATTTAATTCTACACCTGTTTTAAGTCAATTTTTCAAATTTTTTATTAAGCTCTTTTTTCTTATACAATTTTAATTTCTTAGAAGGATCATTTTTAGGCGAATATTTGGATTTTATCTTTATATCTGTATTTAAAACGTTAAAAGTGTATACATTATTAAGGAAATATCGTGCAAACAGTTTGTTTTAAATATCTATTATGAAATATTTATATGACAAATATCTTACGCATAATTAAATGCTTTCTTTTAAAGTAACCGTTTGATAAGGCTATTCAAAATTTAATGAAAAAGATAAGCTAATTTCATTCATAATGCGTTAAATATGATTTGGTCATCTTAGTAAAAGAAAATAATTGTTTTTATGATTAAAAAAAAATTATGGATGAAGAATTATAATTTGAATTGAAAATAATTTAACCGGTAATCTGCAGAAGAGATATGAAAATGTGAACTCAAAACATTATTATTATTTTAGTATTTACGAACAATCTTTAAAGAAAACATCACATTTATTATCGATTTAACAATAAATTTAATATTTTTTGGTGTATCACATTGCATTAAAGTTGTACTTCATGTATTTGTATTTTGAACTACATCATTAAAATTGTTTTGCTATTTTTTTTTCCAATTGTAATGCAGTTACACAAATTACAATTTAAATGCATTTTTCTGTTTTAATTATTTATGTCTACAAATTAAACAAAATATAAGAAAATAATATAAATTTACACTGTTTTTTCAATAATTCAGTAAGAAATAAAAATAATACTATAAAACCATAATTCCAAGAAAAAAGATCAAATAAATAAACAGTGAAAAAATTCATCACAATTTTAATTTTATTCGGACAATTAAAATACGCACCTAACCAATAAAAAGTACTTAAATTCTTACCCACTAAAGATTTAACTCGCTCCAAGCTGTTCAAATTACTAAAAATTCTTAAAACTAAATATTTGTTTTATAACTACTTAAACAACCGAGAAAACATTGTTAGTTTACATGAACTATTTATTTTTCTTATAAAGGTGCCACTAAATTTTTTAATAAAAACCTTTTGTCTCATTTACCAGCATGGGATACTATTTGTTTAGAAAAATAAACCCTAAACAGTGTTGTTTTTATGGCAGTTAATTAATTTATACTCGTATTACAGATTAATAATGTAACACTTTTGATTTATTTATCAGGATGATGTATGTGGAAACAATTTTTAAAAATTATCAAGTTAACGACCCACTTCCAAATTACGTGTAAAATATTCTACCAGGTCTTTTCGAAGTCAATGATACAGACCCTTTCTCAGCAATATTACCGGCAACACTATAGTTAATTACACTCATCATAAAAGGGTAAGAATGTAGTAGGGTAGTTTTTTTTTCAAAATTAGCGTATTTATTAATGTTATACTGCTCGAGCGCTTTGAGATCTTGTTTATGATAATGCGTGTAAAAATTTTTACATTTATTTTCTTTACGTGAACGTTTTGTTTCTACGAGATTATTTACAAAGGTTAATTCTGTAGTAGTACTCCTTTTATATGTTTCTAGAATCTGTGAGTAATTCTACTATTTATTGAAGTCATACACTTTGATTTTTAAACAAAGGTTTAAGTATGCAGGTACTGCTTCGTTTCTGTGATCGTTAGTTTGTGTTCTCTGATTGTCTGTTTGGTCTTATCCAGCAACAACAAAATTTTATATATATCGGTTTGTATTAATAAATGTATCTACTTATGCATAGAGAGTCTCAGCTTGATATCACGATACGAAGTTAGCCTACTGCCCAAAGTAAAAACCGGCTTATGACATCACCTATCTCTAAAAATTCTGAATAACAATACTACAATATTTTTGCTCAGAAAAAAATTAACATCAGCTTATCGTTATTCATGATTTCATATATTAAGAAATAATAGGATATATTATCATTGAAACTCACCTGACAGCATAATTAAGGGATGGTCCTTCGCTAATATTTTCACCTTGTTCCTTCAGTTGCTGAAAAAAATTAATACTTTCAGAAATACAGCAACATTTATAAAATATCACAACATTCATAGAATACAATTTATGTCCACAGAAACACAGACACGGATTTATATATACACGTGTACATATATATATATATATATATATATATATATATATATATATATATCATTATATATATATATATATATATATCATTCAATATTTTTTAAGTAAACAAATACGACTCAATTAAATGAATAAAAGCTTAATAAAAATTAAAAATTTTTACCATGTAAATAAAATTCTAAACAAGACAAAAATATACAGAGATTAATCGAAGTTTTTTATGTAATAAAAACGTTTCAATCAGAAAATATTTCAATTTTTTTACTAACATTTAAAAAAATATCAAATCACAACTTAATTACAAATAATAAAGAATTTCCGCATAAAAAAAATAATAAGGCTCAATTAAAAAGTCATAATAACAAGTCCGTAGTGTAAAAAAAGCAGTAGTAATTTTCCATTTTAAATATCTTTTTCGGTAAAAAAAAGTACCTGTAAATACAACTCCAGTATTTTTAAAACAGTGCCGTCGATTATTGTTGAAAAGGGCTCTTATTTTTAAACAAAATCAATGATAGATGTAAATTAAAAAAAAAAAAGAAGAAATAGCATTATGGATGCTGGTACGATAAGTTCCACGAATACAGTAAATTAAAAAAACTATATTTAAATAAAATAGTCTTTTTTATTTTTAAACTCACTAATATTACATAATAAAATTATATAATAAATATAATTAACCTTAAAAAATTATCAGAATCTTTTTAAGTTTATCGGACCCGCTATGAAAATATCGAAATTTGTTACTGACATCGCAAAAAGAAACTTTTCTAAAACAGGAAATACATTTAATATCGAACTTATTTTCTACTATATCTAAAGATTCAAATTCTCAACATAACCTCCAATTTGACAGAGAAAAAGTGGGATATAGGCCCGAAATAATAAGGGAAGTCCGAGTTGAATCTTTGTAATAAAGCCCACAGGGCTGGTCTAGTGGTTAACTCGTCATCGCAAATCAGCTGATTTCGAAATCGAGAGTTCTAAGGTTCAAATCCTAATAAAGACAGTTAGTTACCTTTATACGGATTTGAATACTAGATCGTGGATTTCGGTTTTCTTTGGTGGTTGGGTTTCAATTATCCACACTTCTCAGAAGTGGTCGACCTGAGATTGCACAGGACTAAACTTCATTTACGTTCATACATATCATTCTCATTCATCCTCTGAAGTAATACCTTACAGTAGTTCCGGAGGCTAAACAGAAACAGAATCTCTGTAATAAAAGTAAGACTCAAAACCTCATCTCTAAAATTTTTATTTATTATTGTTTTTTTAGCGAAATTAAATCAAAAATTATAATTACATCGATAAATTTTATCAAGGAGATATGCATAAAAACTTAATACGCACGATTCTTTAAACACAAAAAACCTTCAAACACCAACATAAGAAAAAAGTACATTTAAAAAGATTGTCTAATTATTTTGTATTGAAATTTTTTTTGTTGGAGGAGCATTAATACTGTATAAATGAGCACTATAAATTTATCACTATCATTTTTAATTTAATATATTTTTTAAATTTATTAATGTTACTTTTAATTTCAAATTTAACTGTTTTTTTTTTTTTTTTTTTTTTGTATCAAATGTTTAAACCGAGTTATTCCCTACTATTTGTAAATTATCGTAACAGAAAGAACAATAAATAAAAATAAATAAGTATAGGAAATCCGTAAAGAGTTGATTGACACAATCAAAAAATTGCCAATGATGAAAAATATTTTGTGGTAAGGAAATAAATTAATCGATAGAAAACTTCATATATCTAAGGATTAAAAATAATAAAATAATATAGTTCTTAAAAAAGTATCAGAGTACATTTAGTCCACGAGTACGCTTCTTTAGATTGAAAAAGCCGTTATGCATCAAAGATGTAGCCAAAAAGTGCAGGAAGTTTTATATAATCGAAGAAAATACGAGCAATATTAATTTATGTTGAGATTTTTTTATAGAATTATAAAACTAACCTATATGTTCAATCTTTAGGATGTAGTTAGTAGACAACTAATATTTACAAAACAAAAAAAAATGTTAAAAAAAAAGTTTTTTCGTGAATCAGAAAGCATTAAGCTCAAACACGTCTTAAAAGGCGACATTTACACATATTTCAAGCCAAAAAAAAAGACTTTTTTTCTAAGATTAAAGGTTACTTATTTAGCAATCTGATACAATGAATCAGCAATCTGATTTGTGTGTTAGGAATCTCAACCTTTCGCTACATCGTAGTAAGTTAATGAATATTGTACCATAACCGAAATATTTGTAATGAGAAGTCACTTTCCAAAATGGTATAGCAATTTAAAACACTGAAAAACTCCCCATACCAAGCTTATTAGGAAAAGTTCAAAGAATAAAATGGTATTCTTTATTCGGAAAAATATATTGCTGTACGTTGGCATACCAAGCGCATACCAAAACGTAAATGATATTCCTCCCTTCAAAATATGTTCACCACAGAAACTGAATAATAATTAATCATTACTTTCAGAGAAATTAATGATTATTTTAATTCAGACGCTTTACATAAGACACAAGCGTAAAACGCCTGATATGAATAGTGTAAGCAATAAGATTAATTTTTCCGACTGACAAAGATACATTGCGAGTTATATATAAGACTTATTCCAATCAAGAAAGGATACGCTACAAAATTAATTACCACTCAAATCATAAAAATGCAAAAATTATAAATTAATAAAAAAATATGAACGTTAGAAAATTTCAGCGATATTTTCGATCGAGATATGTAAATTTTTAAAGCGCTCAAAAAATGTGGTACATTTTACTGCTTAACATTTTACAAAATTTGGTACATTTTACTGTTTAATCGATTAATTAATCAGTAGGTCTATTCTAGGTGTGTTCTACTTAAGGAGTAAATTAAGATTAAAATATTGTTGATATACATTAGATCTAAACAACGAAGGTAAACATATCTGCGTAGAAAAACATATACAGACATTTAAAGTGAGACACAGGAAGAGTGAAACTGGATGAGCTAGAAATGTTCATACTAATATGAAATCATCATATTCAAATGTAAATACACTGAGAAATAAACACAAGGTAACAAGTACAGTAAATGTACTACACGCGCGCACGCACATACACATACACACACACACACACACACACACACACACACACACACACATACACAGAAACGCACCAACATTCCACAGCACAATAATTCATTGTAACGATCACTACAAAGAGTAATATACAATTTGCAATATTGAGTCACAATCTAATGATGCGTTTGCAGTCCAAACAACCATCCTTTGTATCGTACAATGGAGATAATCCACAGCGCTATTTCATTCTCGCCACCCCCCTCAAAGCACATGCCAACCTAGCGCTAACACTCACTCACCAATAGAGCTTTGTCTTCAATAGTAATAAAACATACGGCACCAACTCCCATTATATCTACGAACACTACTTTCAATAAACAAATGAATTCCAGTCAAAAGCCTCGTTAGTTATTATTATAATACATAGCCAAGTACTTTAGTACATTTTACATATTACTCGTATAAATAAATTCTTTTTTTAAATAATTATTATTACACTTGATTATGTTTTTGTCCATGACTGTCGGTGATGAAAATTATTTAAAACATTAAAACGATAAAATGAACCAAATTTAATTAAATATACGTCATAAAGTTTTCAGTCACTCTAAACCATCTTAGTAATTTTGCTGCTGATCTCACTGGCATCAGTGATATTATTAAATATTCTATTTTGTAAGACAAGGCGACGACGTAGAATATGGCCGAAAAATGTAATGGATTTGAAATATATCTTACTTAGTATATTGTTGAGTTTATATAGCTCATAATCTACCAGTGAGTAAAGGAATAGTCCTTTTTTTGACGTATGGTATGATTAGATATAAAGATTATAGCGAACGTTAGTAGATTTATGAGTTTCACTACGATATATTTAGCAAATGATGACGCTATGTAAACTGAAAATCTTTTAAACAAATTTCCTTAAAACTGCGTTCAGTTTGTCCTATATACACGTAGAACAATGTTATGTCGGAGCAGTTCAGTATATAAAACCCGGAGGAATTGCATTTATTTGATAATAAATGTAAAGGTAATTTTATTTTTCAGTTCAACCTAAAGGTTTGGGGTTACAAAATACATTTGAATAAAGAAACTTAAAAAACGGGGAGATATAATTTTATTAGTGATTAAGTAATTTGTAGTACTGGTTTGTAACAATTATAATTACAAACGGCATAACCCGAATACTTTCACGTAATTCCACCTCGTTAAGGATAGTCGAAGTTACTCTTTTAGCAATCTTTTAACAGTCCTATTTAATTTCTGGATGAAAACCAATATTTCTTGCAGCATATATTAAAAATGATCAACATAACTTCGTTCGATCGTCCGATGTTTTTAATAAGTTGGCGGTTTCTAAAAATAAAACGTTACAAAATTTTGCAGTACTGAAATGTTTAATAACAGGTAGTTTATTAACCCTTACCTCTTCAAGTTTTAAAAACGGGTTTTTCTTACTAGTATGATTCATTTAACGAAAAAACTTTACTAATTTTGAAGTAGGTTCACAAAGGTTAAAACAATTCAAATTACAAGATTAAAACGATAAAAAGTAATTAAAATTCCTATTTGTATAGATGCACCATTGCTGGTCTAATTCCCTGATAGGAATTTTTTTTTACACGATAATGTCTCATAAAGGAAAATATCATACAACAATAGAAAGTCGACGGCAAAAACATTAAAAATTAAACAAATTAATTCCAAGATTTTGTAATGTACAGAACTCAAATTTTTGGCAATGCGAGCTCATAGGAGTGGGGATTTATGAACCCTCTTTTTTATTAATATATTCACTATTTTTACATATTTCTACAGCATTTTTCTATCTTGGAAATATTTTATACACCGGCTGACTACACAACTTTAAAAACATATAAAAATTTATTTAGATAACTTACAGATTAGGTTGAGGTCTCATTTCATATCAAAACACATCAAATTTTGCCTCACGTAGTTCATCAGTACCGAATTCGGCCACCAGCGCTGTCGCCAGTATTCTTAAAAATGGATGCAATTACTGGTGCGAAACGTACTCGCTGTGTTTTTTTTTTTTTGTTTCACGATTTTGTAGTCAACAACTGCAGTTCAACAGTATTTTCGTAGAGAGTACAGTAGGGAGCCTCCTAGAAGGCATACAATTTACTTTTGGCACCAGACCTTTGTTGAGACAGGTTGTTCTGTTAAACATACAATATCACCAAGACGCCCACGCGCCCCTGAAGCTGCTGTGGAACAACTCAGCGAAAATTTTGCACGTAGTCCGAAAAAATCAACTCGACGTGCGTCATGTGAGACTGGCATTCCACAAACGACTGTTTGGCGCGTATTATATAAACGATGGAACTTGAGCCACACAAACTAACCGTGGTTCAACACATTACATAAGACGACAAAATTGCTCGGCTATAGTTTTATATGGAATCTATGGAAGAATTACCGGACAACGATCATTTTTAGACAAAGTAATTTTTAATAATGAATCAACGTTCCACATCAGCGGCAAGGTGAACACCCATAACTGCCGAATATGGTGTAGCGAAAACCCTCGTGAAACTTTGCAACACATTCGTTATAGCCCTAAGATCAATGGTTTTTGTACCCTAAGCAAATAAAGACTGTTCGGCCCTTTTTTCTTCCAGGAGGCAATCGTAAACGGTATCATTTATCTGGGCATGTTTCAAAATTTTCTAATTCCTCAAACCAATTATGACCAAGATGGACGCCATTACTATCAGCAAGACGGAGTACTACCTCATTACCGCCTAGAGGTCCGAGATTTTCTTGATACTAGATTGGTCTCGTGAAGATCCAATTGCTTAGCCACCTCGCTCACCGCATGTGCCCCCCGCTAGATTATTTCTTGTGGGGTTTCTTTAAACATCCGGTTTATATACTTTCTTTTTTTTCTGTTTTGCTTCTGGAACCACCGTAAGGTATTACTTCAGAGGATGAATGAGGATGGTATGAATGTAAATGAAGTGAGACTTGTTCACTCTCGGGTGGGTAGACTATTCCCTTGATATGTAGTTAATTGAAACCCAACCACCAAAGAATACCGGTATCTACAGTTTTATGTACAACCTTTGCCTGCTAATCTTGTTGAGCTAAGACTTCGAATTAACGCCGGAGCTGCAGAGATAACGCCCGACTTGCTGGCTACATTCTGGAATGAAATCGACTTCAGGTGTTAAGCATGTACAAATCTTCGCATTACAAATCGAAGCCATATCGAAACAAAGTTTATTTTGGGTGACAAATTTGATGTGTTTTTCTATAAAACGAGACCACAACCGAATCTGTAAGTTACCTCAATAAATTTCTATATGCTCTAAAATTTGTGAAGTTCTTTTTCAATCACCCGGTACCGGTGTTTTTTAGATAATAAAAAAGAGACATGTTAAATTTATTTTTAAATGTATATGAAACTCCCGTAGAATCAATTCCCTTTCAATCACTAACTACAAGACAAAATTGAACGATTGTAAGTAAACAATCCCAGAGATAAAAACAGAGTATGGGTCAAAGAAGCCAAATACACAGGCGCACGCGAGAATATATACAGAATTTTGTAACATACATTTTAGTACTTTGAACCCAGGGAACCTGAATAAAAAAGTGATATAAAAAAATACCGAGGAGGGATCAATTTTTTCTAGACCGACAGCAATACTTTTTCTTTTATTCCAATATTATTAAAGCAGGGAAAGTAATAAAATGAATTGAAAAAAGACTTTTTTTACGTCAGTAGTTCGACTGGTTGGATGCGCTTCCCCATCACTATTTATTCTGTGAAAATTCTTTTTGTGCTCAACAAACCTCTATAATCCAACATCCTCAATTACCTTTTTCATATATCTCAATATTAGTTTACATTTTGGTATCCATGACGTATCTCGTAAAATCTGTAAAATATATTTCAAGAATCTACTGCAGTACGTATAATAGTAATTATTATCTTAAGAACAATTTTTTACGTAGAAAACACTTAAAAAAATTACATTTCCAAAATCTGAAACATTTCTACATCCTAAATCTATATTTTTATAACGGAAGAATGTTATTCTGCATAAAAGTTATGCCGGCTGGTGCCATTCTGCCTTTGAAATATTTTAAATGTCATTACATTTTTATGAGAAAAGGCCAATTTAGGACCACGCAAATATCATTTCTTTTTAGCTTCTTTTCTCTTTCATTAGTTTCTCAATTTTCCGGCACGCTTTGTTTTTGCTCATCTGTCCATTTTCTTCCTGCCCTTTAATCCGCAACACGAACTTTTATGTTGGAAATTATTAAGTTATCTCTATCACAAGAGTCTTCCTTCAAGCCTAGCCTTTGGAGGTCCTTTTCCATATGTTTCAACTAATTCTATTTGTTTATTTAATCTATTTGGGTCCATCCTGATCACATGCTCCAAGAAATTTAACCTTCTTTTCCTTGCTGTTTCTAGGTCTTCTTGATTTTGTTAGATCTCAGTCTGTATCCTTCCTGTGTAACCGTTGGACATGGAATAATATATTACAATAATAATAATCAATAATTATATATATATATATATATATATATACACACACACACACACAAACATACAAACACACAAATTCGAAAGTTTGTGGCGGTTCTGTCCGTTTGCAACAGAATCACGAGAGAACCAACTGACCGACTGCTTTCAAATTTTCACAATGCATTCATATAATTCCAGAGAAGGTTTTAAGCCATAGATTGAGGCCCTAGCCCCCTTGCGGGTAAAATTGTGAATTTTTCATTGTGATAATAACTTAATATCGTTTTTTATTTCGTTTTTCGACGTAAAAATAATAGACTACTCATTTTATAACATATCCGCTTTTCATCTCTCTATCTTGACCCCCTTCCCGAGATGTAGGACATTCTAGGGTAATTGAAAGAGGAATCAAAAGTAATAAGTTCGTCTTCCGCAGGAACTTCAATGTCAAGAACGAGGGAAACGTTGGGGAAAGAGAAATTTTCAGGTTTTGTTATTTATCGGTATTATCCTCAACCATGAGGATAAAGAACCCAGTGGGGGTCCAGCTAGATGGGGAGGGCGAGCGAAGAGAACCCTGACCGGCTTGTAGTATGTATGTATATGTATATGTATATGTGTATATATATATATATATATATATATATATATAAAATAGAATAGGAGTTTTAAAATTTTATTAAATGTAGTAATAAAATCGCTCTAGTCACAAATAATCAAACGTTTATTTTTTAATAGATTTAAATGTAACGAAGACTATTGTTAAACAAAATGTTTCTGTAATTAAGGAAATTAAACTTGAACCAGATTACTCCCAAAACTACCGATTAAATAAATATTATTATCCGAAGAGCTTCAATTAAATCAAATTAGGTGCGCATATTGCATTAAGAGTAAGGATATTAACATCCAATCATTTTCTGCGAAAAAAAAATGTTATTATGCATTTTTAAACATGGTAAACATGACAAGAATTACGAAAGAGCTTATGTGAAGCTGTGAACTGTACGCTAGTACAGTTGCACATAAAATGGTATAACTTGTGCAAATTATAATGTATTACCTTCATTGAGTTCTGGTGGTCCATTTTATTTTCAAACGGATATTCAAAAGTTAAAGTAAGATGACGATTAAATACACTAAATAATGGAATCGGAAATTATAGCAGAAACAAATTATTTTTAAATGTTAGAATACATAAAACTATTTTAATCAAAGAGAGTAACGCCACCCACTTGGTAAGAAGTATAAAAATTTCCGAGGTTACTGTCATCAGAACCATCATCGTAATCACGACTGTTACTTTCAGTATCTTCTTGAAAAGAAATAATAAATTATTCCATAGTATTGTCAATAATGCGTTCTTGTCGCATATATTCTTTTCTTTTTCTGTTTAGCCTTCGGAATCACCGTAAGGTATGACTTCAAAGGATGAATGGGAATGATATATGAATGTAAATGAAGTGCAGTCTTGTACAGTCTCAGGTCGACCGTTCCTGAGACATATGGTTAATTGAAACCCAACCACCAAAGAACACCAGTATCCACGATCTAGTACTCAAATCCGTACGACGCATATATTTATCTTCTGTTTTCTTAATTTTATCACAATAAACCTCCCAATTTTTTTCATTCATGTCGGCGACTTTATTTTCACATATAGACCAAGACACAGAGAAATAAAAACCTGCTTTTATGTTAAAAAAAAATCACAGGAAACCAATTGTACCACAGTAGGTAAGATGGCTGGTAAATCAACATGTATATGTTTCCAACTCCTAATATTTTTGTTGTTATTATTTAAACAAAATAAGACAAAAAATCTTCTTTTTTCTTTGCTTCTAAATTGAAAAGTAATGGAGCATTTATAGTATTTCAATAAGAGAAATAATATCTTTAAAATGAGCCCTTGAACGACTTGACTGGTCCATTTTTTTACCAGAAAAACTAAAAAAAAAATCTAAAAAGTCCTTAAAAGGCGTTTTTTCATAACTTCGTAGCTTGGTCAATTTTGAAGCTGTAGCAATAGCTGTTTTCAAATTGTAGTCAATGATATAAATATTACGTGTGCAAAATCTGGATTCTATCGAATAAATAATTTTTGCACAATTCTATTTTGAATTTTGTACACATTATTATGTACTTACCTTGCATAGTGTGCATTTTCTCCAGAAATGGTCCGATTGACATTTTTTAAAAGATTTGAAAACAAGATAAAATTTACTACAAATTGTCAATTTACCTAAGTCGTTAAAATGCGTCGAAATAGTGAAATATGCATCTAAACATGAGCATATTCGTTCTAGCGGCTGAAAGTAGTCGAGTGATAGCGGCGAAGTTGAATATATATAGTAACAGAAGCGCGCGGCATGCATTTTATCTATCATTACAATGCATTATCTAAGCAGCTATCAAAACGATTCTAATAATCTTTTTTTTCATTTTGGGCTAACTCGACCCGCGAAATCTGAATATATAGTCGGCTTAGATGGAAAACAATACTTAAAGTACCTATTACACGCTTGGTTTGGAATAAATATCTATTCAGCCCATTTTAAGTAATTTTCCGCTTTCATTTGACCTTTGCAATCGTCACTTTTTGAAGTTGCTTGCCAAGTTAGTAAGGAATTTGGTATAAACCTCATTTCTCCTCCGGTGTGCACTGTAAGGCTGCTGCCTTTAAAAATAGGAACTTTTACTCACCTTTTCAGTCACATGAATCACTACGATTTGTTTGTAGTGCGAGAAGATAATATTTATAACTTGTCGAGGTACACTGTCGGCCTATTTCAGGTATAAATTTTTTTACGGAAGTCAGATATTGAATACGCTTAAACCGTCATGTCTCACGTAAGAAATTCCTGTTATTTTCGGTTTTTCCTCCACCTAAAGCCCAATATTCTTTCATTATTTTTCTCCAACTCGTCTCTTTTTCTGAATAACCAATGACATATTTAAGAGCTAACATTTTTTTTTTCACCGTCGGCAGTTGTTTATGAACCTAATTAAATTATTTTACAGTTCGTTTTACCACATATTTGTCCAAGTCATCTAGTCCCGTCGCAGGCTTTTCACGGGGTTTGTATTTTATTGGTGTAAAGAAGCAAGTCTCCGCCGAATTTTCGGCTAATTTTTCTAGCAGCCACTTTTCCTTTTTTATCACTCTTTGGACCTTCCTTTTCCTATTTAGTCTCCGGAAATTACAGTCATGTATCACTTCAGAGGATGATACGTTTGAGTGTAAGTGAAAGTGTAGTCTTGTACAGTCTCTGGTCGACCATTTTAGAGATGTGTGGTTAATTGAAACCCAACCACCAAAGAACACCCGTATTCACGACCTAGTATTCAAATCCGTATAAAAATAACTGCATTTACTAGAACTTGAACGCTGAAACTCTCAACTTTCAAATCAGCTGACTTACGCGTTCACGACAAGACCAACCAGGTGGGTTCACTCTGAACCTAGGATCGCGACACCCCACACGCAGCTGCTGTTTTTCTTCACATTTTTTTAATGTGAATTAGGTATTTATCTTCCTTTTCCGACTTCGAAAATCGATCACGAATGCAAGACGACTAGTTAATTGAATTATACTCAAGCATTCAATAACGTAGTCTTGTGAGTAATTATTTATTTTTACATTGGCCTGGCTGTTTTTGAAATCTACGAGTACCTTGCATACAATATAACAAAACTGTTTCTTGATATGATTTTGACTCATTCCCTGAGTTATAATATTTGGATTGTCCGTGTTCATTTTTACGATAAATAAAATCACAATAGATTATACACTATAGTTAAATATATCAGACAATTATAATATTAGCTAATCTATTATTTAGCGTTAGTCTGCTCACATAATTATATTTGTTGAGAATAACATTTTTATAAATTTAAGAATATATTCATAAAATTTCTTTTTATGGCAAAATATTTAATCATTTTTAAAGTATAAACAACAAAATTAGAAAATATTTAAAAGTAATCCATAATACCGTCTAGTAACATAAAATAGTAAGTTGTATTTAGATGAAAGGAGTTTGCTTCTGTGCGTGAAACTAAATTAAATGTTTTCAGTCTGCATAACAGGCACCGTAGTAGCTGTCGTAGTCCTAGCTTCAAGATTATTGCGGCACATATATGAATATACATGCGTAAGTTTTTTTTTTTTGTAAAGATGAATTAATTGGACCCTAAAACGTAAAGATTTCCAAAAAATCCTTTGCCCCATTTTTAAACATAATCACCATACTTTTCCTCTTTAATGGTTATTCTAGCTATATTCGCCGGGAAAGTAATAAATATATATATGCATACTATTATATAAAGAGGAAGAGGGTTTTTGTTTGTTCGGGAAAACAAAAAAAAAAACAACTCGATCAATAGCAACCAAATTTTATCCATATTTCTTGGCATAACTGAGAAAGTTTTTTGATATATTTCATCTCAAAGAACCAACCGATCGATCGCTTTAAAATTTTCAGGATACATTTGTATTATACAATGAAAGGTTTTAAGCCACAGACCCAGGCCCTAGCTCCCTTGAAGGTTAAATATATTAATTATTTCTTCACCCCCAAGTAGGGTGAAGTTGTAAATTAAAAATATTCATTAAGGAAAAATAGATTAATCCTTTTATTTCATTATTATATTTCTGCCTCCAAGGCTAAAAATTAAGTTATGAATTTTTCATCGTCAAAGGTGTGTGTACTTCAGTTACCATAACTATTATTACTATTCTGTCCTTTGTAATTTAGTTTATTTTTCAAGTTTCTATAAAGCCCGAATGCTTTAATTTTTATTTATCAATATTATTCTCAATCATGAGGATAACGAACAATGCGGGAGTCCAGGGGGCGGGGCTATCTGGGTAGGCGGGAATGGTTACCGAAGTGACCTCAGCGGATGTTCAAAGCGCCGTCCCTCTACAACACGGGAATTGCGAGCGAAGCAAGCTCTGCGGTCCTTGGGAAGAACCCGGGGAACCCCTAAGTAAGCTCCAGAGTTCAACTGGGCCCAGAGGGTTAAGGTTCTGGCTAGGCGGACCGGGGTTAGTATGTACGTTTGTATGTATGTATGTACACGTAGATACGTATGTATGTATGTACGGTTGTGTGTGTGTATGTGTGTGTATACACGCGCGGGCGCGCGAATAGAAAAATTACGCAATTTATTAAATAAATGGTAAGTGAAAATAAAATATTATCCGTTATCTGTCTTGAAAACAAAAAATCATGTTTCGTTTAATATTTTAATAATGGATTCAATGCGTGCACGTAGTTTTTACTTGCATTTTAAATCAGAATTTATAAATAATTGACTAATAGATAAAATCCAGGCTTAACAATAATTATATTAAATAGTTGAGCGTATAATACGATTCAGAATCTGTTGCAAAACTATGATCATTTTACAAAGTGAAATATATTCATATAGTCTTGTAGATACTAGGGCGCATACATAAGTTATAGAAAATATCTAGCGACAAGCGAGACATCGTACCAAGAAACTGTTGTTGGCTCAAACAGATGATTGTTCGATTGACACTGTACGTATTCACTAGACATCATCGTGAAATAAACAAGGGAATCTCTAAGCAGATGGTAAGTGATCGCAGCGTACCGATCTAGGACTTAAAGACTGATTTTTTACTAAAATATTCTATAGTAATTAATTACAGATTAATAAGTTAACAAACAAATAAGTTATCTCAACCACGCTTTTTACTTAAGGCCGTTGTTAAGGCGGATAACAGATAATACTAGCAAAGATATTCACGATTCAATTCACCAAATCAATTAAAATTTAATTTATTAAATTTGTTCTCAAGACATTACCATCTATTTTCTTCATTTCTTAATTTAACAATAAGATACATACATTTCACGAGCAAGTATAGAATTAAACCTTAAAATAAATACGACATACACCATTTAAAAGTCTTCAAATGTTCATTATAAAGAAATTTTGCATAGTTTATTTTTAATAAATAGCGGCTTTAACGACTATTTATAAAAACCCGCTAACCCGCTATTCTAGATCAGTTGCCCCAAGGTAAAAATTTTTTTTAAAAAAACAGAAATTGAAACTTCATCTATCACTAATATATAAGATCAAGTGATGTGATGACAAAAGATTACCATTTATATTTTTTAAGAGAGTGAATAGAAATGAATAAAATTTACTTATAAGTAAGTGCATTTAAATTATGACTGATTGTTGAATTTCTTCAGTTCATAAATATGTGCCGATTATATGATCCGCTGTTATATTTCTATAACTAATATTACATCAAAATGTCTTAGCTGTAGCTAAAATGTCATATACATACACTCACACAGAAAATACTTATATAACAATATAATGTCAACTCATGCAAACGGAAACAGATCCTCAGTGTGTACATTTGTGAGTGTGCATTTATATGTGTGTGTGTCTATAAGGGGCGGAGAGAGAGGAGTGCTTACCTAAGTTTGAGTTTGCTGTCGGGTCGGTTGTAAGAGGGAGTGGTACGAAAGGAAGGACAGGGGCGGTAAGTTGGCGGGCGGGATTTCCTCAATAACATAGCATTGTCACAGCACAGAGGTCGGTTTGAGGTTATGTCTGGGGGCCAGTGTCAACATGTAAAGCTCATTTTGTCTCGCATCTCATCTAATGAAACTTGTGTCAGCCTCTGCAAAGAGTTGTCTTCACTTCAACTTCCAATTTCACATCGCTTCGCTTTCTATTTGTTTACTCTTCTCCCTTTGTTCTACTCACTCCAATACATTTTACTGTCTCCTTCTTATTCTTGTCGTGCTCGTTTGTCCTCGCTACTGTCGATCTCGACATCTCTCTTTCTCTTCGCCTTGATCTCGCAGTATATCATATTTACTTTAGTCGTATTTCACTGTGTTTAATAATGCCGACATAATATCACCGCCGTATTATTTTCATTCCCGACCATACTGTAGATAAATCTTATATAACTTCGTTCAAACTTATCTCATTAAAGATTTAAAAATTTCACATTACCTCATATCAGTTCTCCGGTTACAATTTTCATTATATTACATATAATAATTTTTTTTAAATTCACTATTTAAACTACACATATACGCATGAATGGAAACAATAAATTATTAGAAATTTACCGCATCAACTTTATACACAGTTTGTTCAAATTTTTTGTCTAAATTTGAGGTAGTAGAATTATGTTTTCTCCGTTAGAGCATTTATCAGCCTACAACTTTTATTTAATAAACAAATATATTTTCAGACATTCTAATTTTTAATTATTACAATTAACTTCCAGCAACGATGAAATTAAGGCGACTTAAGTTTTCACAAGGAGCGGGATGCAGCCCTGCATCTTAAAAGAATTTCTGTGCACTCCTGTCTTTCTCATTACATTAAATTATTTCTATATCCTTTGTAAGACGCAGAATTAACCTACAAAATCAAAACTTCTATCAGAAAAAAATAAAACAGAAATTTTATTATTTCTTTGGTTTTGGAGCATCTCGCATTTCAGGAGTAGATACCTACAATTATCATTATACTGATAGTATATTATATAGATTATTTATAGAAGGTATTTTTTTTTTTTTTTTTAATCCTATAACTTTCAAACGATTATTGAACAACGGCATCCAGTAAGAAAACCGATATATTTTCCAAAACGTTTCCAACAAACTTTAAGAGAAAAATTACTGATTTTACGTAGATTTTTAAATAAGAAACCAGTTAAGTTTATTTAGGAGTTGAAATTTTTTTTAACTTCAGCGAAAACCCGTTGTTAGAAACAGTATCCTGCTAACTTAACAGTTTGACTAGGGTCCAGTAAATGATGTCCTAAAAATCACTTTTTTGACCAGAATGTTACTTGCACATTATTCTCAACCCCTGCATGTCAAGGGAGTAAATACTATAACCCATATGAAGTTTACTCTGACGAGTGATGAAAGGTTTATGAGCATTGCATCTTTTCCCACCACAAAAAAAAATTAATTTTTCAGTACTTAACTGTATGAGAGTATAATAACGTGTTTACCAATATTTTACTACTTCTCTAAACAATGTATATACATTTATGAACGGAAGAATTCAAACCTGAAAAACTGCGACAAAGTCGATGCACTACATAACCTAGATTAAAAATTACAAATCATTTCTTCTTCAATCATGGCATACGCTTATATCACATCCCGGTCTATAAACTGTTAAAAATAGAATAAATCCATCTATCAGCGACCGACCGACATCACTCAACAGCGCTTACCAACCGGCTCATAATGAAAAAACTGTAGGTATTCTCTTTTTCCCGTTCCTTCAATATGTTCTTATAAGACTTCTAGGACTTCTTATAATACTTGTATTTTATTTTTTCGTTAATTGGGGAAATATGCAGTTCCTCTCTAGGAATTCTGTCTAATCACAAACATTCCTTAACCGCTCTCACGAAGAGCATCCCAGCTACCTACTTCCCTCTCCATTGCCTAACAGTACCAGACTTCACTGCCGGATATTAAAGTAAACGAAAGGCAACGCCAAGAGAATAAGATCCTCCAATAAATGTTGGTCAATGACTACTATGATGTCGAATGGGACAAAACCATCTCTTTTATGGTCTGTCAGTTCTACCAGTAAGAACCTATCTCCACTAGTCTTTGACTTCGACAGGCCAAGAATTCTGGATGCATGGCTACGTATGAATTGTCGTAGCAGAATGATTTATCAACTGTAGCAAGATTGAAGGGAATGAACAGGTTAGTTAGAACCTTAAATCAGAGATATTTCAATTATAATACGGTTTTTTTTTTGTCTTCAGTCCTTTGACTGGTTTGATGCAGCTCTCCAAGATTCCCTATCTAGTGCTAGTCGTTTCATTTCAGTATACCCTCTACATCCTACATCCCTAACAATTTGTTTTACATATTCCAAACGTGGCCTGCCTACACAATTTTTCCCTTCTACCTGTCCTTCCAAAATTAAAGCGACTATTCCAGGATGCCTTAGTATGTGGCCTATAAGTCTGTCTCTTCTTTTAACTATACATCTATATGTCGCCATCTATAAAATCTCAACAAATTTTGAGAACCGGGAACGAAAAGTTCCCGGTTCTCAAATTACAAGAAATAAGTGGTGTCCTGCCTATAGGAAAAAAACGTCTTATTCTGTGACCGTAGGCAGACTGAGAGCAAGGAAGATAGAAATTTATGGGAGCAGATTAAAGAAATGTTCGATGAAGGGACCATAGATTCGCGCTTACTATTTGAAAGGAACGGTTACATAGAAAAAAAACAACAGTCAAGTCACTTCGTTACATATTACATTTAGGTATTTAAAGCGCAGTTTTGCCACTTATTTATATGATCAAACTTATCAAGACCGGAAATCCCTAAGTGGTTTTATTATTTTGAAATATTCTATTTAATGAAACTATTTTTATTCTGTTTTTACACAAAATTACTTATACAACTACAAGCATCTTTCACCAACTTTTTAAATAACAAAAATATTTAGTAATAAAAAAAATTAACCATTTCTTTGTTTTTATATTCTTAGCTAATTTTAAACTGAAGAAGAGTTAAAATAGAAATTTTAATCGGTCATAAAAATTGTAAACATTTTCTGTTTATAAATAACTTTAATGTCAATGAATAAATTAATATTTTCAAGACAAAATATTTTAAAGATTTATGCCAATTTGTTTTATTAAATAGACTTACTACCTAGTTTCAAGATTATGACTAAAATCAATTACAGTACGACCATGCTATAACGCGATTCAAAATAACCCGTATAGAATGATGTTCCCCAAAAAAGAAAATCATGATTTTTATTTACGATTTAATGTTATCTGATATAAAAGAAACATTTTCTATATTTTAGTAGCTATACAGAAACTCAACTTCGTATTCATATTTAATAATAAAGAGATCAAAATAAATAAATACGTTAATACATTTAGCTCTGCGAAATTACACGTAGCTGTACTGAATAAACAGAAAGGCAAAAATAATAAAATAACCACATCAAAAATTTGTTTAAACTTAATCATTTCCCTTATCTTAAGCTGTGTTGTATTAATATAGTAATGTCTTCTAATAAAGTAACACTGTATATTACTTTACAGTGTTTTGAATTCAAATCGGTTACTGCAGTACTGCATTGTCAATTAGGTATATGGGAAAGTGCTTAAAAGACTATAATTACCGTAATAATCGTTCCGAAAAAAACAATGCAAAAATGAAATCCAACTAGAACAATTTAAGCACTGTACAATACACATTCAGTACTGTAGTTTTATTCTTCTACATTTTATTTTATCCCATAATATTCTAAATTTTAACTGTAGCATTCGTATTATTTTAATTATGTTACAATATTAACTCAATCGCATTTTTTTCGTTTATCACTTTATCTTCGAAATAATGCCGTTAACCTATAATCGGGTATAACCGTTGACTCCGTACAGTATTTAGATACTCATAACAGGCCGTGATGTCATAAAATCTAAACTTTAAAAGGAATCGAATCATTAAAAATATCTTCAGTTGTAAAGATTCGGCAGTATACTAAACAAGAAGAAACCATCTTTTCCCCTTTTCAAAGAGGAAACAGAGGAAAATGTTCACAAAAGTAATCAAAACAACGGCGGTTAAATCAGAACAAAAAATAATCATTAAAGTTGGAATATTTTTTTCCTTTTCATAACAGCATATTGGCATTTTGAACTAAAAACAAATGTTGATCAAATAAGAAATTACAAAGGATTTAGAAAGAATTCAATGAGAATTCCGATCAGGTTTGGCATATTTCGTACTCTACAAAGCTCAACCATCATAAAGTAAACCTTCATTGGCCGTTACAATTTGAATGCATGCTTAATAAATAAATTAATAAAATTATTATTAATTATATACCGGATGTTGTCAATTGTCTAACAATATGAATACGAAAGGTTATAATTTCTACAAATGTAATGGATATAACAGTTCTTTAGATATAACGATTTACTAACGGATTAACAAAAAACGTTTTAAGAAATATTAATCCTTAAAGAATAACAACTTTGAAATATAAACAATTTTACGAGATATTTTTGAAAAAAAAATGACGGCGGACAAACAAAAATCACAAGACTATAACCGCCTTTTATTAGTTGAAAACAACTAAAAATGACAAAAATATAATAATGCAAGGCAATATTTTACAATCTCGCTTGTTAATTGATATTTAAAAAGCGATATATACACAGAACACTCAGTAAAGACTAACACACGGCACTCTACTCAACAGCTATACTGACCGGTATATTGAACGGGTTAAAATTCCCTAAAAAAAAATCGATCCAAATGTATGTATATAAACGTCCTAAATCCAACAAAATACAGATGATTTTTAGCACTATAAATGACATCTTAACTGTATTTATCAAAACAACTGACTGCGTAAAAAAATTATTATAGCGGAAAAAAATATCTTCGGAAAATAAATAGTCAGAATAATAACAATTTAAGAACAATAATTAATTATTTTTGCTTCCTTGAACCAATTAAAGAAAGTATTGTGATCGCGAAATATTTTGGTTTTTAGATTTCAACGGAAATATCCATTTTGATCATTCCTGAATCCATTTTGACTAGTTTCGGCGACGTCTGTACGTACGTATTTATTTCGCATAACTCAAAAACGATTAGCCGTAGGATATTGAAATTTTGGATTTAGGACTGTTGAAAAATCTATTTATGCACCTCCCCTTTTGATTGCAATCGACTGAATCAAAAGTGTCCAAAAAAGCCCAAAATCCAAAAAAATTTGGATTTTGGGCTTCTTCTTAACTGCAGTAATAAGCCCTCATTGAGCCCGCTTTTCAACGATATATCATAATAAGTGGTACTTATTTTTATTGGTTCCAGAGTTACAGCTAAATAAAATTTGTATTAATGAAATATTTGGATCAAAGGGAAGGCCATCGGTTCGAATCAGACTTCATCTCCTTTTTTTTTAACTTTTTTTTTTAATTGAAAATATATTATTTATTAATTGTTAACCTCCGACTGTAAAAAAATATTACGATAAATAATAATTCAATAATAACAATAAAAAAAAATGAAATAATATCAGAAGTTATTAATGAAATAAAATTTTATGTACTTTTCATTTAAAAAAATTTATATATGTAGAAATTTAATAGGCGTACAAGGAAGTCATGTAGTGTTCACATCAGATTTTTTATAGGTGTTTAATTCATCTTATAAGCTTATCCGTGTGAATATGGGATGGAAAGTATTTAGTAATGAAAATTTCATGGATTGACCAGGATTCGAACCCGTAACCTCTTACATGAAATGCTAGGACTAATATTGAAAATTATTAAATATTTAATATAATTATTTTGTCATTATCTATAAAAAAAATAAATTATGATATCAAAACACAGAATCATAATTTCAAGTTGTGCCCTAAAACATTTCACTCTGTAACCTCCAATTAATAATAGTAGTTCCTGACAATAACTGTAGTTCCAACCAGGAGAGATGAATTTTTTAGATAAAATTGTAAAATGTTTGCAACAAAAGACATTCCTATAAATTTTAATAATTTAATAATATTGGAATTCCTAATATTGTTATATATTATAATATTTATCGTAAATTCTAGATTTCAGTTAGCGTTAAAGGTAAATTTTTCCAACAAAATTTTATAACTATAATTTTAAAAATGTTCAAGAAAAAATGCAGGCTTAAACTGATAAATTCGATAGGCCTACACAGGAATATAAATTACGTGTACTGTGTTGTACTGTATCCATTAGTGACGGCTACATCGCTACTGTAACGCTATCTATCGTCACCTGATAGAAATTCTTCACCAGAAGCCATAATTCAATTTAGTCACAGTACAATACTCGTATAAAAACGTATTACTATCAACATACATTTTATTTTATTTATTTTCCTACTAATGTGTATGTTTCAATCTGTTCAATAAGTGAAAATATGCAAACCCCCCCCCCTGGGTCAATGATATAAGGGTGATATATAAATGAGCTGTAGTCTTATACAGACTCAGGCTGACCATTCCAGAAATGTGTGGTTAATTGAACTCCAACCACCAAATTATGCCGGTATTCAATATACAATATTGAAATCCATATAAAAGGAACTAACTTTTACTATGATTTGAACCTCAGAACCTTCGACTTCAAAAACCAGCTGTTGAACAACTAATATCAATATTATCAATGTAAACAAAAGGGTGATTCTTAATCCATTATGTATAACTTTAAATCCAACAGTCAATTAGATAATGGTTTATTCAAAAACACAAACAATATCTTCTTTTAAATCTACTTAAAATAGAAATCAGATCTCTAAATGCCTTTATACAATCTAACAATTCTAATCAATAACTACTTCTGCATTTAAATGAGGTAACTGTGAGGTTCTCTCAAAGTACATCTTGTTCTTGACACCATTTCAAGTAACATGACCATATACATCATATGCACCATAACTACTTTAGAATTACAACTTGTTTTTGTTACAGTATGTAATATAGAAAAAAAAAAAAAAATAGGCAACCTGAGATGAATCATAAGTCATTCCTGAAACTGACATACAAATTTTCAATTCAGGCTTACTAAGGAAAATGAGAAGTGTTTCTTGTTGCTTTTTTCACCGAGTCAAAAACATCAACTTCCCAATGCCCATTAAAAATTCAAGAAATGTTCAGCCTCAAAAGTGATGCCTAAACTCTGTTCACAGGAATCGGTTACATAGAACATCATTACTTTCGGAGAAAACAACTCTTGACTAGTACCTCTTGTTACTCAAGTGCTTTACATATATCAAAATTATAAAAGACAGGGTAATTATAAGAAAGACAGGGGACATACAGTGTAAATTAATAAATTAAGTGTCAATAAATAAATCATTATATATGTAATAGAATTCCCTCTCTATAGAAGAGAAGCAATAATACACTGAAACAATAGAAAATAATTACTAACGGTGGTTATTATGTATTCATTGCCTCTCTTAGTAGGGGATCTTATTAAAAAATAACTGTTCACTGTCTATCTCACTAAATATATCCACGGCAAAGTGTGACTTTTGGGGTTATCACCAGAATGAAATATTTGTTTCATCTAATTTCAGGGTATGATTTTTTAATATATTACAGAGGGGAAAATAATCAAGGGCTATAATTATTGCTGGTAAATAAATGAACTCTACCCTGTTGGATTTTATTAATTCCTGATGTTATGTAGTTTCACTTTCTAAAAATACAAAAATTTTGGTAATTAAGTCTTATATGTTGGTATTAAGTCCTATGTGTACAGAATACATATGAAAGTTATCATCTACTGACAATATATCTCAGGAAAAGTTATTCTACGAAATTTTGTATGTTAACACAGAGTTCATTGCACCATATTCTCTTTCACTCCTGCTATATTTTAGAGTTCCTGATAATTCCCATTCTTTTTAAGGTTATAATTGTTTACTCTTTTCCACACCAAATTATTTTTCTAGCATTGTTTTAATCAACTTTCTCCACACCTATGTCCCAAACATCCTTGTTTTCAATTGTTCTGATTAAACCTCTGATCAATTTTATTCACTCTCCTCATTTATATTTCATTTGTTATATTTCCAAACACAATATTAGAATAACTTATGGTTTATATTAATCTATATGATTCTATATAATACAAGAAAGTCTTTTCATTCTTATATATCCTAAAATATTACATGGAATCAGATGTATTTTGAATGAGAAATTTAAATAGATAAAAGGGAAATTTAAGATATCTCCATGAGTACATTGGTCACAACAAATTAATTTCATTTATTGTTGGTAAAAGAATGTTTAACCTACAGCTTATATTAACCAGTGAATGAGCTAAACAATACTTTAAAATTAATCTGAAATGGTTGGCAAAGCACTTTATAATAATGTTAATGGCCAATTAAGAATATGTATCGTTTTATATTTACATGAAAAAAATATTTATAACATTTTCTTAGTACTCTTATTGTTAAATAAATTTAACTTTTGATCTTGCTTAAATTAAATAAAATCCTCTCAGAAAGGCTATATTTATATGTTTTTAGGTTTAATATTAAATTACACATGCACGCGCACATGCCAAGAGAGAGGGGGTTATGAATGTATGTATGTATAGACTGGATAAATATTATAGTGAGTCAGCTCGATCAATTAAAACAATTTACAACTGGTTTGTTATTTTTGGAGTGATTAAATTAGAAAAAATGATGCTGAACATTTCAAACGGCTTGTTAAAAACCAAACTACAGAAAACATTGAAAACTCAATGATATAGTGATGGAGGATAGATGATTGGAAGTGTGTGAGGTTGCTAAGACAACAGGCATTTCAAACGAACAGATATATCTGTCATACTTAACATAATTTTTACATTTCTGAAAACTGTTCACAAGATCAAAGCTATGTTTGTTCAAAACCAATCAAAAACATGAAAGCAAGTAAACATTTATAAGCATGTTTCAACATAATCAACAGGAATTTTTGTGCAATTTCATAACAGTTGAAGAAATCTGAATACATCACTACTGTCTTGAACCCAAGGAACAGTAAAAACAATGGGCTCCAATCCAGGAATTTTCTCCAGTGAAGGTAAAAACCATTCTATCAGGAGAAAAGATGATGGATATTGTCTTTTGAGATGATCATGGCTTTATGATTTTCAGGAGAAGAATAAAACATTAATCATGCAATATTATGCATCATTGCTGGATTATCTAAACGAGGAAGTAAACAAAAAATGACTACATTTGACGATAAAGAAATTCATTTAGACAAACAATAAATCAGCTCACTCTCTGTGATTGCAACAGCAAAATTGTTTGAATTACAATATGAAATCTCCTCTACTTGCCAGACTTAATAATTTGCACTTTATCTATTTTCAAATATGAAGAGGTTTGCCAGAAAGATATTAGCGCAAATTGATGAAATTAATGCTGAAACATCTGCCTATGTTGAAGTCTTGAACAAATCACATAATAAGGTTTAAATAAAAAAAATTGAGCATCACTGCATAAAGTGTAAAGACTTGAAAGGAGATTATGTTAAAAAATACAAAGAACTTAGAAAAATTGTCTTCTTTATTTCTGCGTGGATTAATTAAAATCCCCGGTAGATTCTGATTTTGTTTATAATACTTCTATTTATTTGTTTTCTAACTTTTATTTAACGTTTCTTATGAATTCTTCATTACAATATTTAATGTAGTCATTATAGTTTAATTTGTGCAATCCTGTCCTGCTCTTGTGATGTCAAGAGAGTCACTCTTGGCCTTGTAAGAGTGCTTTGGTAGGAGTTTCTTAATATATTGTGCTTTCTTTTCTTTTTTCTGTTTAGCCTCTGGAACCACCGTAAGGTATTACTTCAGAGGATGAAAGAGGATGATATGTATGGATGCAAATGAAGTGTGTAGTCTTGTACAGTCTCAGGTTGACCATTGCTGAGATATGTGGTTAACTGAAACTCAACCACCAAAGAGAACAGTTGTATCCATGATCTACAATTCAAATCCATATAAAAGTAACTAACTGCCTTTACTAGGACTTGAACCTTAGAATTCTTGACTTCAAAATCAGCTGATTTAGTATGACAAGTTCACCACTAGACCAACCAGGTGAGTTAATATGTTATGCTGGTAATACTCGTGCATGTAATCAAGCATTCTTATGTTTTTCTTAGCCCAAGGAATAATTATAGTATGTAAAAATGTAATAAATATTTTAAAATAACATATATAATGTTATTATATGTAATATAATAAAGTATTATGTATACAATATAACATTATCAAGTAAAAAATTCAATATCATTTAAATAATTAAAATAAAAAATTTCTTCTTTAATATTTATATTTTTCAAATTATGGTGAATATGTAAACTAGAATATGAATGATGAAAATAATTTTTTTTTTGTTTTACATCTTAATGTTTTTCTCAGATGTAAGCTGGAAGCTTGTGTATGAAAATATGAAATGATAATTTTTATAGCAAAAAAATTATGTCATGCCTCACTGAGATTCAAACCTGGTACTAAATGCACTGAAGGTTGTGATGCTATCACTCTGCACAAAGTTTAGCAATTAGATATGCTATGAAAATTTTTTCAATAATTTCCAGTAGAATAAACACAGTGTAAAGTAACATGAGAAGAATTATTTTGTAATACCGGAACATCATTATTATTAAATACTAATATAAATATAGAATATTAAATTCATATTTTTAAATATTACACTTAATTCTTTATAAGCATTAAATAAGGAAAGCGATAAAAAATTATTTTGCGAATATGTATAATTAATATAATTATATAATTAAAATAGCCATGAAAATTGCATAGCCATGAAAAATTACTGATCACCATGAACTGATAAGAGTATTTTACTTAAAGAAATTATGTATAAAGAATTCAAACAGTGAATTTCAATTACAACACCAACCGACATCCATCTAGAAAACAATTAAAAATTATCATTTTCTTAATACTATCAAAAAAGTTGTGTCAAATAAATTTACATTAAAATGTTCTTAAAAACAATAAATGAAGAACAAATGAAAGAAATATTAAAAGAAGAAAAAACAGATATGTGTGAATTAAAATCCAAAGTTTTGTTATTAAAAGAATGGCTACAGCAACAAACCCATTTACCTCAGTACATGAGTAAGTAATGATACATATACAAATTAATTTATAAAAATAAGTAATACAAGTAGTTTCTTTCTGAATTGTCCATGATTACAAAAAAAAATTTGATGAATTATTACTGATTTTAGTATTATTGTTTATTTACATCATGTTATCATTTTATTAACTTTTAAAAAAGTAAAAGAATATTACACAAAATGATCACTACAGATATATACAGAAATACTCTATGAACCAGATTCAAATAAAAATTAATATGTAGATAGTTATAGTTAAAGAAATGTTTTCAAGAGTACTCCTAAAGCATGGTATAATAAATTTTTCTTAATCAAAAAGATGAAATGAATTGTAATTTATACAATAAATTATTTGGACCTCAATTTTCAATAGTTTATGATTTCTTTCTGTTCCTCAGATGCCTAGTAAAAACTCTTATGAAAAAGTTGTTATCCAGTTATTTCAGTTTCTCCTGTCCTTCATAATTGTTCTCAGAATAAAATCTCTTTCTCTTATTTCTTAAAAAATATTGCCCACTACATAATTCATTACCTCTTGTTCTTTTTCATCTTTTACTCTAATCTTTTGATCAATCAATAGAAATGCCAAAGAAACCAACTATTAATGAAAACTATAACAGATTTTGCATCAAGTGATTGTGTCATTATGTACAATAACCTGAACAGTTTCTTCTAGTTGAATAATCTTTGTAACCAAATATTAATATTACCATACTGTTATGAAACAGGAACATTGTTTGTTACAACCCACCGATAGGCAAACTGTACCTTACTTTTTACCCATCAACCAGTTCTTCCTGTTCCTTTGAATATCATTATTTGCTCTAAAAGCAATCTTCATTGGATAAGAGTTCAAAATGTAAGGGTGTTCTACCAAATATGTCATACCCAACATCTTAAAAATTGTTGTGGCTTTAATATAAGACGAGGACAAAAATATTGCAAATGCAACGTGAAATGAAACAGAAAACATAGCTTTTATCCATTGTCTTTAAGAGTTAAAATTTTATTTCATTTTCACTAAGTCTAGGTTTTAAAAAATCCATTAAGTACATATCTAACCCCCTCTATGAAACATGAGTCCTCGCCAATGGTGTGAGGGTTGGAGTGCTCTATGATACAGAATAGCTGGACCAAAGGTGCAATCATATTGAACTGGTATCTGTTGAGAGCCAGATTAAGGAATGATTCCTAAAAGAGGGCAGCAGCTCTTTCAGTAGCTGTTAAAAGCATAAGTCAGGAAGACTTAAACAGCCATATCAACTTCACTCAATCTTCTGAGTACTGTGCAGCTGAAAGCAATGGAAAACAACAGCCATTTTTTTTCCAAGAAAATGTAGCATTCTGCATTTTCATGTAAAAAAGATGTAGGATCTTCCTTGGTAAAATATTCCAGAGGTAAACTAGTCTCCCGTTCAGATTTCCAGGTGGGGACTGCTAAGGAAAGGGTCAACAGAAAATTAAAAAATAACATTCTACAAATCGGAGTATGGAATGTTAGAAATCTAAAAAATGTTGGTAGGTTAGAAAATTTAAAGAGGGAAATGGGTAATTAAATGTAGATATAATAAGTAGGAATTAGAAGCGTTCGGTAAGGAGAGGAAAATGACTTTTGGTCACGTGATTTTAGAATAATTAACTTTGTGTCAAATAAAGGGCAGGAAGGTGTAGTTTTTGTAATGAACAAGAAGGTAGGGAAGAAAGTAGATTTCAAAAACTTAGCAATAGAATCTTTGTAAACAGGATAAAATCAAAACCTAAGCCAGCCTACAACTGCCCATGATGTTGATGAGGTAGAGTGTGTATACAAAGAAATTGACAAAACAATTAAACATGAAAGGGGATGAAAATTTAATAACAGTTGAAGACTGGAATGCAAGCGTCAGAAAAGGCAAGGAAGTAAATATTGTGGGTAAATATGGGCTAGGCAAAAGAAATGAACAAGGAGACCGACTTATTGAGTTTTGCATGAAGTTTAATTTAGTAATTGCTAACATCCAGTTTAAATATCAGAATAGAAGAATATACACATGGAAAACCCAGGCAATACTGCAAGGTATCAGATAGATTATATCATGGTTAAGTAAAGATTTAGAAATCAACTCATCGACTCCAAAGCATATCCAGGAGCAAACATTGATAGCGACCATAATTTTGTGATAATGAAATGTAGATTGGGGTTTAAAAACCTGAAGAAAAGGTGTCGGTGAATCGGTGGAATTTAGAGAAGCTTGAGGAAGAGAAGATAAAGAAGGTTTTTGAGCAGGACATTGCAAGAGATCTGAACAAAATAGATGAGGTAGAAAATATAGAAAAATGGGAGAATGTTAAAAAAGAAATTCTTAAATCAGTAGAAGTAAACTTAGGTGGAAAAAAACAACTGGTAGAAAACCTTAGATATCAGAGGATATATTCCAGCTGATGGATGAGCATAGAAAGTATAAGAATGCTAGTCATGAAGAAGGAAAAAAGGACCTATCAACAATAAAGAAATACTATAAACAGGAAGGGCAAGTTAGCGAAATATGAGTAAATTAAAGAAAACTGTTCAGAAGTGGAAAAAGAAATTATCATTGGTAAAACAGATACAGCATACAAGAAAGTTAAGGAAAATTTTGTGGTACACAAGTTAAAATCTAATAATGAGTTATTTAATGATGCTACACAGATTTATAATACAAAAGAAAAGGTTGATAGGTGGATGGAATATATTGAATAGTTATGCGGAGGAAATGAATTAGAAACTGGTGTTACAGAGGAAGAAGAGGAAGTCAAAGAGGATGAAAGGGAGATACAATATTGAGATCTGAATTTAATAGAGTATTAAAGGATTTGAATGACAGAAAGGCTCTTGGGATAGATGGGATACCTGCAGAATTACTGCGCAGTGCAGATGAGGAAGCGATGGATAGGATTATACAAACTAGTCTGTAATATTTATGAAAAAGGAGAAGTTCTATCAAACTTCAAAAAAAGTGTTATTGTCATGATACCAAAGAAAGCAGGAGTAGATAAAGGTGAAGAATACAGAACAATTAGCTTAACTATTCAATCAACAATTTTAACTGGAATCCTGTACAGACAAAATGAGAGGAGAGTGGAAGAAGTGTTAGGGGAAGACCAATTTGATTTCAGGAAAACATAGGGACAAGGAAAGCAGTTTTAGAGCACAGATTAATAGTAGAAGGAAGATTAAAGAAAAGCAAACCAACATACATGACATTTATAGACTTAGAAAAGGCATTTGATAACATAGACTGGAATAAAATGTTCAGCATTTTAAAAAATGTAGGGTTCAAGTATAGAGATAGAAGAACAACAATTGCTAACATTTACAGGAACCAAACTGCAACAATAATAATATAAGAGTATAAGATTGTAATAAAAAAAGGGAGTCAAACAAAGATGTTCCCTATCCCCGTTACTTTTTAATCTTTACATAGAGCTAGTAGTTAATGATATTAAAGAACAGTTTAGATCTGGGGGTACCAGTACAACTTGAAAAGATAAAGATGCTATGATTTGCTGATGATATAGTAATTCAGCTAAGAGTAAAAGATTTAGAACAATGAATGGCATGGATGAAGTCCTACACAATAACTACCCCATGAAAATAAATAAGAACAAAACGAAAGTAATGAAATGTAGTAGAAATAATGTAGATGAACCACTGAATACAAAAATAGGAAGAGAAAAGATTATGGTGGTAGAAGAATGTTGTTATTTGGGTAGAATTATACATGTCCACTATACATGGACAAAGCAGGAGTGATATAAAATGCTGAATAGCACAGGTAAAATGAGCTTTCAGTCAGAAATATAAATTGTTTACATCAAAAATTAATTTAAACCAAAGGAAAACATTTTTTAAAGTATTTGTTTGGAACATAGCTTTATATGTAAGTGAAACTTGGACAATCGGAGTACCTCAGAAGAAAAGATTATAAGCTTTTGAAATGTGGTGCTATAAGAGAATGTTAAAAATTAGATGGGTGAATAAAAAAAGTCATAATAGAAGAATATGCACATGGAAAAACCCAGGCAATACTGCAAGGTATCAGATAGATTATATCATAGTTAAGCAAAGATTTAGAAATTAATTCATCGACTGCAAAGCATATACAGGAGCAGACATTGATAGCGACCATAATTTTGTGATAATGAAATGTAAGTGACAAATGAAGAGGTGTTGTGGCAAACTGATGAAGAAAGAAGCATTTGGAAAAATATAGCTAAAAGAAAAGACAGACTTATAGGCCACATCTTAAGGCATCCTGGAATAGTCACTTTTATATTGGAGGGAAAGATAAGTGGGAAAAATGGTGCAGGCAGGCAGTGTTTGGAATATGTAAAACAGATTGTTAGGGATGTAGGATGAAAGAGGTATACTGAAATGAAACAACTGGCATTAGATAGGGAATCTTGGAGAGCTGTATCAAACCAGTCAAATGACTGAAGACAAAAAACATATCTAAATCTATTTACGTACATTATTAATCTCACAGAATTAAAAATACTATCACGTAATGTTGTTAGTCCATTTTTTTAAGGACTTATAAAAAGCACTAATTAAAAAAAAAATTATGATATTGAATTTAATCGTTAATTCGTTTTTGATAATGTTCCTCCTAAACAGGGTCATTTACAAAATACTAACAACTATTTCCTCGCATAATTAAGATTCAATACAGTAGTTTTCAAGGTAAGCTTTTCTACAAGATCTAACAGACCTAACAGTCTGATTTTCATATCATTTTTATGTTTTTCACTGTTGAAATGAGTAGGCTGCTACATATTTGGGCACGTTTTGTATAGCATCCATTTTTTTAGATTCTGGAACTTAGTTATCTTCGAGAATGGACCACAAAGCAGAATAACCAAATCCCATGTATTACTCAAAGGCCGCCAGGTTTTGACTTGCCACGTAAGACATGGTCAACACTAAACGGACTCAGTATGGTAGGTGCACCTATTTCCTGTATAAATGGGGTAAAACACCGACGCCCCTTTGTGAGTATGGTGAAAATCAAACTATCAGACACATCACAGAAGTTTTCCCTAGGACAGCTTATGGAGGGAATCCTGAAGATTTCCTGATGGCGACTCCAGAATCGATAGCATATATTAGTTTGTTAAATCTTTGTTTATAATTTTGACTGTAATTGGTGTTATGTTTTAGTACCATACGCTAAATAAATAAATATAGATATAAATCAGGAATGGGTATGTGTGGGATTCCAGGGATAAAAAAGGATTGCATTGGAGTAAGCTCCATAGTACTGTCAGTACTATGGAGCTACTTATTCTAATAAGTATAAGTATAAGTAAAAATAGAAGTATAATTATAAGTAATAAGTGTAAGTATAAGTATTCTATACTTATTCTAATAAGTTGCAGGAATAAGTGGGTCTGGGTTAGATACAATAGATCACTTAAAAAACATAAATATGGCAAAAATGATAAAATAAATCTATAAACGCAACTCAATAGCAAAACAAACATTTTAAAAAAAGTCTCACTTCATCATTTAGACATTTTGACAGTATATAAACAATAAAACTATACTGCACATTAAAAGTTACATTAAAGCTAACAAGATAGGCTGTCAGCTTACAACAATGTTTATTGATGTCCTTTTGAAGGGTAATAGGAGAGAGTACCGATTTAAATCCAAAATGGCAGCTTCCAAACTGGCCCGATTTCCGAGTAAACTTGATTTAAAAATTTTTAAGTAGTTGCTTATATTTAATGTACAGTCACACACGTGGCACCATCTGAGTAGCAAGCATACAATATCATAATTGAGAGGTTTCAGGTTTGGATCACCATGTCGTTTTTTAACTTTTATTTTTTTCCTAGATAAACACTTACCAGGTTTTGGGTTACTTTTTTGTCCAATTGGTTGGTTTAGTTTGGTTCTCTAAATTGTTGCTTGTATTTTTTAATTTGTGATGACTTAAAAAAGACAAAATTTACAGAAGAATTCTTTAAAAAGTTATATAAACTTTAATTCTTTTTTTTTTAAATTGATTTAGAATTTTCATTTAATACAGTTTATTTTATAAATTAACCAAGTATTGTAACTAATTTGAAGGTTGTAACAAAAGATTTCAACTATGATTGTCAAAAACAAAGCGATCGTTGAATAAAATATTTTGAGGCAAAATAAAATAGCATACTTTGAAACCATGAAGAATTTTTTTTTATGGGCATAAAAGATTAGAACTATCAACACAAATTTTCTTGTAAAATCGGTGGGCTTTCTTCCAGTATCTAATTGTTATATACTTCAATCCTTGTCATATAACCCCATTTTTAGCTGTAAAATGTCTGTGAGACTGTTTTCCTAGTACTGTATAGCTTTATATCTTACTCTATGCACTAATAAACAATCAATGTTTAAATAAATTTATTTTTATCAGATTACCATAGAACACCTTATTTAATAAAAAAAATTGAAAAATACAAAAAAATGCTTGGGAAAAAATTGTTTAATTGTTAATTTTTTAATTAATGAACTAATTTAATTTCAGTTAAACAGTTTTCATACATATCCAGTATACGCAAGCAGTAGTAGCAGTTACTGTAAAAATGAAACACATAATAATAATATTTACTTTAGTATCAGTCATATATATATATAATCTATAATCCAATATAAAAGTCAGTAATACGTAATAATGTTGCTCATTCTGTTCAAAAAACAAGAAAATAATTGGAGGTTTATCAGAGTTAATAATTTTGTTTTTTAATCTTTTTCTTTAACCCTCTAATGTAGTATTTTATTTCTATCTATTTATTTTAGCAAATTCTATTTATTCTGTACATAACTGCTGTAATCTTGCAGTGACAGAATACTGTGCGTCATCTTCGGTAACGCCTGATCAAGCCAGGTTATATTGTTAATTAAAACCAAGTAAAATATGTCTCGGATCATAAAACCCAGAAAACAATACGTTAAAATTTAAATTATCCAGCTTAACCTGGATCTCCTAACTTAGCTTGTTTTATATTTATTCTAAATTTTCAATTTAATATAAAAACATTAATTAATAACACTTATTTTTTAATCCAGTCTGTTATACTTGACATTCCAATGATCATTTTAACAGCTTATCTTCTTTAACATATCCTAACATTAATTTTATACAAAATTCGGATTGACATATGCGTATCATATAGAACTGATATATCTTACATGCACGTCATTCATTAAAAACAAACGCTTTATGTACAAATTATTTCTTTTTTAAAACTTCAAAAAATGGGTTTAGTTTTGTATTTATTTATAATTAATTAACAAAAAAGTGCAAGTTTAAATTTTATGTTTAAATATTTTTTTTTGTCAAAAATTAATTATTCCAGTTATATAAATTCATTATAATGTACAATATTCTAAGTCGTTTTAATTTTAGATTTTTTATTCTGTGAAGGTTTTTGATCAGAATGTAATATTTCTAGTATGAATGTGAAAGATGAATACCATTAAAATACCGGGCTATTACTAAGCCGATTTCTATGGCGGAATGGTAGCATCTTAACTTTTCATCTGAGGTCTTTGGTTTCAAATCCCGGTCACCCATGGCATTTTTCATACGCCACAAATTTCCATTCTGATAAGGCAAAATGATCAACAAAAAGCAACCGATGCTCGTCATTTAAAAAAAAAAAAATTGGAAAAAAAAAGAAAGGCGGGGGGGAATTTGAATTGTAAACAGAGAAGATTTTAGAAGATTAAATGGATAGCCAGAGAGAAAAATGAAGTAATGAGGAAAGCAAATAAGAATTAAGCAAAAATCAAAATAGGGAAGCTAATTGGGTTTGATGTACTATGAGAGGAGAGGGGCTAGCTTAAATAGTTTTAGAAGAATCAATACAATGTTTGAAAAAGAAAGATCGTTGATGAGTAATAATTGTAGTTATCTAAAAGGTGTAAGAGGGTACTGTTAGAAACTCAATAATTTAGCTGGGAATAACGGAGAATGGAAATGAACTGGCGAAAGGGACATGAGTCAGGGAAGGAAGCTTTATATTCACACATATATATATATATATATATATATATACTAGCTGCAGAGGCGTGCCACAGTCATACCCTGTGCAGCTAGCCCCTAGCGGGCGGCGTCGGGGAATGGGATTATTAGGTGTCCAAAACTGATTACGTCTTAAGTAAATTTTTTTTTTTGAATGATGAAAATTGATATAACGAAAATTAAATTAGAAATTTAACTCTAGAAATTGGTACTAACGAGTCGGGATTTTCCGCTAGTGATCGGTATATTCCGGTGACTTCTTTTTGGTTATAGTTTATTATTTTATTAAGAAAAAAATGACATAAATAAAAAAATATATTAATAATATATATATGCGATATATCGATATATAATAATATAACAAGTATACCTATATGACTAGCACGAGACATGTACTAACGAGTCGGGGTATTCCGCTAATGATTGTTACATTCCAGTGCTAAGCTAAGGGTGCACACACACAGACCCGGAGGTCCGGGTTCGAATCCCGGTCAGGCATGGCATTTTCACACGCTAAAAATCATTCATCTCATCCTCTGAAGCAATACCTAACGGTGGTCCGGAGGTTAAAAAAAAAATGTAATAAAAAATAAAACACACATACAAATGCCCTTTAATAGAGTAGGATACACATAGGGTGATATTAAAATATAGAAACGGCTTCATATTACACACCTGAGGAATACTAGGAGGTAGAAACAAGTGAGGATGTACGAGTACATAGTTACAAAATAACTAACGTTTGGTGTTTTTTAAATTTTTGTCTGCCATCTTAGATCTGCCATATTGAATAAGTTTTTTTTAAAAAAGCAACGGGACATGTTATACATGACTTCAATCTAAGATTTTACATAAAAAAAGATGGCCAAAACTGTTTCTTAATAAATGCTTTCGTTTTCGAGATTTAAGCAATCAAATTTGCAAAAACTGAAAAATTGCGGTAGTGATTAAATGAGGTAAAACGCTCCTAAGTAAGATTTTTATTTCGTATTAGCTTCAGAATTACATCCAGTAACAAACTTTAGATAGTTAATGTTGAAATTAATGGCACAAACACTAATAACAGCCTTCAAAATATAAACAATAATAATAAGTAATAGTTTTGGATACCAATTAGATAACTTATGGTTTCAAAAAGATGGGACACCATCTCACTATTATCTAAAGGCAAGGAAAATTTTAAATGGAACTTTTTCAAATCATCGGTTAGGTCGCAAAGGAATCAAAAATTGGCCTGCCAGGTTTAAAGACCTGTCGCCTCTGGATTATTTTTGGAGTTACTTAAAACATAATATATACGAACAAAACTTGTAAACATTGACGACTTGCAAAGGCGCATAATTGACGAATCTGCACGTGTATCATCAAACATGATACAAGTTGTAAACGAATATTACTTAAGGTTAGCACATTGCCAAGCTGTAAAGGGGAAGGAAGCATTTTCAACATTTCTTGTAGAATGGTATGCTTTCCATATTTAATGTATTAAATAAGTGAGGACTTAAAACTTTTAACTAAATGTTAAAATTAAATACTGTGATTTAAACGATTTGAAAGTAAATAACACTGGGGAACAAAAGAGAAATTCTTCTTTTTTTTGTTCTCGTTTCATTGTTTTATTTTTTCTCGGGAAGAAAAATATGCGATTTTGGTGGTATTCTTCCTCCTGAATTCAAATATGATATCGGGTTTTCCACATTACGCAAGGTTTTCGGGAGACAAGCATTTATTATTTTAAACATAAATGCTTGTTTAGAATTTAAACATTTTAATATTTTCTGCATTCTTAACTACACAATATTCAAACATTTGTCTCACCTAGAAAATAAGAAATGACGAATTTCTGCTATATTTCACCTGTGGAGCATTCCTCTTAATGGTCCAACAATAATCGGCCAGCATATTAGGATTCCATTTGCCTTTTCTATAACTGAAATCTCCTGATGACAGTGTTCTCCGTGCTCATCGCGTCAAGATTTTTCGGGAAGAAATCTAGATACGAGTGCAGGAAGTGTACTTTTAAGAACATATTAAAACCCAAATGTTTGTAAAACGTTATAACATCGTTGACAACGATATTATAATCACGGTAATTTTCCGCCTTTCGATTTCCAAAAAAACTCTGCGTAACAATTTTGAATGCTTGCCCAGCTGCTTTCGTAAGTGGATTCAATAGTTCCTCAAACTTTTCATCATGCATTAGTTATCGTATTTGTGGACCCACAAATATTCCTTCTTTAATTTTTGCATCACTAATTTTAGGAAACTTCTGTTTTAAGTACATGAAATCAGATGTATTGTCCATGGCCTTTTCGAAATTCTTCATTAATCCTAGTTTGATATGTAACGGAGGTAGATACATATTTTTAGGATTACACAATGGTCATGTTTCACATTTTCCTGTTCAGGAAAGAGTGATTCGCGTTTAGGCCATTCTTTTCTAATGAAATGGTTTTTTCTGTCCCTATCATCCTATTCACACAAAAAACGGCAGTACTTAGTGTAACCAAACTGCAGTCCCAGAATAAGTGCAATTACCTACAAATCGCCACAAATATTCCACTCATACACTGCATATTGAAGCTTTTCCAATAAAAATTTAAAGTTTTTATATGTTTCTTTCATACTAGCAGTTGTTTCTTCATACTGAGCGAGCCGCAGGTACGAATGAGAATTTATTGCCATTATGCAGAAGCACAACTTTTAAATTAACTTTAGAGAAATCAATGAACAAGCACTATTCTGTTGGGTTATGCTCATTACAAAGTGTGACCACAAGAGAAGGAATGTCATTACAAAATACTAAGCAGTTTTCTTCAGAATAATAGTCTTTAAATTCAGGATGATAATTACAATAAATACACATCTTTGTATTCTTTGAAGAAGTTCTATCCTTTTAGCTGGGAAGCAAGCATTTCAAACTGTTTTTTGGATAACTTTAAATCTTGTATGAGGCCATTAAGATTTCTTGAGTCAGTAAATGATACTCAGATGAACTGCTTTGTTCAAAGGTTGTATCACCAGATTTTGTTTCTTTTTCTTTTACTTCCATCAGACTCTGAGCTTTCTTCATCTAATGTCACATGTTCTGAAGGATTTAATATGGGCAATTCTTTGCAGTGTGGAACTGGTCTCAATGCATAATTCAAGTTATTACGGTACACCACTGTATGTTTTGATTTTGACATAATCCCTTTAATGTTTGTTAAGCAGAAATAACAGTCAAAAGTGTGATCTTTGGGTTCCCTCCAAATCATAGGGATAGCAAATGGCATGTGCCATTTTTCCATGCAGTGAGAAGCTTAGAACACGATAAACAACAGATATGTGGGGCCCAGGCCCTTGTTTGGTCCCCAGTTTTGCCTTTGGGACTTCAGCATTACTTCACCACATACACAACAAAAATTGTTAGGATGATTTAAACAAATTCTAGGCATTTTATAACTAACAACTAATTAGAAGAAATAAAGTTGTAAATTTGCAATACACAATAATTTAGGCACATAAAGCACTCACAATGATGTGTTTACTACTATCTCACAACTGACATCGTTCTGATGAATGTGTGCTACACTAGAATACGTTTTACATGTCTACACACATCTGAACCTGCACAACAGCAGAAATGCTACCCTTTGAGTTAGCTCATTTGGTTCCATCATATTTACAATGCTCTAGGAGCTTTTACTTGACAATGGATAAATAGACAAAAAAAAATGTTTTAAAATACATAAAAAAATTAAAATAACAAAAAAAACTGTGGGTGATGGAGAAATTTCGAATAAATTTTTGAAAACAGGAAAAAACTGCATTAAGTAGACTTATTGGTATTCATAAGATAAAAATCATGTTGACCAGTGTAATATCAGTTGACCTAGCCATTTAATATGTAGTAATGTTGCAAATTATTAGTTTTGTGTATTGTTATTGTTGTTCTTTATTATTTTGCATGCTTTTATCTGACAATCCAGTTTTTATTTTGAAAGCTTATTCTTATGTTTTATGGCCACTAAATAATACAACAATAAATATCTACATACACATAATTTACAGAAACATATTTTACAATGATGACAATCTTAATGTTTTTATTAAGGCCATTTAAATTATAATACAGTATCATATGTAAAAGATTACTGATAGCCCAAGACTAAATAAGTCAACTGCTAGAATTAAATTAGTTTTGCAACTGTTATAATGGGTGACTGTAAAGCAACAAATTAAATGAATGGAACTATATTAATATAACAGCTAGATAAATAATTCAGCATAAAATATTAAACACAACTTGATGCTATTTCAAATGTTTTTAATACTCAAATTGTCTATGTCAACTTTAATCTAACTAAGAATGCCTAGAAACATCCTTCCTAATTTGTTTACAATGTCTACTGTATTATAAACCAGATTTTAGATATTTTGCTACTGGTTGTTTACAAAGTAGAATAATGTTTTAATTCTGAGTATATTTTTGTCATGACCTGTGATTAAACAAAAGTTACGAACTAATTCTTTCCTTGCAAGTTCTTATGTTTTAGCTCTACAAACTTGATATATTTTTTCAGTATGTTCTATCATAAAACTGATTTACTCATTGATAAAATCTTCAGAAAGTTTGTCAAACTATTATTATATATTAGTTACATAGTTAGTTGGCTTTTTTGCCATTTCACCGATTGCAACAGTGATAAAAAAATCAAAATGTAAGTGTATCCATTTGTATTACTAAATTATAAAAATTATTTTTATCAACATTAAAATTATACCTGATGGACTAGATCAGAGAGCTGTTACATATGTCATTGTTTGCAACAAAAATGTTTTCCCGTGCTTTTTCTTAATGTTCTAACACCACTGAGAAATGATAGTATTTTTTAATTTACAGCTGAAAGTGAATTACAATTCTTTGTGTGGAACTGTAAATTTAGCTTGGAAAAAGCCAAACAAAAATTGGATTCTTATTTTACAATGAGAAGTTTGATACCTGAATTTTTTTCTCACAGAGATCCATGCACTGAACAAATGCTCCTTCATAAAGACACTATGTAAGTATTAAATAACTCAGAATTAGTAACCAAAGTATAAAAGAGATACATAAATAAAACTAACTTTTTCTTGTTATAATTTATTTATTATGATTGATTTTAATCGAATCAAATAAGTATTCGCTAATTACTGTCAGCAAAAGAACTAGTAAAGATTAGTAAAAAAATAAAAGATCAGTAAAAGATTTCATTTATTATGTTATATTAACTAGCTTGTAAAATCTTAAATTTTAATTGTTTATTAAGGTATAGGTATTCCAGACTTGATAAGAGCACAAAGACAACTTTTATTACATTTATTAGTTTTCTTTTTTTCAAAAAGAATGCTTACAAAACTTTACAAAAGAAAATATTCTATTATAAAAGTATTCCCTTTATAAAAGTATCTGTGATTTTCAGTGTCAACATCACTTATAATCAATCATGTATACAGGCCTGTATTAAGTGTCTATCTGTAAATTCATGACTGGATTTAACTTGAACAGTTTTAGACAATGAAATAGACTTAAATCTGAATACTCTCCTAAATTTCATTTGAATTGGAGCTATTTTTCAGCTTGAGGTTGTGTTTTTTTAAAGCAGCTACCATTTGAAAATAAAATTTTGGATCATTGGATAAGGAAATTGGCAGTTAGATACAAAACATTAAAGTAGTACAGTGGTTCCCAAACTTTTACAAGTCACGGCACCCTTTTTCAATTAAAAATGTTCTGTGCTGCCCTATCCTAAGTAAAAGTATGACTACTCATAAGTAAGAGACAAAAATAAATAAAGCTTGTATATATTCATTATTTTTTTACTTTATTAACATTAAATTAATAATTATCGATATCTTGGTTCAATTAATTATGAAGCTTTTACAATATCTCACGGCCCCCCTGTGAAGAGAAGCTGCAGTTCCCCCAGGTGCCGCGACACACAGTTTGGGAATCATTGAAATAGTACATTTGTTAGTAATAAATTCATTGAAGATGTATGCAAGAGCAACATAAGGAAAGAAATCAGAATAAACCAGCAAAGATGCTTCATGTGTTGGGCCATTTTTGATCAAAATAATGTCAGGATATGAGCTAATGAACAATCATATGTCTTTATAAACGATGAACATGACAGCCCCAAAATGTATGAATGGTGTATTTTATTTTTTTTTTTTTTAACCTACTGTGGTAACACAAAACTGCAACATATAAGGTTTACCCCAAAAGTAAATATACTGACTTTTCTATGTATAGCTATGGTAAAAAAAAAAATACTTCACTGATTTTTGTAGGCGAGTTGATAAAGAGTTGCTGCTACTTATGCAGTCATGCAACTAAGACATTTGACTCTAAACAAACTTATAGAGATCCCATTCTTTTAAGAAGTACAGCTTTCAAGTAACACAAAGCTTACAAAGAAGGCCGACAACATGTTAACATAAACTTTTTTCTGAAAAATTAACAAATGATCAAAATGTGGAAGTGGTGCCAGCTGTGATGGCAGAAGGCCACTGATGGAGTTTCATAATGATTTACAGAAAAACAGGCCTGGATAAAATGCAATTCACGGAATTCTTACAAACACTTGCGTACAATTTGTGCAAAACTAGTGCCTAAATATCTGTTTGTGAAACAATAACTGAACCAGTTAGAATTTGTCATAAATTTCTGAAACAACTCAAAATTAAGACTAAGTTCTTGGATAAATTAATAAAAGTAAATTAATCATGGGTGTTATAGTAGCAAAGTTGGAATGGTACTTGAAAAAATTCTGCTCGTCGAAAGAAATCATGCATGAGCAGATCCAGTGTGAAAATAATTATTATTTTTTTATGATAGCCATGGAATTATGCATAAAAAATTTGTGCCTACAAGGCAGAAAGTTAATCACTTTCTTCAAAGATGTCTTGGAATGACTTCAAAATCGGGTCAAATGAATTCGAAGAGGCAATGCAGACAATTATTGAGTAATGAAACACAACAATACACCGACACATACTTCCTTTCAATTCAATAATTTTTAGTAAAGACATTCCCATACTTCCAAATTTTCCCTGCAATTCAGATCTTGCTCCATGTGATTTCTTAGTTTAAATCACTTCAAGTTTAAGGTCATCACTTCAGGACTGCAAAAATGTGTAATAAGAATAGTAACCAATGAACTGCGCAAACTTTCAATAATCAATAGAAATCATATTGGAACTGCTATGTAACTTCCCTAGGTCCATACTTTGAAGAAAATAAACTGTTATTTCAGGCAACAGTTTTTTTTTAACAGTTGTTGTTTCAGGCAATTGTTATTTCATTACACAGTTCATTTTATACAAGTAAAAAAATCGGTACACTACAACTTTGTAAGTTAAAATTATAAATACTGCCCAAAATTATAGGAGTAATAAATGTTAAATATCATTTCAACAAAATGGTGGTTTGGCTTCTCTAAACTTTGGCAAAATTGTTTGTATGTTGAAGTGTCTGGGTGAGATACTTCCATAGTCCTGAATAGGAAGAGGTTGGTAAAAAGTATGACAGTAATGATTTCTATATCACATGACTTTCCAGTTACCTCTAATCACATCAAATTAATAAGGAAAAGTGTTCATATAATCAATATTGACCATCTGAAAGGAAAAATCATAAATGCATTTTAATTGGTCACACTTAATGTGCTTTGAATGTAAGAAAAAAAAAATTGACACACTTAATGTCTACAGGGCAACAAATAAGCCATATTGACTTACACCAAACACATAAAAAATCTGTGCAATCGCTTTTTCTTAGAGAACATTTTAATGTTCAGTATGTATAATTATATATAAAATAATACTGAAACCACACCATAATATGATTCTCACATCAATAAAATAATAATAGAAATATACAAGTCTTTATATCGTAAAGTTTGCCATCTGAATCTACTTTTTTTTTTCTTTTTTTTTTTAACATAAATTCATACTTTAAGAACAAAGTAAGATATGTATATAAAATTCAGTATTCAGATTCAAACAGAATTCTTAAGAAATGAAAAAAATGTTGCATTTTACATTACAAATATTACATGTTAAACATTATTTAATATTAAGATGTACAGACTCCAACAAAATAGGATGGTCAATACGCACTGTTAGAATGGAGCTACGAGAGATAAATAGTTTTATTTAAATATCTGGGCAACTGTGATTTTAGACTTGATTTTAGAGAAAACTGTAATAAAATCATGTTTAAACCACACTTCATTATCCTGCAGTCTAAACTTTTTTATACATTACAATAAAAAAACAAGTAAAAATTGTTTGTTTTTTTTTAATTTTCTTTATAGAAGAATAAAGGTGCTTTCCATTTTAATTTTTAGAGGTTATTTTGAAAATTAAAGATCTAATAATAAAAAACTTTAATGAGTGTTTAGAAGATTTGTTTCTCCACAATCCATTCTTCTTTTTTTACTGTACCTTCAAAACTGATTTAATTACAGATAAGTTAGTAAGAACTCATCAATTCCTTAAAAAAAATTTTCAGGAATATCTCAGTAAGTTAAAAAAAATTATAAAAGTATCAAACTTGATTATTTTAAAATTTAATGTGTTTTTCTTATATGAAAGTAAATAATTAAAAATCATTACAAAACAAATTCTACGTTGACTCAGTTAATTTGGATAATTACAGTATCACCAATTTAAAGAAAAAAAGATTGCAGATAGAAGAAGAGTGTTCTGTCCTGGGATTCAAATGCATGTCTTTTGTATACAAACTGCACAAGATTTGTCAGTCACCTCAGTAGAGCAGTACCAACTCACCTATCATCAGTTCAAACAAACAACCTTCTGGGTCCTAGATTCAAATCCTGGTTAAATTTAGTGTTTTCATGTTCTAAAAAATCTCTGTTATTTCCATACGCAAGCTTCATGCTTGTGAATTGTATTAATCTAAAAAAATTAATTACAAAGAATTTTTAACAACTTTTGTCTAAAATATATTTCAATACCTCAACTCTCTTCCCTAAACAACTGCCACCCTCTTAAATAACATAAATGTACACTGCTACAGTATTCTAAAATTACTTAAAATGCTACCTTCAATCCTTGTACTGTATTAGTTGTGTTCATTGATTGCTCACGTAATCAGTGACGACACAGTACCATTTTTATTTTAAAAGCATATTTGTTATGTTAATTTGGAAATGTTCCTAAGTAAAAATACATTATTTACCATATGTTTAATATACAATATGTGAAATATCAGTTTAATCTACTATTTATTTATTTTTAAGTATTCTGATGAAATAATCCATTTCTGAAAAAGGCTCTTTAAATATACTGCATTAACTACCAAGATGTATTAGAAAAGTCACAATTTCACATATATAAAAATTACTTGTATGTTTATGGATAATACATCTACATGTGTACATAACTATGGACAATCAAAGCGTAACTATATCACTTATAATTTAGCACAAACAGTTCATTAATACTGTCTCTTGGCTACCATTCTGTTATCCATCCAAACCTGGGCACTGGACATGCAAAAAGCAACAGATACACCCATTACAGCAACAAGAGATACAGTAGTCCACAGGCCTCAAATCAACAAGTTGCATTAATTAAAACAATTAAAAAAAAAGTTAAGCATCTCTTTACGGCTATCACTCAGACTTCTCTCTGTTCCTTCTTACATCTAAATTAGTTTTCAAAACTTATTTATTTTAAACAAACTTGCTTAATGAGTTACCCTGTTTAAACTTTAGATTTTGCTTATAAATATTCCCCCTTTTGGGGTTTGAAGAATAAACTGTGAGAACTTGAATATATAGATAACAATATAAATAAACAAAAAGGAAAGGTAAAACAGATGAGAATGAAAAGAGTCCATTTTCGAACAAAAAATAGAAATTAAAATTTTAATGATTTACCTATTTTTAGTGTTTGTGTAAGTGTATATGTGTGTTTTTTTTCAATAATGCTCGTTATCTTTTGGCATAATATTTATTGTTTCAGATATTTCTTCCCACTTCCAAAACTAACTAAAGCAGGTTACAGAGTGATGTACATAAAATTTGCACCTAGCTGTTCAAATGATTATGATAATCTCACTAGTGCAAAATTTACAGCTAACTTGACAGATTATTTAATAAAAAATGAATCATTATCAAAAGGACTGTACATAATAGTTGAAGGAAAGTCACTGACATTAGGACTTTTGAAACAACTTCATCCATCAGTATTACGGAAGTTTCTACCCTACTTATACGTACGTCAATTTCTTTTTGACAAATATTATGTAGATATATGTGCAAACATGTCTAAACAGTAAAGAATAAAAACATCTGCCAAGAATCTAAAGTCACAATAGTATGCAAATATTGTAATAATCATGAAATACTTTGTATACAGGATTTACCAATTACTGAGTAATAAGATTCAGTGAATTATTATTAAGAGTATATTAGAAATGTGATGAATTACTTGGTAACCCAGACTATTAAAAAAATGGTACTTACGTATTAACGCCACCGCAGCTACAGCTTTATTTAATAACAAAGAAGTCATTCGGATTTCGGTGAAAAGTAAACAGTCTCTTTATTAATTTTAATAAATGGTTATTTATATTTATTTATTTTATAAATACAATTTAACCAAATTTAACCTACGCTCGCTTCCCTCGCTAACCTTGACTAATTAACACCGTAATTTTTTGAGTATTTATTTAATAAATTCGGTAATTATTGCAATTATTTATTATTTAAATAATCAAAACCCTCCTGTTAATTAGCCAAGGTTAGCGAGCGAAGCGAGCGTAGGTTAAGTTTGGTTAAATTATATTTATAAAATAAATAAATATAAATTATTAAAATTAATACAGAGACTGTATTGAATCTATGTTAAACTCTATATCGGCCCATTTTCCACCGAAATCTGATTGACTACTTTGTTTTTAAATAAAGCTGTAGCTGCGGTAAAGTTAATACGTAAGTACCAAAAAAATATATATATGCATAAGTGTTATACTGTTGGACATAGTGTTGATGTTTGAATTAGGTTTTCAAGTGACATCATTTGTTTGAAATTTTTTTAGAGTATGTATGGCATTTGTTTGTCATAGTAAGACACATGAATTTACATAAACTTAATAAATATTTAATAATGGTGACAAGCTTAGTTTTATTAAGACACTTCAAAGCAAAACATTGTGGTTTAAGGTTTTGTTTCAAACAAAATAAATTTGATTATCCCAAGAGAACTTCTCTCTCATCTAATAAAACATTCAGAAACATTGGTTATAGCTGTAAGATATACAGCTGAAAATTTTCTAAGTCGATTGGCAGGACAATACAGGCCTGTCAATAGAAGTAAACAACAACTTAGAAAATATTTTGTTGTTTGCTGTGAGAGAAGTGAAAAATTTTTTCTAAGTCAAACTGCTCAGTTATTAGGGAAACTTCAAACCTTAATAACTTTTGAACGGGTGCGTTTAGAACGAAATCCTTTCTGATCTAGGCGAATCACGAGTTTGTGCATCTTTTGGCGCCCCATAAAATATTTGCCCAATTTTTGGCCCCCAAATTTGAAAATTTTGAACCCCCCCTTGGGGGGTCTTACAGTAATAGGAATTGGGCGGAGAGCCCAAAAACACCAAAATAGTTGATATCCATGAACCCCATGGAGGAGCGGATGGAGGTACGTGCCTCAGAATCTTCAAGGACCCAGGAAAAGAAAACTTGGAGGATTATGGAGACAAAGAGCGTTAAACGGGCCAGGGCGGGCTCATCCGAGAAGGAGGATGCCCCGCTAACTCTTAAGAATGTTGCATGTAGACTGGGACATGCCCTACTACAATTACGTCAAGGCCTAGGTAAATCTAGCCCGGCTTTTATGAAAGCACATGAGCAGGAGTTATCTGAGATTTACAAGGAGCTTCAACTGGTAGAGAAGGAAGCGGCTGGTGTTGACACAAATACGCAGGGGACACAAACAGATAGACCCCACAGGGAGGACGATATTCTAGAACAAGACCTTACTGATGACCAACTATTAGAGAGACTGCCTAGGCAGATGGTCAACCTGGGCGATGAACAGGCTTACCCAGGTGACCAACTTAACGCCTGGGGAGGACAGCTGCCATTATGTTAACTTGACCAAGACGAGACCCGGCAGCTAGTTTCATGGCACTAAATCAGGGGCCATGATCATCCAGGACTCCACCGTATTGGAGGATAAGTGTGTTACCTCGAGGGGTACAAGGTACACGGTGGTGTACAGCACCGAAGAAGGAGAAAAGGCAGCCTCATGATTAAGACCATGAGGAGGGTCGTCAGTAAACCCGAGGAAGTGGTATTCGTCATACCGCCTGGACCGGAGGGTATATTTATAAGGAAAATAGTTATTTACCTGTCACGGGAGAAAAATCGCCTCCAAAAATGATCCTTCCTAATTCGGGGGATCAAACACGAGCCAGATCGCGATCGGCTTCTGTGCGTAGGGCCGCCCCACCGGTGACGGAGAGTAAGACAGTGGTGGTCGTATGCTGACCTCTTAAAAACAGTCAAGGACAGAGTCTCCAGGGAGGAAGCAGAAGAAGTCCTCTCAATTAGAAAGGGCCGCAACCAGGATATGGAGGTCCGAATCCAAGGAACCAAAAAGGCCGGCGAATTTACTAATATGTTAAGAGACCGAGCGGCAGATCTACAGGTGGATCTTCGTACGAGAGGCGACAGAAGAACCGTGATGCATATTAAAGATCTGGAGTATGACACCACGGAAAACGAAATAAAGGAAGCGCTAGACAGGGTCCTTGGCAAAGAGGAAAGCTATAGAATAACATCTCTAAGAGGTGCATATGGAGAAACAAAAAATGCTACGATCAACACTACTCACAGAGGGGCGACCAAGCTGGTTGCCTCCAGGCTTCGGGTGGGGTGGGTCCACTGTCGGACGTATATCAGAACAGAAAATGAGCACTACTATCGATGCTGGGCTAATGGGCACGGTAGCAGAAATTGCAAGGGTCCTGACCGTGGTAGCTTATGCTACAACTGTGGCGGTGCGGGGCACCTTATTCGAGAATGTCGAGAGGCCACTAGGTACCTAGACTGTAACAGCTCGACGCACAGGACCGGCAGCTCCGATTGTTGTAAGACATATTAAGGATCCTGTTATCGAATCACAACCGCAGTCTCCTCGCCAATTATCTGGTGGAGGAGATTGCCAACAGTGGGAGTTTTGATTTTATTGTGGCTACCGAGCCAAATGTCCTCGCAGCCGCTCATTCGCAGTGGGTGTCTGATACGGCGGGGGACATGGCGGTGAAGCGAGCAACAGGCAGTAGGGACTTTAGTCTGTATCACAGAGTGCAGGGTGTGGTAGCCGTGGAACTGGAAGAGCATATTATGTACGGTGTCTACATTAGCCCTAATGTGTCCGTTGAAGAGTACCAACACCGGATGATACAGTCGCAACGCTTGGTTATGCAGTCCCCCAAGAGAGCTATTATTTTGGGGGACTTCAACTGTAGGACTGTGGCGGCGGGCGCTGGGACCACGAATAACAGAGGAAGTGTCCTGGAGGACTTCCTTGCAGCTACCGGTACCACATGCCTGAACGACGGAACTCCGACTTATCGAGCAAGGGGCCATGAATCCATCCTCGATCTGGTGATCGTGGATGGGAGAATGGTCACTGATAGAACCGAATTCCGAGTTTTGGAAGAGGAGACCGGGAGTGATCACCTTGCGGTCTCCTTGATAATACACGTCTGTTCGGCGACCAATGCTGTACGGAACCCGGCAAGAAGACTCACTAGCAGACAGGTGAACATAATTGTGGAGAGAGCGGCACGCAAAACCTCCGACGGCAGAAGGTTGGATCCGGAGGTCCTCCAAGAAATAATCTCAAACGAAATTTCCAGCATACCGGAAATGGAGCATAGATACCACCCTGTGTACTGGTGGAACCAGGAGATCGCCGAACAAAGAATCATACTTCAGCGAAATAAACGAACGGCCCAAAGATTAAGAGCTAGACAGGGATCTGAGGCTCAGATTGAACAAACTATGGAGGCCTGTAGGACGGCTCGGAAAACGTTGAACTACCTGATTAAGAACGCCAAGAGATCTAAGTGGAGGGAACTGTGTGGTGAGCTCGATGCTGACCCGTGGGGGGCGAGCCTTCCAAATAGTAATGAAGCGATTGGGGAGGCGAGTGCCTGCGCTGAATGAGGACGAAGCAGCGCGCCAGATGTCCGTACTTTTCCCACGGGAGGAGAAGATAAGACGGGAGGCAATCTTGTGCGAACGTGGCAGGTTCGCACAGGATGAGGTGATTGCCGCAATTAACAAGTTAAATAACAAGAAGAGCCCGGGCCCAGATGGAGTTCCGGCAGCGATCATTAAAGGCCGGGATAGAATAGTACCGTGGGAGATAACGGACATTTTGAGTTATGGGGTGCAACACCGCACTTTCCCTCAATGCTGGAAGGAGGCCAGAACGGTTTTTCTTCCCAAACCTAATACAAGCCCAGGCGTTTGCGAGTACCGTCCTATCAGCCTCATAAATAATATGGGTAAGGCTGCTGAGAGGCTTCATGCTACCAGGATCCAAGAGGAAAGCGGAAGCCTACATTTGGGGCAATATGGAATCCGTAAGGGCCGTTCGACACTGGATGCGATAAACAGGGTGGTTAGCTGGGCGGCGGAGGTACGGAGCGGTACTTGGAGGACCAGAAGGATCCCATTGATGGTCCAGTTAGATATCAAAAATGCGTTTGGCTCGGTACCGTGGACGGCCATTGTAGCGGCGCTCAGAGAAATGAATGTTAGTGACTACTTGCTAAACCAGGTTGACTGCTACCTATCTGATAGGTGGACGGAGGTTCGCACTTTGGAGGGGGTGGTGAGATTTCCGGTCTTCGGTGGAGTTCCGCAGGGCTCTGTGTTAGGCCCCTTGCTATGGAACATCTTTTACGACCGGGTGCTCCGGTTGCCTTATCCGGAAGGAGTCAGCGTAGTCACTTACGCTGACGACATTGCACTATTGGTGGAAGATAAGGAAATTGATGATGCAGAGGATAAAGCAAATCGCTCCCTCCAACTCATAGACAACTGGCTAATAAACAACAACATGGAGGTGTCCCCGGCAAAAAGCAAGTGTATCCTCTTCACGGGTAGGAAAAGACTGAGCGGCGTTCGGGTCGTGATCCATGGAGAGGTTATAACTGAGGTTAAGGATACAAAATACCAAGGGGTGACAATAAATAAAAATCTCAAGTTTGGTGGGCATATAGAAAATGTGTGTAAAAAAGTAGGGCTCACCATAAAAACCATCAGGAGATTATTCGTGGAACACACAGTACCGGGGGCCTCCAAACGGAAACTGATTGCGTCGGCGGCGGTGTCTGCGGCGTTATACACGGCGCCGGTTTGGGCTGATGCAGTCAGGATACAAAGAAACAAGGATAAAATGCGAATAATGCACAGAACGGCATTGTTGGGAGTGGTGGCAGGGTATCGTACCCTTTCATATGAAGCTATATGTGTGCTTGCGTCGGTCCCGCCGATAGAATTTCAGATCAAGAGCAGAAAAGTGAGAGCGGAAGGATGTAGTAGAGCTGAGACCGAGGCGATGACCCGACAGTGGTGGAAGGAAGTATGGGCAGAAACTAACGCTGCGGCCTGGACCAGAAGGTTAATAAGTGATTTAGACGCATGGCTGGATCGCCAACATGGCGAGGTGAACTTTTACATAACACAGATGATGTCGGGTCATGGATGTTTTGGTTACTATTTAAAAAGATTCGGCAAGAGAGACACACCCAACTGCGACTACTACCAGGAGTTGGACGACGCAGAGCATACGATGTTCGGATGCCGGAGATGGGCATAATACAGACAATTCATAGCAGTCAATAACCTGAACGCGAATAACATCGTAGAGTGGTCGCTAAGGAGGGAGCAGAACTGGAACGTTTTTAACAATTTCGCCGGTACTGTTCTTCGCACTAAGGAAGAGGAGGCGCGACGAAGGAATCGTTAGGTTCAATCGTAAATAGGGATAGGTGGACAGCCCCGTCTCTGAGAGCCTGTATGCCCTGGCGTGCAGGTTTCGGTGAGCGGACGGGGACTTCGGGGAGATTTCGCGGGGATAAAATTAAAAGACCTAGCTAGACCCGGCCGGTGTGGCTGGTTTTGGGGGTGCGCGCGCTCCTTGTGCTGGTCGCACCGGTTTGAAGCAAATGGCATAAAGACCGAGACCCGGTTTCTGTCGGCGGGGGTGGGGAACGGCATACCCGGGCTTTGCCCTCGTCGGCGGGAATTAGAGGCAGGCAAGAAAAGATCTAGTAACGGGGCGGTTGACCTGCCGTGCCGGGTGTAAAACCGGTGGGCGGGAAGACGGCCTTACGAGGCAAAAGACACGTCTCTGGGCCGAGTTGACTTAATTGGATGTCCGGCCCAGGGATGTAGGCGAGAGAAAAAAAAAAGCAGAAGGGTATGGTTTTAACCGCAATTAAAGTTAGATGGTTACAATCCCTCCAATGAATAATCTTTTGAACTGCAACCACAGAATTTTCAATTCTTAAATATAACCAGAAATAGACAGAGTTATATGGAAAGAAGGTAACAATGAATAGTTCAAGATTTTGAGGCAGGTTATTAATATACTATAAGAAAAGCAAAGTACCAAGGACACTTCCCAGGGGCAATCTATACATTTACATATTGAAGTGAGGATCTAAATTTTACATGTATATTTTTATCAACAAATGAAATATCAATTATTTGTTTATGATCAGTAAGGTATGACTTTAACCACCTCCTCTAAGGAAAGCAAATCCTCTGATACAATTACTACCAAATTTTTCCATCACTAAAAAAATTTGAAACTAAATCAAATGCTTTACTGAGATTTCAAAAAATTGAAAACGAAATCTTGTTATCTATGCAATTTAAAACAAAAATATCAAATATTTTTAATTATTTTAGATATATAATAGCTTTAAATGTCATGTACTTATACAAAATATTCACCAATGTTATATTAAACATCCACTCCCAGCTAAATCAAGCAATGGATTATATGTAACAATACAATTAGCACATGCTACACTGAAGAAAGTGCATCAGGATAGCAAAATCCAGATTTAAATGATTTAAATCTCAATTCTAAATTACAATGAAATCTAAACATATTCTTAAAGTTACCTGTTTCATCTATTTTCTTAATTATATGGAGGAATTCAATTTTATGAATATCTGTAATGACTTAGAAATACTAAAACTCTATAAAAAGTTTATAAAAAATGTATAAAAACTAATTCAGATTAATCTTAACATAGTAAAATAATCCATGAATTGTTTCAGGAGGTATTACCAATGCGTATAAAAGGAACATTTGTCTTTAACAGTCCACCAATATATAACTACTTTAGAGTGCTTATATATCCACTTCTATCAAAGAAAATGCAACAGCGAGTAAGTTAAATTCTCACTTCATTTCATTGAAGTACATAAGATTTAATTACCAACATAACTTGTTTTAATTGTTGTCATTAAATAAAATAAGAAATACCTCAAGCATATTTATAACTTTCTAAATTACATAATTCTTGGAACAAATTTGCTGGTCAATTGTATAAAAGTTGGCTGGCTTTGTCTTATTCATTCTTTATTTCTGAATCAACAGCAAATTCAGTCACATTTTTTTTTATACAGTATCTTTCCATATCTTCTCTAAAATAAGACTTCATTTTTCTAGTAAATTACATTATTCACAAACTAAAATGTTCACTCCATAATCAAATCACAAATTGTTGATGTATTCATGCCGACTCATATGTATTTCTTCTTCAGCTAGGTTGCATTGAATCCTGCAACTTTCTCAGCATCTCCATCTATGGAGCATGTATTATCTCTTTGCATTTACACCAAACCTCCAAACTTCTTTTCAAACACAAAGACTCTTCTATCCTAATACTCCCATTAAACTTCTTGATATCTTTTTACCTCCTTTGTTCACTTACAATATTATATCACATTAATTGGGCCTCATTACCTAAAACTTGTTTATTATTTCTGTCTTTTTACAGGATCTCAATGCAAACCCTTCATACTTTACCACCTTAACAAAGTTACAAGTTTCAGTATTCAATTAAATCTCATCTCATGTTACATTTAAAGAGGAGTTTTTAAATATCACCAGAAATGTTCATGCAATCCTCTTATAAGAAGTACAAACAGACGTGAGTAATCTCAAAAGTACTTGCATCACTGAACTTGTCTTCAGCAAAGTTGGTAGCTCTTTTTGTCCTTCATATCAGTTGTGATTAAGATAACTGATCAGGAAGGATTGCTCTAACTCAGATTTACATAAGATATGAATAAGTCTACGAATGAGTTTTAACTCATTCAATGACTGGTATAAGTCATTCAGAGATAGTAGGGAAAAGTTGTAAATGAACTTCCACTTGTCAGCCAAGAATATCAATCAATGAATACGATCACAGCGAAGTTAAAACATATATTTGAGGAAACTGCCAAATTACTAAGCGAGTTATCTTGTTTAATGGTGCTTAGTTTTAGATTATCTACGATCCAGCAAACTGAGGGCTGAACGCAGTGAGGTTACTTCATTTTGTAGCATGAATGTAAGATAGCTTTCTACTAATCTATACCATGTATTTACCAGTGAAAAAACATAAGTACTTCATACCAGAATCAAAACAAGTAAATAGTAAGTAACATCCAACTCCTCACCCGCCAACAAGCAAACCAAAAACATAATTTTCAACAGGGAAAATAATTACAGTTTTACTTTGGGATTCACAGGAAATATTCAACTTTGACTTTATCTCAAAAGAAAAAAATCCAGTACTAATTCACCTCTAAAATATTAAAATAATATTAATAAAAATATTAATTCAAATATTAATATTAAAAATTAAAATATTAAAACATTTCATTTTTTACTTTTAAAGAAGATATATTTTCACATTTCCTATTTAAACACATTCAGTGATAAATATATAGAGTTAAATAGAATACAATATTGTTTTCAATAAATAAGTAAAAACATTTGTTACTACTAGTCTTCTATTTTTTATCTCTCAGCAAAACTTATTTTGTTATCTTTACAAAGCCTTTGTTCTCATTATTTTCTATTTTTTTTTTTTTTTTTTTGTTCATCTTCATTGACCCCAGATCCGGAACAAGCATCTAAGCATAACTCAGCTCCGGGACTCAGTCTTGCAGTACATACCACACCTCTAATGAGGGGACTCCAAAGGAGAACCCTCACTGGGACTCCGGTCTTAATGCCCTGCCCCTAATGGGGAACCCTCAAGGGATTCCCCACTGGGATTACGGTCTTACATTTCCTTCCCCAAAGGCGCTGCAAAGGAGTCTCCATCCAATCATTGATGGTGGAACATTAGAGCCTCCCATCCCTCCTGGACAGGGCAGTCCCCCACAGACACCCATCAGCACTGAGCAGGCACTGCATCTTCATGTCACAGGTGAAGCTGCTTACATGCCCTACCCAAAGGTAGAAGTGCAATAATGGGGGGGGGCAAGGGTTTTCTATTAGGTTTACAAATAATAACTATTATTTACATCTCATAATAATTTTTTTTTGTTATTTATTAGATCCATCCACTTACTGGTGATCATACAGAACTATACAAGTACATAGATAAAGAGATACTACCTAAAGAATATGGAGGAGAAGAGGCAAGCATTGATGAATTAAGAGGTAACTACAACAAATTATAAAATATATTTAAGAAAAATCTAGTCAGCTACAACATACCAAATTTTGTGTTTATAATTCATTTTTAGAAAAGCAAATGAAATAAATAAAAATAAAAAGAAAATGTATCGGAAATTATTTTAAAAATTAAAAAGTAAAATACCGTAATGTATAAAAATTCATTAATGAAGAGTTTGATAAGGTAGATTTTTATTTTCCTGACTATAGCAATAGTCTAAAATGGAAAAGTATAAAAACTAGTTAAAATAAGAATCTAAAAAATTGATCTTAAGTTTTGTGTCTTAAGGAAACATTTAAAAAAAATAAAATTAAATAAAAAAATAGATTTAAATAAAATAGAAAATAGATAAACAGAAAAAATAAATTTAAACAGTCTAAATATTCTAGAAAAAAAATGTTTACTCTAATGCTCCCAAATCCAAAAATGTATTTTTATCAAGACAGACATGTGTATACATGTATGTTGGCCTATATTTGGTGTTACTCATGTAACGCTGGATCCCGTTGACTGATTTTCTTCAAACTTGGCACACAAAACTACCTTCAGGAAAAAATTGTAAATCTTTGTAAAAATTGGAAAAAGTGGTGGGGATGTTTTGGCTAAAACAGAATTTAAATTTTTACTGGGCCACTTGGCAAAAACTATTCTTACAAAAGTTGATGTTTTTTTTATAAAGATCACAAATTACCAACAATTTTTATTTAATATTCACCCCCTCCCTCAAAAATGACTGTATATATTCTTATTTAGCTATATTTTTCTTCAGAATTTTTTGCATCTTTATTTTTTACATTAATAGCCTTCAATCAAACCACTATAAAATTTGTTCGCACATCCTACTGCAATGGTCTGTGATAAGAAATAATACATTTTAATTTTTTTAAATTTATTTTAAATTTAAATCCATCTCACAAGTTATCATTATTATTGCATTTAAAATGTAAAAATCTTAATTTTGTTATAGCCCTTGCTCTTTAGTTCTTTTTTCTAAAAAGAAATCCCTTTCGGCACATTGGAAGGCAGAGATAGATTTAAGGAGAGGTAGTGCTATGTAGGGGATAAAAAAGATTTCCACCTTAAAGTTAAAAAAAAAACTTCAGATTTACTCAATATGACAATGATTACATGTGAAAAAAAGTTTCACATGTTTACCATACAATCCCCATCTTTTTCAATTCCAGCAAAATTTTGGTTATCCCTTGCCGTAAGGGTTGGTCATATCAAAAATTGTTTCAGACAAAAGTTTTAGATAATGTTTACAGGACTAATGACCACTTTAAACAGATTTGATACTGTGCCAATAAGGGAGGTATGATTTTTTTTTTGTCAACAAAACCCCAGATTTTTACCCTCTGGGCCAGTGGTTGGGGATATAAAAACATTATTTATATATGTTTTAGGCCCTTATCCAAAGAATAGCAGGAACTTTAAACAAATTCGATATTTTACTTAATAAGAAAGTTATTATATTTTGTTTTTTTGAAAAAGCCCCCCCACCATTTTCACCCCATGGTCCAATTTAGCCCATTAACAAACTCGACCGAGATTTTGGGTCATTATATTTTATGTACCAATTTAAAAATGATTGGCGCAAAATTACGGTAGTTAACATGTCCACAGGAAAGTGAAATATATATATATATATATATATATATATAAACTTTTGAACTGACGGTGGTTTTGGGGTCTGAAGGATGTGAAACGCGAAGATACGTCAAAATTTTCCAGAAGTCGAATCATGGTACCCATTACAGTAGGTAGCTTTCTTATGAAATCGACCTAAAATAACACAAAAATATTTACCCCCTTCCTAGAAAATTACAACTTTATTTTTTTCAGAATTATAGCTAAATCTTTGTACATTTTAAACAATTTTAAAAATTATTTTTTTTTTAATTTATTATCATTACTTATGGATTATTTTCATAAAAATTAATTTTACCCAAATGTTTCCCCTTGAGTATGGGAGTTCCAAAAATGAAATTTTTTTTTTGCAATTTCTAATTTTTAATACTCAAAACATATTTTGTTAAATAATTAAGTCACTAAAATAACTTTATACCCCTCCCAATGACAGATATCCCAAATTAAAAAGAAGAAAAAACTTTTTTAAAAAAAAACTTTCTTTTTTTAATTTTAATTTATTTAAAACCAATTTTAGTGAATACTTTAATAATAAAAAAACCCTGATGCCCAAATTTTCAAGAAGTCATATCATTATAGTACTATAAAACATTGTAACATTAATAATAAACATTCTGGTTATTGCTTCATCCAGCTATCTTTGCTTCAAAAATTAAAATTTAAATATTATCAAACAAGTAATTTTCAAATTATTTAAAAAATGAATTGCAGTAACTTGACTGGTATAGCTAGTTATGCAATTCATTACTGGTTTTTCAGGGAATACAGATTGTCTGGGTTGTTTTTATGATATTTTTAAACAACTTGGACTTTGTGAAACAACTTACACATGTACCTAACCTAACCTAAAACAACTGCTTAAAGTTTTTACGAAAGAGCTACGAATATTCAAATTTACTACAAAGAGCCTTCTAAACCTGAAACTGGTTTAGAAAAGTCTACATAAATTAGATGAATATTTCAAAAGCTTTGTTACTGTGTAAATCAACATTACTTTTGTGTTGTATATATACAAAAAATCATGGACTTATGCATATTTTGTGAATGTATATTAACAATGTCATAAAAATTTTTATTTTAATGTACATGAGAAATTAGATTCCAAAAATGGTTATGAATAGGCTATTTAATGAATTTAAAAGCGGCTATACTTTTGCCTTGAGTAATGAGGTTATGTAATTGATATTTCATTGAGGCTTTAAAAAATGATTATATAAACATGAATATAATTTGTCTGCATATTTTCTTATTAAAATTGTATTAATTCCAATAAATTTATATAAAGCACTCTGCTAATGTCATGCTTACAAGCATTTCAGCTACATACATCAATATTGATATTAAAAAAATTAATATTAAAAGTTCTTTATTATAACGTAAACTGCAAATCTCACAACATTATGGCTCAAAATAAATTCAACACCTCAAGAATTAGTTTCCTTTAAAAGAAATCATGACAAGTAAGAATAAAATTCTAGTGGTCAAAGCCATATTTTTTATTAAATCTATACCTTAAAACCCATCAAAGCTAAACAATAACATCATAAAAAGAAGACACTCATAAATATTCATAAAAAATTAAGAAGAATGAATGACTTTTACCACTTTCTCTTAAAATTGTATTTTAGTTACCTTGTAGTACAGCTTTTTTGTATTCTGTACAAATTTAAACAAATAGGTAGTTGGTGTTATACTTTGGTAAAAAAAGGCACTTGCTTATGGCCCAAGCACTTGTAAAATTTTTAAAAGATTGCAATTATAAAACTAACAAGAGTGAAATAATTAATTTACAAAGTAACAAAGAATAAATAAACAGGAGAAGATTGAGTTATAAGAAAGCCAACAATGAGATTCAAGAACGCATAAAAAACACAACTATCATACATGTAATGCTTCTATTAGAAATCTGCATTAAGCTGATCACTGAAACAAGTTTCTACTAAATATTACTTTCAAGGCATTTAAAATTAAGTTAAACAAAACACAGAATTACATCACACCATGCATTTACTAAAATTCTGTGTTTTTCAGATGCCTGGCAAGAAACTATGGAATCTTTTAAGGAATGGCTTATGACAGAAGGATCACTAGTCACTGATGAAAGCAAACGTCCAGAGAAAAGCAAATACAAGAATTCAGATTTGTTTGGAGTAGAAGGAAGTTTTACACAATTACAAATAGACTAACTAAATTTTCAATCAACATACATTAGATCATTTGATAAATACATTCACTGAAATAAACATTGATATATTAATTTTGCTTTTAAATTTAAAACAATTCCTCAAAATACATTAAAGGATTTCGTATGATCTCTGCAATTCAATTAAATATTATTAGTGAGTTGCATTGTTAATATGATATGTAAAGTATACAAAATCGCTTGTGGTCTTGTGTATTAACAATGAACACATAACAACAAAATTCACATAAACAACAGAAGCCGGGATTACACAAAATAAATTGCAATGATGGTACTACATATAATAAATAAATAATATATACATATATATATATATATATATATATATAATGCACATCCAACTGAACTAGCTAGACTTTTCCCGGTACTTACTTACTTATTAACGCCACCGCAACTACAGCTTTATTTAAAAACAAAGTAGTCGATCGGATTTCAGTGGAAAATGAACAGTCTCTTTATTAATTTTAATAAATGGTTATTTATATTTATTTATTTTATAAATATAATTTAACCAAACTTAACCTACGCTCGCTAACCTTGATTAATTAACACCATAATTTTTTAAGTATTTATTTAATAAATTCAGTAATTACTGCAATTATTTATTATTTAAATAATCAAAACACTCCTGTTAATTAGTCAAGGTTAGCGAGCGAAGCGAAAGTAGGTTAAGTTTGGTTAAATTATATTTATAAAATAAATAAATATAAATTATTAAAATTAATAAAGAGACTGTTTTGAATCTATGTTAAACTCTATATCGGCCCATTTTCCACCGAAATCCGATTGACTACTTTGTTTTTAAATAAAGCTGTAGCTGTGGTGGCGTTAATACGTAAGTACCCTTTTCCCAGTAGTTACAAACAATACATATAAAATCAGAATCTCTTCGTAAATCACTTCATAAAAACTGAAAATACATACAAAGATTCCACAACTTGCAAATTTTACACATATCATGTAAAAGTTATTAACATTAACACTAGCATTATAAATACACTAAATTTGATAAAAATTACATGCTACACAAACTCAACACAAATATAATACACTATTATACTTTGCACTAAATAGGTCTCCAAACAATTCTTTCTAGGCAATCACAATCTACAATCTACCGTAAATGGAAGTACACCACAGCTCTGGAAATATCTTTTGGAAGTATATCCTTAAGTATTTAAGATGTGTGACATTTTATATTTTACTTTCTTTTCTTAAATAAAATATGAGTAGTAGTAGTAGTATTGCCAACTTTTTTTTTTAAAGAAATCTAATTAAACACTTTTTATTTAATCCTGTGTAATAACGTTTTGTTACCTGCATTTATAAGTTAACTACATAGCATTATCTTATTTTAAAAATTTAATCTTCACTAAATGAATTTGTATAACTCTGCCAGAACCTTCAATAATTCTACAAAGTATTATCAGTAACATATTGATTTCAATAAAATTTCTTATTTCTCGTAGAGCGCAATAATGAATTTATAAAGCTAAATTCTAAGATTAAAATTAAAAAAGATATTTTGTTATTTTCAAATTACATAAAAAAAAGGAAACCTGAAAATTATTACACACAGTACAAGATGATAATATATCTTCAATCACAAAAATTCATATATATAAGTATATTCTTCTTCCCTCCCCAGAATTCCAGTTAATTAACTTATCAAACATGAGCTTCTTTTACTCTATCACAAGCTGTCTTGAAAGCTTTATGGGGTGATTTCCATAATTAAACATGTAATAAAATTAAAATGGGTAATTAAGCTTCTTTTAGCTGCTTAATACAAATTAAATGAATTCTTAATAGTTGGAAAATATAGGTAATTAATAACTTAAAATTATTTCATTAAATTGGGAAAAAAATTTAACCTCTGTGTAAGTGGGAAAAATGTAACTAAAACTTAGGATTCTGCTAGGGATGGTTCAAAATAAATTATACAGATTTGGAACATGGTAAAGAACAATCTGAAATTCTTGTCAAACTGTGTGAGCCTCTAAAAAAAATCTGATGTGGACACCACATTATTTCCTTGTACGCCTATTAAATTACAAATACACATTTTTTTTAAATGAGAAGTACATAAAATTTATTTCTCATTAATAATTTCTGATATTTTTTCCTTTTTTTTTATTATTGAATTATTATTTATTGTAAACTTTTTTTTTTACAATCAAAGGTTAATAATTATTAATAAGTTAATATATTTAAATTTTAAAAATGAAGTCGGAATATGAAGAAATTTAATATGAAGTCGAAATTGAACCGATGTGCCTTCCCCTTGTAGGATCCAAATATTTCAATAATTAAAAATTTATTTGGCTATAACTCTGGAACCAATGAAAATAAGTACCACTTATGATATATCATTGAAAAGTTCTCAGTGAGGGCTATTACTGCAATTAGGAAAAAGTCCACAAACCAAATTTTTTTTTTTGATTTTGGGCTTTTTTGGACACTTCTGGTCCAGTTGATTACAATCAAAACAGGAGATAAAACTAGATGTTACAACAGTCATAAATCCAAAATTTCAACATCCAACTGCTAATCATTTTCACGTTATGCGAGATACATACATACATACATACAGATGTCTTGCTAAAACTAGTCAAACTGTATTCAGGGATGTTCAAAATGTATATTTACATTGAAGTCTGAAAACCAAAATTTTTCACTACCATATAATTCCTTTAATTCATACAAGGAAGTAAAAAAATAAAATCTAGGTCAAAATTAAATCCAATTTACACTACACAATACAAAAATTTGTTCAATGAATGGGTAAAATTTGAAAATAATTATTAGATTAGAAAAAATATATGTTTAATTTATGGCATCAAAAACAATATTTTCATTATCTACCAGCAGAGCACAATAACAACAGAATATATTTCATTTTATATCAATAACTAAAGTAGTCAACATCATATAAAAAATTTTCTTAAGTAAAAAACATCTTAGTAAAAGTAATTAACACTAAAGTAAACAAACAAAATCAGTACAAAAAGTTAATTTTATAAATAACATATTCAGACTGTGATATATAGTTAACTGGTCTTGATCTTATATTCAATAAGTGTAATTATTGTGAAGCGTGCAGAAGTCAACTTGATACATTAAGTGGAAAAATAACAGAGTTAAATAGGTAAAAACTGATAGTAATGAATTTCATCCAATCCTATCACTGGTCAAACACCGAATTTGTGACTGAAAATAGTAATGAAAAAAAATGGAACTTATCTTTTATTTAACTTTTTTTTAACTTTAATAAATTGGAAGGTGAAGCATTAGTTACAAAGAATTTGAAGTTGATTTATTTTGTATAGTCAGAAGACCACAACTGGCCAAATATATTAATTTGTATTCCAGAAATCATACTTCAATAACAACCACAATCCTACCAGGTACCTCAGCTGAATCTGTAATCAAACACACTCCAAATCACAGCATTCTGATTCAACTGATGATTACACTACCGATAGAGCTATTTAGAATAACATATCAAGCAAGAGTTTAGCCTCATGTGTTGTTAGTGGTCTTTGCAACACTTATTAAGGGTTGAAGTACATAAATAATATGACAGATATTATACCAAACAAATATGACTTGCCAGAAAGCATGACGAAAATAGAAACATTAAAACTATAAATTACAAATTACATAATAAGCATTTTTAATGGCAGATCATATTGCTTTTTGGAGCTGCACTTGTACAGAAATTTTCATACTGATTGGCTTCACATTAATGCAAAAGAAAAGTGAATACTTTCCAAAATTATTGTCAACATAACATGCAAAATTTGGACTCAATAATTGAATCGGATGATTGTGGCTAATTGAATCGGATGATTCAAGATCATATGATTGAAACTGCTAATGAGAATTTGATTTCAAAGATCATCAAAATGACCAATCTAGAAAATAGAATTTTGAACATCTTTATGCAACACTAACGTCTTTCTTTGATGTAGAAAGAGCCTTTTGACATGAGCTGTAGACATAGCATAGTACATCAATTGTACACAAGGGATTTAGATGTGAGTTACCAACTCTAATTGGCAACTATATTATAACTAAACTGTATTCTCCAGGTACATTTCAAATTCTTCACTTACCAGTAGGATATTGAAAAACAGAATTCAGCAGGGATCCTAATTAGTGAAACCTTTCACTAGTGTTGTCAATAAGCTAATTCTCTGTTATACCTAACAATGTTTATAAAAGTCTATATGTAAAAGATTCAGCAATTGCTTAATTAAATATAAGTTGAAACAAGCTACAGAGGCTAATGAGTCTGCAAACGCCTTTTATGCTTATGCAACAACTTTGTAATAAATTTTAAAACTAAATAATTTTTGTTATAATTTTATAATGAATGTTTCTATGTGAATGTGAATAGAAGTGAATGTTTGTCTGTGTGTTTGCATTTGTATTTGTGGTCACGGAAATATGGTTCCATGATTAAACACAATAGAATAAGCAACTAATCCACATTAAAAAAAATCATCCATCCATGAAAAATTAAGTTTCAAATGAATGTTAATACTTTTTTTTTTTAACAAAAAAAGTTTTAATCAACTAATGAATATTTATCAGAAGTATTTTAATGATTTTATAATAATCCTTAAGTTCTTTTTTTATTATATTATGATTTATATAGCTTCATATATTTGCTTCGTATATTTTTAAAGAAGTGTATGACATTTTTATTTTTTCTTCTGTTTTATCATTTTTTTTTATTTTTATAAATGCCTTCTTATACTGTACTATTGTTTTAACTGCAACACTATTGTTTTTATTTACTGTAATTTTTGTTTTTTGAAAAGTTGCCAATGCCCATTGCCTTTTGCAAATAGAATTTCATTCAGTATTAAATAAATCTAATATATTTAACATTTAATGTAGACTAATAAAAATTATCCTATTTAATAAACAATAAGCAAACAGAATATGATCAACAAACTTCTACAAAATCTCATGAAGTAGCAATCTCTTAACTAAAAGGAGATGTAAGGATAAAATGCCAATGGCTTAAGTCACATTTAATACACCAGTTTTAAAACATGAGTTAAATTAAGCAAACAAGTTTCATGTCAGTGAAACAATTTTACTGCATGTGTGAGCATTTATTAATTATTAATGATCACAGCAGTTAAGGCAAATTAAAAAAAGAAATCTGATGTGGACAACACATGACTTCCTAGTATAGCTATTAAATTACATTTACATTTTTTTTTTTTAAATGAAAAGTACATAAAATTATATTTTATCAAAAACTTCTGATTTTTTTTTATTATTATTCACTGTAAATTTTTTTTACAAGAGATTAATAAATAAATCAATGATTAAAAAAAAAGTTAACAAAAAAAAAGTTGATAAAGTCTGATTCGAACCGATGTGCCTTCCCCTAAGATCCAAATATTTCATTAATTAAAAGTTTATTTGGCTATAATTCTAGAACCAATGAAAATAAGTACCACTTATGATATATTGCTGAAAAGCTCTCAATGAGGGCTTAATACTTCAGTTAAGAAAAAGTCCAAAATCCAAATGTTTTTTGGACTTTGGGCTTTTTTGGACACTTTTGGTTCAGTCGATGATTGCAGTCAAAAGGGCACAACTAGATGTTACAACAGTCCTAAATCTAAAATTTCAACATCCTACAGCTATCTGTTTTTGAGATACATACATAAGTATGTACAGACGTCAAGCCGAAACTAGTCAAAATGAATTCAGACCTGTTACTACCCAAATGTTGATTGTAATTAATTGAATTTGTGAAGTTACAGAAGGGAACAATCAAACGTACATTACAGTTAAATACAATATCACATCTACAGATGTGGTCTGTTAAAAATTATATCCTCTCTCAGTTCATATACACCTGTAGGATGTGTTGAAGAGCTTATAATGTTTTTTGTTAAAAGTTGTATTTATGAAATATTTTTCAACTGCTAATGTACTTACCAATGAAGGTGTTTTCTCAGACTATTTGCAAATATTTAAATAACTACTGACAGTTCAGTTGTGTGTTTCCTTCTACCTCCAAAATATTTGAGAAGGTAATATTTAACAAATAACACTATCATTTAGAATGCAATGATTTTTTTATAAAGCACAATTAAGATTTTTGTAAGGGTAAAAAATAAGCAAGGCAATTTTCAATAATGTTTCAACTGTAGTAGATAAGTTGCAGTTTGCCATCTCTATACTCTGATGATTTATCCAACGCATCTGAATGTCTAAGTATTATGTCAGGGGAAATATGCCTCTTGTTATTCACATCATAGCTTATAACATAACTACAAATGAAACTAATTATTTTCAAAATGTTATACTACTTGTATTTACCCAATAGTGATGCTAGTGTTAAAAATTCATTATCTATAAATGTTTTTACTAAAAATTTATTAAACAAAAATGACTGCTAACGATACCACACAAAAAAATAAATAAAAGTCTAATTTATATCAAATACAAAACTTAATAATAAATAGGTAAGAAATAAATATGGCAAATATTTATAAAACTAGAAATATAATGTATCTGACTTCCTACAAACATGACCTCTAATGTCTCGTCCCCAAGCATTATATCAAATCTTTCAAATGAAACTTATCTAAAGTTATAAATCAATATATAAGTATAAACCAGCAGCTCTCTATATTAAATCTGTTCAGTTCCAATGACCATTCAATTGAAGATACATATGTATCTTCAATAAGATGCCAATAAGATGGCAGCCATTTCTTCACATGGTGAAGAAATGGCTGACATGGTTAGGAGGTTGCTAATAGCTAATGATCTTCGGGTCACTGAGGACAAGGTGAAAGTGGTTATTATGGCTGGAAGCCTTGACAAATTTTAAAGTGAAAAACACGATGGACCATTCTAGCCCAGTTGCGAAGTATTTAGGTGTGTGGCTGGACAAGCACCAATCCTTTACTATACATGTTGAGAAGGTGGCGAGAAAGGGTGAAAATGTGGTGCAGGCGCTCAGCAAAATCATGAGGAATAAGGGCAGTTCTCAGACAGGGAAGAGGAAACTGTAGGCTAATGTACCTCTTTGGTAGTGTTATAAGGTTAAGCAACAACATAGGCTAAATACGTTATCATCGTCGGGTATCATATCTCAGAATATTTTAAAAGCATTTAACCAAAACAATACTCTGGGTAGTTAATGTTTTCTGAACCCAAACATGACTTGAAAATTTTTTTTTATCCTAGAAACTTGTCCCCACTTTATTAACCAATCTACGTTATAATATTACATATTAGTTTAACATAAGTTGGTATTTATGAACATTTAATAAACAATACATGACTCATTAATAATTACAATAAGGTTTATGACTGATGTCAAAACCTACTATGTGAATATTCATAATTAACATACAATAAATATTTTTAAAGATAATTACTATTTAAAATTCTATTCTTTTTTGTCTTCTATTAATAATAAGGAAAAATTCTATAATAATAAATCTATTTTATTTTATTTACATAATATATGCATATACCTACTTCTATAAAATGCATTTTCTATTAGGATTTTCCATAGAAATATTGATTACCACATACTAATTAGGGGGTATTTGCATAAACAGAAGTTAAATAAATTGATTCAACATAACACTGATCATAATTATATATATCAAAATACAACAAACAAGTAAATCAGCATTTTTTTATAAATTACCAAAGCTACAGAAGTAAATTAAAATGTTCTTAAAAACAATGAATGAAGAAGAAATGAAAAGAACACTAAAAGAAAGAGGAAAGGGTGAAGCTGAATTGAAATCCATGATCTTAATGCTTAAAGAATGGCTACAACAACAAAAACATTTACCTCAGTACATGGGTAAGTAATCTATAAAATCTAACAAAGTAATGGATGACTTTTCTGGCAATTAATAATACAAACATGCAATAAATATGAAAAATTAAAAAACACAACTACAAGAAAAACTGCTGACAAACATTGCTCTTTAATATAGGATAACTAAAGAGCATGCGATTGACAATTTTGTATATAGTATTTGTATATGATATATTTTTCAAATTTTACTAAAAATGTTATTTTTGTAATATTATTCATTTGACTGAATCAGTTCACACAGTGATAGAGGCTCACTAAAATTATTTGAAGTAGTTCACCAATTAAAAATTATTTGATCTAGTTCACTAATTCAATTCATTAAGTTTGAGCTTCAACCGCAAATTTCCACTATTATATAAACATATATCTATATATATAGCCTTTAGCGTTCCTGGTAATGTAAGGATTCCAACGTGAGGTCAAACATCTAAATCAATTCAGCCGTTGAGCTGTTACAATGGAATAAAGATACATTCATACACCATAAATATATTACACTCTTTTGGGCAGCGCATAAATAAAGGAGTTCAGAGCAAAAAAAAATTTGTTTTAAATAGAATATCTATCTTTTAGAGGGAATAAATTTTAAGAAAATATTTTCTAAAATATTCATAAATAGGTTAAGCTTAACAAATTAGTTTAAGTAAAGTTATATCTAAATCTAGCATGCCCTTAAATAAAGGCTAAAAAAAGATAGGAAAATTTTCAAAAAACTTTTCTTAGGCAGCTAAGTAAGACTCAACCCACTGGGTTGTTCTAGTGGTTAACTCGCCACTACAAATCAGTTGATTTTGAAGTCAAGAATGCTAAGGTTCAAGTCCTAGTAAAAGCAATTACTTTTATATGGATTTGGATACTGGTGTTCTTTGATGGTTGGGTTTCAATTAACCACACATCTCAGGAACGGTTGACCTGAGATTGTACCAGACTACATTTAATTTACATTCATACATATCATCCTCTGTAATAATACCTTAAGGTGGTTCCAGAGGATAAACAGAAAAGAGAGTGTACAAGGGCAGTAAGTAATCTTTTTATAAATGTAAACCATAATATTATTTTATTTGTCACTAGTTGATAACTGTTGTATTATTCTTGTCTGATCTGACTAGAGATGTTAATTTGTTTTAATTTCTTATATGCAGAGTTTCAAATTTTGGAAGTTATTTTACATGGTTGTAAGCATGAATCATGTTTTAGATCTTGTGTCACAAGTTGTCTTACATTTTTGAAAATAGAAACAAAACCAAACAACCTATCACAATACTACAAAAATACCTTGTCCGCAAAAGCAGATATAATAGCACTCACAAACACAATTTTACACAAAATAAAATCACAATATCAAACAATACAATCAAAACTGCAACCGCTAATTGAAAGAAGTAATAACAGTACCCATGTTTATTTAGTTCTTATTTTTATCAATATAAAATTTCTGTTTTCAATATATCTGCGGTAAATTGTAATCAATTCATGTTAAAAGTGATTTTGTCAAAGGATTCTGTTATACGCCACTCTACGGACAAATTAGAAAATTAATAAATAATGATAGCAGATAAAACTTTTTCTAGATAAGGCATTTTAATTTAATTAATAATATTGAATACAATCCCGTTTATTGGAATAAAAAGCAGTTATAATCCGGATTAACAAAAAGATTCGGGAATTTATATACTACGAATTGGTCTTGAATTTGTGAGATTACAAAATTACTGACGCCAATATAATTACTGTACTAATTCACAATTAAAAGTTTTAGGCACAATTCTATGCTCTGCATAAAGCGTGAAAAATAATATAACGTTATCGTATCGCATTTTCTTAATTATCTAACAAAATCTACCACCTAAAATTGATTGTTTATTTATAATCCAAATGATACTAATGATGAACGTTATGCATCTGACTGTTCTTATATAATATTTAAAAGGTAGTCAATTAAAATAGAATACATTATTCTCAGTTTCATAACTAATTACGTTAACAGTCAATACTAAAAAATTAATTAAAAAATATTACTATTAAAATACGTACCGGTACCAAAGTTAAGTATCGTTAAATATTCAGTACGAATAGCGAGAAATAAGTTTACCGAAGCACATTTTTATTAATTAATAACAATTAAAATATGTCCACATAACAAGCAAACCGCGTGCAACAGAACCAGTGATCTAACCTCAATATTGTAATTAAAGTCGCGCGGACGCAATCTTCAAAACGCAGTTCTACACACTAATTTACGGACAGAGGATTAACTAACAGCGTCTGATGAACATGTTTGAACATGCATCGGTGCTATTTAATATACGCCCTTGGTGTGCGTAATGCATAAACAACTATATTTTAAATCAGTCTTACTTCTTACAACTATCTAAATAGTTTTTATTTTACTTAAATTTAATTGCAATTTGCATAAAAAAACCGCTTATCAACAATTGAATTCGACGCGTTCAAGCGCTTTTGTAATTAAATTCAATCTTCAGGAATTCTAATATTCATCCTACTTATAACATTAATTAAAACTTAACATGTAAAATTATAAGAAAATCGTGATATTTGCTTAAAACATAACAGTTGGTTGTCAAAATTGCTTTGATAGGTTTTAAGTTATAATAATAAAAAAACAGCCAGTAATATTTAAAAACCCTATGGACTACTTAAAATCTGTCAAGGGCAAATCCGGGAAAGTTATACAACCCTTTACAGACTTTTTCAAGCATCAAATTAGTCGGTGTAAAGTGAAAGTGTTTTTAAATTTACAGATGAACATGAATTACGATATTATTTGTGGAGCTGTAAATTTAGTATGGAAAAACCAAACAAAAACTGGATGTATATTTTACAACTAGAAATTTGATGCCTGAATTATTTAGTAATCGAAATTCATGTTCCGAGGAGATGGTACTCGATAGAAAAAAATGTGTAAGTATAATTAATATAGACCAAAACAATTAATTAAATATTTACTTTTTAATACATCCCCTATTTATTATAACTAATTAAACAACTTCAAAAAGTACTGATATGCAATAATGTAATTATAATTGAATTTATATTCAATTAATTATAATTGAAGTGTAAAATGCCAAAAAAATAGCCTGATACCAACAGTGTTATACAATATTTCATAAGCTAATAAAATGTACACAGCTTTTTAAAAACAAGTTGCTTCCTCAAATTGTTACATAGATTAATGACAAAGTGTTAAAATATACAGTAAAAATTACAAATACGTGATGACATGTGGATACAGTAAATCTTTAATTGTAAATCGTAGGTATTAAGAAAGATGGCTGAAATCTAATGCACATGGAACGAAACAGAACAAAATGTCCCACAACTGCTACTATATTGTAGTTTCATTCCTGTACTACTAACATTCCAAAGCTCGCTGACCCTCGCAGTCTTATTTTCTGTTGGTCTCAATTGTTATGAAACCGAGAACGCCTGCTATGTTAACGCATCTAAAACAATGGGCAGTAATTACATTTTTAACAGAGGAAATTCACTTCTAGTCAATCCATCGACGTCTAAAACACGTTTATAATGATGAAACTGTTGACAGAAGTACTGTGAATAGATGAGCAATGAAATTTCGTGCATCAGAATTTGTTAAAGCGAATTCTAAGGATGAATCTCGTAGTGGCCGATCGTTTCCTGTTTCTTTTGAGAAGCACCAAAGCAGGTGTTTGTTTTGATTCAAAATGTAACATCAATACACATCACACTGTCATCCAGATACGCATATCGAAAGAACGAGGATACATTGCTGTTAGGCTTACCGTACGTTCGGGATTAGCTCGGACAGTCCTGGTTTTTTAGTGGGGGGTTGAAAAAATGTCCGGGGTTTGAGAATTTTATGACTGGCGAGTTTTTTTTTTTAATTTTAGACCTATATGTTCGACATCGCGTTTTTAAACATTCTCTATGACCGTGCATCTCTCAGCCGACCATGAAACAAGCGATGACGTCGATTTTGACGGAGGCGTAGCTACTGGTCTCGCCACAACGTTTTACTTAGTCATTCGGCAGCACAACAGGGGCAATGTGTTTATGTTGTTTTCGTGTATTAAGTAACTCGTCTACACGTTTTTGATCATTTTATCTCTATTGGTTTTTTATCTCATCGTTTGGCAATGGGTAAAAGAAAATGTTTGTTTAATGTTAACCTACAACAGGAATACAAATTTTTTAAATTGTTTAATGACAGTAACAATGAACGTGTTTATTGCACACTATGTACCAGAAAATTTTCTGTTGCACATAAAGGAAAGGGTAATATTGAAGACCACATGAAAACAGCTAAACATAGGAGTGCTATTAATGCTACTGCTTCAGCAAACATAAGAGATAATTTTAAAGCCAAAGATGGGAATAACAACAGCGATCTGGAGTGTGCTGCTAAAGAAGCTACATTTTCATATCACTCTGTTAGACGCGAACTCAGTTTCAAAACATCGGACTGCACATCTAGACTGGTTAAAAAGTTATATGACCCAAATACTTTATATAACGCCATTTATACTTGATAATGTGTTGCGTTCTTTGGAAAACATTAATTATGTAATAGTAATGATGGATAGTTCAAACAGAAGTGAAGTAAAACTTGTTCCGATTGTTGTAAGATATTTCAGTCTGGAGGAGAGAATTAAAGTTAAACTTTTAAATTTCGATGAAGTGTGAGGTGAAACTGCTCAAATTTTGACTCGGGATCTTTTGCAGTGTATGAAGAAATACAAACTTGAAGAAAAATTGATTTGTTATACTGCTGATAACACTAACAGTAATTTTGGTGGCGCAAAGAGTAAGGGGAATGAAAATGTGTTCAGAAGAGTTCAAAGTGATTTAGATAGATATATTTTAGACAATGGTTATTCAGCTCACATTGTGCATAATTCAATACAAACAGCATGTGATTCTCTACGCCTGCACATATAAGTTATTGTTATAAAAATTTATAAATATTTTCACATACAAACAGTAAGAGTAGCGAAACTTAGTTCTGTGAATTTGTAGAAACATTTATCTCATAACAACACAAGGTTCCTTAGTTTGTTATCTGCAATAGAAAGAATTCTTTCTATTTTTTGATGGCCAAATATGATACTCCTTATCTTGTGACAAATGCCCAAAATTATTATATGATTTTTTTGAAAATCTAGAAACTGAACCGTTTTTGAAATTTTTGTTTTTTTCCTATGACTTTTTTTTCTTCTTACTCTACAGTTATTTAATAATGTGGTTCTGAAATTGGAAGCTAATTCTATCACAACAGAAGCATTTCAGACATATTCTAAATTAATATGTCAACTTCAGGAAAGAAAAACCTACATTATTTATACCATCTTCTGCCAAAGAATTAATATACACTCTGAAAGAAAATAATGAATGATGTTCAGGAACAAAAATTCTCAAGTGTAGACAATCTTTATAACTCTAGTATCCAGTACTTTGAGTTGTGGAGAACCAATTTTGATAAAGTTAGTAAGTTTCACTGGATAAATTTACAAACTGAAATTACCTGGTCTGATTTAGAAGAGTGCACAAGTTGTCAATGAAATTATAAAAGATTTCATAAATACTGATGAATGTACATTGTTGAACCAGGCAATTCAAAACCAAAGAGTAGGTTGTGGTTCAAATTCTGAAAAAGTACCAAATACTATTTAAGAGAAGTGGAAAGCAATCTTTAAGGTGTTTCAAAATACTGATATTTTATGTTGCAATATTTCTAAAATGGTTCAGTTAGCAGTCTTTGCCTGGAACATCTGCTCCAGTTGAGAGATTTTTTCAATTATGGGGAAAAATTGGGTTTGCAGAAAGGGGTACACTTTCAGTATCTAGGTGTTAAACATCTGCTAAGTGTTAAAATTAATTCAGAACGTTCTCGTTGTGAATTTTATGATGTAATTAAGACAAACAAACCATTTCTGAAAAAAGTCCATGTCTAGTGAAAAATACAACTCCATAAATAGTTTAATGTTTCAGTAAACTGTTAAGACTTTTAAGTAATTTCAAAAATATGTCCTGAGTAGGACCCAAAAAAATATGGTACGCCTAATTATTGTAGAGCTATTTTACCATAAATATAATTCTGCAACACGATTATGGTAAGCCACACATACATCTCCTACAATCGTCAAGGATCTTGTGAAGTTGAAATTTGAACCTATTTCACATCCTCCATAATCAGCAGGTTTGGTGCCCTGAAATTTCCCTTTTCATTTGCCATTAAAGAAGGATATTTTAGAGGTGGTATTCATTTCACTACCATGATAAATTAAAGGATGCAGTGAGGTTTAGGTTCAAGAAAGACCATCAGCATTCTTCATTGCTTCAATGAGAAAACTGAATCATTGTTGGAAGCAAGGTGTATCTGTGGAAAAATAAATGTAAGTCTTTATAATAAATAAATGAATTTTTATGCTATATTTATTTCATTTAAGAGTTTCTTTTTTCTTCAGTCATTTGACTGGTTTGCAGCTCTCCAAGATTCCCTATCTAGTGCTAGTCGTTTCATTTCGGTATACCCCTTATATCCTACATCCTTAACAATTTGTTTTACATATTCCAAATGTTGCCTGCCTGCACAATTTTTTCTTTCTATCTGCCCTCCAATATTAAAGCAACTATTCCAGGATGCCTTAATATGTGGCCTATAAGTCTGTTTCTTTTTTTAACTATATTTTTCCAAATGCTTCTTTTTTCATCGATTTGCCGCAACGCCTCTTCATTTGTTACTTTATCCACCTCTGTGATTTTTAACATTCTCCTACAGCACCACATTTCAAAACCTTCTCATCTTTTCTTCTCAGGTACTCCGATTGTCCAAGTTTCACTTCCATATAAATCTACGCTCCATATACTTTCAAAAATCTTTTCCTGACATTTAAATTAATTTTTGATGTAAACAAGTTATATTTCTGACTGAAGGCTCATTTTGCCTGTGCTATTCGGCATTTTATATCACTCTGCTTTGTCCATCTTTAGTAATTCTACTTCCCAAATAACAAAATTTTTCTACCTCCATAATCTTTTCTCTTCCTATTTTTATATTCAGTGGTCCAACTTCGTTATTTGTACTACATTTCATTACTTTCATTTTGTTCTTGTTTATTTCCTTGCGGTAGTTCTTGTGTAAGACTTCATCCATGCCATTCATTGTTCCTTCTAAATCCTTTTTACTCTCAGCTAGAATTACTATATCATCAGCAAATCATAGCAACTTTATCTTTTCATTGTACTGTTACTCTGGATCTAAATTGTTCTTTAACATCATTAACTGCTAGTTCTATGTAAAGATTAAAATGTAACGGAGATAGGAAACATCCTTATTGGACTCCCTTTCTAATTATGGCTTCTTTCTTATGCTCTTCAATTATTACTGCTGCTAAATGTTAGCATTCGTTCTATCTCTGTATTTGAACCCTAATTTTTTTAAAAATACTTAACATTTTATTCCAGTCTACGTTATAGAATACCTTTTCTAGATCTATAAATGCCAAGTATGTTGGTTTGTTTTTCTTCAATCTTCCTTCTACTAATAATCTGAGCCATAAAATTGCTTCCCTTGTCCCTAGTCCCTATACTTTTCCTGAAACCAAATTGGTCTTTCCCTAACACTTCTTCCACTCTCCTCTCAATTTTTCTGTACAGAATTCTAGTTAAGATTTTTGATCCGTGGCTAGTTAAGCTAACTGTTCTGTATTTTTCACATTTATCTGTTCCTGCTTTCTTTGGTATCATGACTACAACACTCTTTTTGAAGTCTGACAGAACTTCCCCTTTTTCATAAATATTACACACCAGTTCGTATAATCTATCAATCGCTTCCTCACCTGCACTGCGCAGTAATCCTACATGTATTCCGTCTATTCCAGTAGCCTTTCTACCATTCAAATCTGTTAATGCTCTCTTAAATCCAGATCTCAGTATTGTTTCTCCCCTTTCATCCTCTTTGACTTCCTCTATAACACCATTTTCTAATTAATTTCCTCTGTATAACTTTTCAATATATTCCACCCACCTATCAACTTTGTCTTTCATATTATAAATTGGTGTACCATCTTTGCTTAACACATTATTAGATTTTAATTTATGTACACTAAAATTTTCATTAACTTTCCTGTATGCTTCGTCTATTTTACCAATGTTCATTTCTCTTTCCTCTTCTTTTGCTAGTTTGCCCTTCCTGTTTATAGTATTTCTTTATTGTTGATAGGTCCACTTTTACCTTCTTCATCACTAGCATTCTTATACTTTCTATGCTCATCCATCAACTGCAATATATCCTCTGATATCCAAGGTTTTCTACCAGTTCTCTTTGTTCCGCCTAAGTTCGCATCTGCTGATTTAAGAATTTCCTTTTTAACATCCTCCCATTCCTCTTCTACATTTTATCTTTTTTACTCAAAGCTTTTGCGATGTCCTCCTCAAAAATCTTCTTTACCTTCTCTTCCTCAAGCTTCTCTAAATTCCATAGATTCATCTGACACCTTTTCTTCAGGTTTTTATAACCCAATCTACATTTCATTATCATTATATTATGGTCGCTATTAATGTCTGCTCCAGGCTAAGTTTTGCAGTTGACAAGTTGATTTCTAAATCAACCATGATATAATCTATCTGTTACCTTACAGTATCACCTGGCTTTTTCCATGTGTATATTCTTCTATTATAATTTTTAAACTGGGTGTTGGCAATTACTAAATTATATTTCAAGCAAAACTCTATAAGTCGGTCCTCTCTTTCATTCTTTTTGCCCAGCCCATATTCACCCACTATATTTTTTCCTTGCCTTTTCCAATGCTTTCATTCCAATCTCCAACTACTATTAAATTTTGATCTCCTTTTATGTGTTTAATTGCTTCATCAATTTCATCATATACACACTACCTCATCATCAACATCATCATGGGTGCTTGTAGGCATGTAGACGTTAACAATTTTTGTCGGATTAGGTTTCAATTTTATCCTTATTACAATGATTCTATTGCTATTCCTTTTTAAATACTCTACTTTCTTCCCTATCTTCTTGGTCATTACAAAACCTACTCCTGCCTGCCCATTATTTGAGAGTTATGAACGAATTTGGACTACTCCTCGTATTTAGTGTTATAAGGTTATTAATTTTATCAATTAAATCTAAGAACAACACTATTCAGCTACCATTAAACTGTAGTCAGGAAAAAATTATGCCTTCAATAATAAAACATAATTTCGTAAAACTAATGGTTGTGTAAAATTTTTCAAGTGTAAATACCAGAATAATTGCCAACTTCATCAGCATCTGTTCTGTTTTTTTCAGAACATCATTTAATATTTTTTAAGACAAAAGGTTTAGCACTAAAAAAAAATTTAGAACTGAAAATCACTGTAGAAATTAAAAAGACCAACGGAAAAAATTCTGTAGGACTGGAAAAGATAACGTATACATAAACAATCAATGAAGAAATCAGGGAGCCTTTCATCCAGATTCTGATACCTTCTGTGCCAAGGCACTATGGTTGATAGGCATTATGTTCCCGGCACTCTTTTGGCAAGACATGGTTTAATGATTTTCATCTCCACAGGACTGAAATGTTTTTTTTATAATTTTAATCCAATCATCTAAACAATAGAATCATTTTTAAAGAATAATTTCTGCAAAAAGAGAAGGAAAATAAAAGGTTTTTGATGACTGATAAAGTAAATTTCCATTTCAATGGAACTTTTTGTTATTAATGAACAGAATATTATTTGTCCAGGAAAAATCCCCTTCCTTTACTCTACTGACTCCTGTAAGAGAAAACATTCACTGCTTAAAGTGTAAAATTATCGGATGGAATCACTGAACCACAAATTTTTACCGAATAAAAATAGTCAACATAAATACTTCCTACAACAAAATGTGTAAATATGAACCAGAAATCTTCACTTACACAAATTTTCAATGATTATTCAACATGGTTTCAATACAGCATGAAAACAGAATGTTAACTGTCCTTACAGTAAAAAAAAAGAAGAAAAACAGGAATCACTTCCAGGAATATGATTTAATTCGTCTGAGTTTATTAACCTATCTGTATGCAAATTCTTTAGATAAAACTTTTTAAAAAGTGCTTCCACATCATCCACTCAGCTTTGATGAACTGAAAACAGAGTAGAAAAGTGCTTGAAGTACAATTTTTAAGCCAATTTTTTTAAGTCAAATAATGTACAAAATTATTAATTTTGCTCCATAATTTGTCTCCTAATAATTTTAGTATATTATTATTGGAATATGTAGAACAGAAATAAGGACAAACGTTTTGTTAATTTTAACCCAAAAAGGTAGCATTTTCACTTTCATGTTTATATATGAACAAATGGGATTAACTCCATCTTAAGTGGGAGATGTAAAAAATTAATAATCATCCTTCATATTGATAAAAAGTGGTACTAATGAGATCTTAAAATACTTCTAACTAATTAGTAACAAAAAAAAAACACATTTAGACAAAAATTTAATCAATTTCTAAAATGTTAGGATCTGTACATTCAAACATTTATTGTCTTTTACCATTTAAAAGCTTATAGTTTGTTGTTACAGGAATCTTTTCCCACTTTTAAGACTTACTAAAGAGGGCTACAGAGTGATTTATTTTAGATTTACACCTAATTCTTCTCCTTCTGATTTTGACCACCTTGTTAACTGCAGAGCCACTGTTAATGAAGGTGATTATTTGATAACAAATGAAACTACAGTAAATGGAATATTTATAATAATTGATGGAAAAACACTGAATTTTAAACATGCAAAGCAAATACAACCAACAATAATAAAGAAGATGGTGATCTATAACTTGGTAAGTCTAATGGATGCAAATATATAAATAAATATATATTTTTATAAATGTATACAGACAAGTTTGAAGTCAACCAGTAATAAATATTACATGTAACAAGGCAAGAGTAGAAAACCTTACTACTAAGAACATTCAACATAAATAAAATGTGATAGTAACATAACAATGCCACTTAGCAACCATCTTCAGATGTTGCTGTCTTCTTTCTGGGATCAGCTAGTATATAGCTGACAGTTTTTTTTTAACTTGAAGATATTCATTTAGAACAAAGTTAAAAGGTGTGTTGGATTTAAATTATGTTTGTTCATTTAATACACAGGAGACCAGCAAAGGTTTAGTCGTTGTTGCGGATAATAAGGAGACGGTCCAAGTCATCAAGGACTCTCCAGTGGTGCGGAAACTTGAGGTTAAGGTGGACCCCAAGCTGTTGAGAAAGCCCCGAGTCATTATATATGACATCGAGCGGAGCCTCTCTGATGAGGAAGTTCTGTCTCTCATTCGGGAGCAGAATACTGATTTGGATGCGGCCACGTTCAAGGAGCAGTGTAGGCTAGTCTTCAAGACTGGAAAGCGTGATGCCTCTCGGTATCACGGAGTTTTTGAATTAGGTGCTGGTCTCCACCAGAAGTTTTTGTCTTTAGAAGGATAGAGTCTTCGTTGATTTTGCCTCTTGCCGCGTCAAGGAATACCTTGACGTGCAGAGGTGCTTCAAATGTTGTAGGTTTGGCCACAGGGCCAAGTTTTGTAAGTGTGCGTCGGTCTGCGCGCATTGTGGTGAGGAGGGCCACAAGCGTGATGATTGTCCGCAAAAGAAGGAGGCTCCGACTTGCGTTAACTGCAAGCGGTTACGCAAGAATCATAGGCATTCCATCAATAGTAGGGATTGTGGTAGTTATTTGAGAGCGGTTGAGGTCTACTTCAACTCGCTCGATGGTTAGGTTCGGTCAACTCAATGCCCAGGGTGCCTATGCGGTCCAAGTAGAGTTAGGTAACGTCGTTGAAAAGCGGAGGCTCGATGTTTTACTTCTGCAACACCCGTACATTGTCAAGGGTGACCTGCCAGGTTTTTCAGGCTGGAATAAAATTTATGTTGGTGAAAGTAAATCCGCCGTACTGTGCAGGAAATCTATACATAGTGTCTTTATACGGCTAGCCTCTGACACGCATCACGTCGTTGTTAAGCTTGCTGTGGATGGTTTCGACCTAGTTGTGGTTAGTTCGTACTTTCAGTACAGAGATCCCACTGACTTACACTTGGAAAGATGGGATAAAATTATCAGGCTGATTACGGGTCGTCCTATTCTTATAGGAGTTGATGCGAACGCCAAATCGCTTCTTTGGCACAGTGGGATCACAGATGACAGCGGTGAACTACTAGAAGGCTTCATCGGGCAGCACCAATTTGAGGTGTTCAATGTTACCGGCGAGTTGGCTACCTTCGCCGGCGCGGTGGGATTGCGAAGGACCTTCCTTGGTACCAACATTGATGTTACCATATGTAAGGATATCCCTGGTAGGATTCTGAACTGGTCTGTAGTCGATGATTGCGAAAGCGATCATCGGCTCATAGTTTTTGATTGGATAGGTGGGCTGCGCGATGTCTTTAGGGCGGACGCCCCTGATCAGCAGGGGCGCTTCTTGCACAGGCGGGCGGATTGGCCCAAGTTTTCTAACATTCTTGCGGCCAGGATGCGGGTGTTCACTCGTACCCTGGACGAGGTCCCTCTAGATAACCTGGCAGAGAATTTCTCTTCTGCGGTGGTTGAAGCCGCAGAACTCTCAATCCCTCAGAGTACGGGTCGAGAGAGAGTAGCTGGTTGGTGGTCTCGGGACTTGACTGGGATAAAGCAGGCCGTCGGCCGACTCAGGAGAGCCGCACAGCGTGCGCGTGATCCTGACCGGCGCGAGGCCGTGTTTGCGGAGTATCGTCAGAAAAGGAACGAGTATTTTCATGGAATTAGGACTTCTAAGCGAGATTCCTGGCGCTCTTTTATTCAAGAGCAAGGGAATAAGGACCCTTGGGGTGTTGTTTATCGAGTACGTGGTCACAAGCGGAAAAAGGACAGTCTTCTGTCGGCTCTCTCGACCCAAAACGGCGTTGTAGTTGAGAAAGATCGTGTTCTATCTCTTCTGATGGACGATCTGCTCCCCGATGATATCGAGGTTGGTGAGACCTCGTATCACCGGAGAGTTCGAGCGGCGGTTGTGGGTTTCAACACAGACTCTGTGTCTTCGGAGATTACTGAAGCGGAAGTCCGCCAAGTAATCTGTAGCCTGGCTAGGAACAAAGCCCCCGGATATGATGGTATTACGGTGGAGCTCTTTGTTCGCACCCTGCCTGTAATTCTTGGCCCATTGACTAGGGTGTTCAATAGGTGTTTATTCGCCGGGTATTTCCCGGCTTGCTGGAAGCGTGGTATTTTGAAGTTATTGTTCAAAAGTGGCGACAAGGACCCCAACGTCAGTTCTTCTTACCGTCCTCTGACGCTCTTGCCAGTTGTTGGAAAGGTTTTCGAGAAGGTACTTTACCTCCGCATCAATAGTCAGTAGGGTGACTTCGAATCACATGCTGATGGACGACCAGTATGGCTTTAGACCCGGTAAGAGTACAGAGGACGCGATTCTTAGGGTCCTGAATCTGGCTTCAGGCAGTGAGTACAAATATGTACTCGGTGTCTTCTTGGACATATCCGGGGCATTTAATAACTTGTGGTGGCCCTCTGCCTTGTTTCAATTGCAGAAGCGTGGTTGCACGCGGGATGAAATTAGGACTCTCTCGAGTTACTTCAGCGACAGAACTGTTGTCCTTCGTTACGGCAGTTCGCAAGCAGGAAAGACCTGTCAAAAGGATGTCCACAGGGCAGTGTATTAGGTCCACTCGTCTGGACCATCGAGTTTGACTCTCTCATGCGGCTACGTTTGCCCGGTGGCTGTCGTGTTGTGGCTTATGCCGACGACGGGCTGCTGCTGGTTGAGGGTGGTTCGCGTGCTGAGATTAAGCTCAGAGCGGCACAGGCATGTAGGGTTTTGCGGTTGTGGAGTCTTCAGCATAAGATGGTTTTCAGTGCGGAGAAAACCACTATCATGTTTTTGAAGGGTCGTCTAGCTGCAACTTGCCATCCGCGGGTTGTGATGGACGGTCGTTCAATTAGGTATGTCACTCTTCAAAAGTATCTAGGTGTTATCCTTGATGAGAGGCTTTTCTTCACGGAGCACCTGCAGTATGTGGCGAAGAAGGCAGTTGATGCTTTCTTCGGCGTCCGTAGAGTGGTCCATCCCGATTGGGGGTTGAATTTCCGTACCATGCGGATTCTTTACAAGGGTGTTTGCGAGGCCATTATGTTGTACGCTGCGCCCGTCTGGGCTCATCATTTGCATGTTATAGGGACATTCTATTACGAGCCCAGCGTCTTCTTTTATTAGCGGATGTCGGCGGTTACAGGACTGTCTCGCGAGAGGTAGTAACTGTGATCGCGGGCATCAAACCTGTGGATATTTCGGCTACGGAACGTAGCCAGCGGTATGTTGCAAAGAAGGGAGGCCTTCTCACTTCTGGGCGTATGCGTGAGATCGAAGACCAAGATTTTGACTCTTGGCAAGATAGGTGGAACACTTCTTAGGTCGTTATACGCATGGTATATTCCCCAATGTTAGAGAGTTGCGAGCGGTTAGCTGGGTATCCCCTAATCGGCACACGACACAGTTCCTCTCTGGACATGGTGCCTTTAGGGATAAATTGGCTAGGTTCAGGTTGGTTGATTCCGGCTTCTGTCCGGACTGTATAGTCGATGACACCGTGGATCATGTCCTTCACATATGTTCCCGGTACGAAGCTGAGCGTACCAGAGTTACTAGGGAACTCGAGAGAGTAAACTCTGTTTTGGATCAACGAGTCAACTGGAGGACTCGTAGAGAGTGGACTATAGTTGCTGGCTTCCTTCGCTTCCTCGCCCTGAGCAGGACTGCCGAAGGGATTTAGTAGGTGATAGGGGCCTGGGTGGCTAGGGACCGCCTGGGCAGTTGACTGGCCGAAGGTAGGCGCTTAAGGCAGCGTGCCTCGGTTAGAATAATTGGTGTTATTTTGTTGGAGTAAAGCTGTCGGCGGAGTTGCGGCCGCTGCCAACGGGCATGGTTATCCTTGTCCCGGAGGGTGCGGTCGCGCTTCGACGAGGGCATTTTGTGAGCTAACGACACAGTCGGCGGGGCGTTTCTGGGTGCCGCTTCGGCGGTATGCAGCGGCGTTTCGGCGGCGATAACGAAAGATGGTGAATGTCACGCGGTACTCCGCGATGGAGCTGTGTGGGAGTAGGCGTTAATTCTCCTCTTCCGGGCAGACCGGAGCGGAGTCAGTATTAAACTCATTTTGAGTAATAAGCGGGGTTCTTAAAGGAACAAGGTCTAAATTTCGCTGTGTTAAACTTTAGTGGCACCACTATAACAAACTATAAGTTTGTTATAGTGGTAGTTTGCTCGGATCTGAGACATTCGATAATTGGCTCAATAAAGTTAGTGCTAGGCGCGGGGTCTTCGTTCCGCGGTTAGGCTTCTAGCTTAGTTCCTGAGGGCGACGTGGTAGCTGCAGGTGTCCGTTGTCTTCTTTCTGAAGGCATAAACACAAAAACTATCTCGGGGTAAACTTTACCGATGCAGATGTCCCTCGGGGCATCTGCATCGGTGGCATTTCTGCGGGGCCTGAACTGAAAGCTGTGGTGCGCAATCAGTTTGAGGGCGAGAAGATGTCTCCGTTAAAGCCACTACTGGCTAGGAACGGAGGGGGTGGTGTAGCGACCGGACACGCTACGAGGTGGGATCGTCTCCCCTCGGGGGGGAATCGAGATGTTCATTTAATACACATATACTGCAATTTTGTTAAAATAAGGATATACAAAAAAAAAAAATACTGGGCTTTTAAAGCAATTTAATATCTCTTAACTTTAACTTACAGTAATGAATCACAAATAAAATGAGAAAGAGTAACACTTACAATTTTTCTCTATAAGTGTTCAATATGAGCAGCACTTTTCATCACCCAGCATACATACAACCAATAGAAGAGTTCATCCTATACTTTAACCAGCATATCTGTAGTAATGAAAGCAAAAGATGCCTCAAATTATGTAGATCAGTAGGTAGCAAAGATTCATACATAATATCTTCTGTAAAAACCCAAAGAAAAAATCATGGGATCAGATCTGGTGACATTGAAGGCAACTGAAAACAAGATCGTCATTGGATCCATGCCTATAGATCCAGCGGTGGGGAAAACGTCACTCCACTGATCCCATACAGAGTTTAACACAGTTGAATTGTACTAATGAAGGCACACCATTTCGTTGCCAAATAAAATTCACTGGTCCATCTAGTAGTTAAGAAAAGAGCCAGGTATGGAGCATCTGCAAATAAGTAATTCCTGTTATTCTTGCTTCAGCAAAAAAGAACACTTGTGGTCCAGAAATCCCACTGAAAATATTTAATTTTAGGAATCCTCGCATTGCACGAGTTCATGGGGATTTTCTGACCCCCCCCCCCAAAACTGACCTTATGTGTATTAACTTTTCCACTAGAATGAAATGTTGATTCATCATTAAACACAATAAGATCAAAGAAATGTAATCTTCATTCAACATTTTGATTGTAAGATCGACACACACAATGTAGTTGGTAGGATTCAAAGTCTGTTATCACCTGTAAACAGTATGAACCCGTATATAACAATTTTTTTTAAATATTCCACCTGTCATTATAGGCATTTCTAGTTCACAGCTAGCCTTTCTAAAAAATGTTTTAGAACTGCATAAGAAAGACTCCCTGACATTTTTTTTGTTGTCTTCAGTCATTTGACTGGTTTAATGCAGCTCTCAAAAATTCCCTATCTAGTGCTAGTCGTTTCATTTCAGTATACCCCCTACATCCTACATCCCTAACAATTTGTTTTACATATTCCAAATGTGGCCTGCCTACACAATTTTTTCCTTCTACCTGTCCTTCCAATATTAAAGCGACTATTCCAGGATGCCTTAGTATGTGGCCTATAAGTATGTCTCTTCTTTTAACTATATTTTTTTCAAATGCTTCTTTTTTCATCTACTTGCCGCAATACCTCTTCATTTGTCACTTTATCCACCCATCTGATTTTTAACATTCTCCTATAGCACCACATTTCAAAAGCTTCTAACCTTTTCTTCTCAGATACTCCGATTGTCCAAGTTTCACTTCCATATAAAGCGGCACTCCAAACATACACTTTCAAAAATCTTTTCCTGACATTTAAATTAATTTTTGATGTAAACAACTTATATTTCTTACTGAAGGCTCGTTTAGCTTGTGCTATTCGGCATTTTATATCGCTCCTGCTTCGTCCATCTTTAGTAATTCTACTTCCCAAATAACAAAATTCTTCTACCTCCATTATCTTTCCTCCTCCTATTTTCACATTCAGTGGTCCATCTTTGTTATTTCTACTACATTTCATTACTTTTGTTTTGTTCTTGTTTATTTTCATGCGATAGTTCTTGCGTAGGACTTCATCTATGCCGTTCATTGTTTCTTCTAAATCCTTTTTATTCTCGGCTAGAATTACTATATCATCAGCAAATCGTAGCATCTTTATCTTTTCACCTTATACTGTTACTCCAAATCTAAATTGTTCTTTAACATCATTAACTGCTAGTTCCATGTAAAGATTAAAAAGTAACGGGGATAGGGAACATCCTTGTCGGACTCCCTTTCTTATTACGGCTTCTTTCTTATGTTCTTCGATTATTACTGTTGCTGTTTGGTTCCTGTACATGTTAGCAATTGTTCTTCTATCTCTGTATTTGAACCCTAATTTTTTTAAAATGCTGAACATTTTATTCCAGTCTACGTTATCGAATGCCTTTTCTAGGTCTATAAACGCCAAGTATGTTGGTTTGTTTTTCTTTAATCTTTCTTCTACTATTAATCTGAGGCCTAAAATTGCTTCCCTTGTCCCTATACTTTTCCTGAAACCAAATTGGTCTTCTCCTAACAATTCTTCCACTCTCCTCTCAATTCTTCTGTATAGAATTCTAGTTAAGATTTTTTATGCATGACTAGTTAAACTAATTGTTCTGTATTCTTCACATTTATCTACCTCTGCTTTCTTTGGTATCATGACTATAACACTTTTTTTGAAGTCTGACGGAACTTCCCCTTTTTCATAACTATTACACACCAGCTTGTATAACCTATCAATCGCTTCCTCACCTGCACTGTGCAGTAATTCTACAGGTATTTCGTCTATTCCAGGAGCCTTTCTGCCATTTAAATCTTTTAATGCTCTCTTAAATTCAGATCTCAGTATTGTTTCTCCCATTTCAAACTCCTCAACTTCCTCTTCTTCCTCTATAACACCATTTTCTAATTCATTTCCTCCGTATAACTCTTCAATATATTCCACCCATCTATCGACTTTACCTTTCATATTACATATTGGTGTACCATCTATGTTTAACACATTATTAGATTTTAATTTATGTACCCCAAAATTTTCCTTAACTTTCCTGTATGATCTATTTATGGTCTATTTTACCAATGTTCATTTCTCTTTCCATTTCTGAACACTTTTCTTTAATCCACTCTTCTTTCACTAGTTTGCACTTCCTGTTTATAGCATTTCTTAATTTCGGTAGTTCCTTTTACTTTCTTCATCACTAGCATTCTTATATTTTCTACGTTCATCCATCAGCTGCAATATATCGTCTGAAACCCAAGGATTTCTACCAGTTCTCTTTGTTCCGTCTAAGTTTGCTTCTGCTGATTTAAGAATTTCCTTTTTAACATTCTCCCATTCTTCTTCTATATTTTCTACCTTATCTTTTTTACACAGACCTCTTGCGATGTCCTCCTCAAAAATCTTCTTTACCTCCTCTTCCTCAAGCTTCTCTAAATTCCACCGATTCATCTGACACCTTTTCTTCAGGTTTTTAAATCCCAATTTACATTTCATTATCACCAAATTAGGGTCGCTATCAATGTCTACTCCAGGGTAATTATTGCAGTCAACCAGTTGATTCCTAAATCTTTGCTTAACCATGATATAATCTATCTGATACCTTTCAGTATCGCCTGGCTTTTTCGAAGTGTATATTCTTCTATTATGATTTTTAAATTGGGTGTTGGCAATTACTAAATTATACTTTGTGCAAAACTCTATAAGTCTGTCCCCTCTTTCATTCCTTTAACCCAGCCCGTATTCACCTACTATATTTCCTTCCTTGCCCTTTCCAATGCTTGCATTCCAATCTCCAACTATTATTAAATTTTCATCTCCTTTTACTTGTTTAATTGCTTCATCAATCTCTTCGTATACACACTCTACCTCATCATCATCATGGGCGCTTGTAGGCATATAGACGTTACAATGATTCTATTGCTATGCGTTTTGAAATATTCTACTCTCTTCCCTATCTTCTTGTTCATTATGAAACCTACTCCTGCCTGCCCATTATTTGAAGCTGAGTTTATTATTCTAAAATCACCTGACCAAAAGTCGCCTTCCTCTTCCCACCGAACCTCACTAATTCCTACTACATCCACATTTATCCTATCCATTTCTCTTTTTAAATTTTCCAGCCTACCAACCTTTTTTAAACTTCTAATATTCCACGCTCCGACTCGTAAAATGTTATTTTTAATTTTCTGGCGACCCCCTCCTTAGTAGTCCCCACCCGGAGATCCGAACGGGGGACTAGTTTACCTCTGGAATATTTTACCAAGGAAGGCGCCTCCTCCATCATTGCTATATGAAATTGTAGAGAGCCACATTTTCTTGGAAAAAAAGCAGCTGTAGTTTTCCATTGCTTTCAGCTGCGCAGTACTCAGAGGACTGAGTGATGTGGATATGACCGTTTAAGTCGTCCTGACTCACTCCCCTAACAACTACTGAAAGAGCTGCTGCCCACTTTCAGGAATCATTCCTTAGTCTGGCTCTCAACAGATACCTCTCCGATATGGTTGCACCTTCGGTCCAGCTACTCTGTATCACTGAGTACTCAAGCCCCCTCTCACCAACGGCAAGGTCTCATGATTCATAGAGGAGGCCCTGACATTATCAACTTTTTTCAGGCACCCTTGGTCATCCCGTACTCTTCCCTTTACAAAGACATCCAGTCATTTTGAACTGATTATGCAATCAATGATTACACCTTTTATTTAACAAACTGAAAAAACACAGGGCATTTTCTGTTCAGGAGCCAACTCTGCTAGTGGCCTGTCAAGTTGAGAAATATGGAATCAATCTACCACCATGCACTTAACTAAAAATGTCCTTTTTGCTCTTTGATTCTAGCCTTAAATCAACATTATACACCTCAGTCCAAGAGATATAACAAATTAAAACCCCAATATTCTTTTTGTACACCCGGTTTAATAAATTTTACTTTGTGAAATATTGTGCATCTCATGATGTTCAATTGTATTACAATGTGTAAAATAATAAGGTTGTTAAGGTTGAATAGATTTATGATTTTCATCTATATATGGTAAACACTGACATTATATTATTTGGAGGCCTTTTAAGTTATGTTTTAGTTTGAAGCATGTCCAATTAATCTACTGCATGCAATCAGATCAGTTGAGTTTGTAAATTCTAGGGATACTTTATGATTTAGATATTGCCAAATTATTTTCTTTTGAATAAAAAAAAAATTATAATCAGTGAACTAATAATAACTAATTAATGATGAATAATAATAATTATCTCTATATTAAATATAGACACTAAATTTAATAAATTAATTGAATCATGTGATATGATTACAGATTTAACAAACAAAAACAAGAACACTTTAATCATATACACAAAATTAAATTTACTAAAAATTACATTGTATCATTCGATATTTTAGTTTTTGAATTTGTCAATAGATGCCACACCATTTAACATATCAAATACAATTTGTTTTCATACACTTGTGTAAACACTGAAGTCATTTCCTAGAATGCATCATTATTCAGTACATATTGAGAGTTAGAATTTTCATACCCAATTTTTTTCACCTCTTGCCTTCCAAATCCGACTATGTGCCTTTTTGTTTTCAGAGAAAAATCCAAACATGAATTTTCACGATTGTAAAAATCTTTCCCACTCCCTTCAAATTGAAGTGTTGAAAAATGGTGAAAAAAGAGTCAATTTCTTTTTATATAAGTTCCTAAATACCAATTTTCACAACTTTAACACCTTTGGATCCTGAAATATAAATTTTTCATTAAAAAAATTGCACCCCCGTTTTCTCCCTCTTACAGACAGATTTTACCAGAATTCTTCTTTGGTTGATCCCTACATTATAAAAATAATGTATCATCCAAAATTCACTATAGTTAAATAGTTTTAGTGTACTGATGAACCAGTCAGTCAGGATAGTTTGTATTATATATATATATATATATACATATATATATATACAGAATTAATATATATATATATATATATATTAATTTGGTATTTTTTTTTGTTTTTGGAGTCAATCACACTTCTATAACATCGAACAGTAGCTTTCAACATGAGTGTTGTATGTTATTTTATAGCGATGATTTTAGTAATGTGATCTCACTTTTTATCATATTCTAAGTTGTCCTTCCTAACTAAAAAAAATGTTAGCTAATAATACCAATAGCACTAGAAGTGAAGATGGAAACACAACTTAAATAGTTATGATTTTTTTTAAATTATATTTATTAAGTTCGATTAGGTTTCATATAAAAAATTGATAATGTTACAAAATTCAATCAGAAATTTAGTTTGTCTAAGAGAACTTTACAGTTTTTAGTCTTCTAAGTAATATTTTTACTGCAGTAATGACAAAATCTTTTTGAAACAATTAATTCATATTAATAAAAAAAAAATCATACTAAATAAAATTCTGCAAAATTGACATAAAAAATACATTTTCTTCCATAAAACTACTAAATACATATATATTTCATGTACAAATTTAGTAATCTCTTTAAGAAAAACATATTATACTTACATATTTTTCAAATAAGTACTAAACAAAAATGTCTAAAAGACAATAATTAAACTAAAAAAAAAGTACTTCATAAAAAAACTTCATTAAATCTGAATGCATAAAAACTGTACTTAACAGTAAATCTTGTAAATAATTTGCATAAATTTTTAAAATCATAAATAAAAATCACTTTAAATCTTTCAGTAGAATCTATCATAACTTATTATTTTTCCCACTAATAACAGTCGATGATATTAATAAAGTAAAAAAAAGTAATAAAATTACATGTTTAAAAAGGTCTTATCTTTTTTTAAATATGTTAACATTTACACAAGTTCCTAATAATGTATTTTTAACATAGGAAAAATGCCAAACCTGACTAGAATTTGAATTCAGAATTTTCGATATGAAATGTATAACACTAACAATCTTCAACAGATACAAAGTATAAATTCGAGCAGTAAATTAAAAACAGATTACATTATTTTCAGTGGAGTAATCTGTAAATTTCTAATTTTTAACTAATTCATTTAAGATAATAACAATAGTTATTAATTAAAAAATTAAACATTTTATTACTTTTAAGTTATCCTACAAAGTATGATGGTAAATTTTATGCACGGTTAATAACAAGTAATAGGTTAGTGATTAAGATTCAAAATTATATAAACTGCATCAAAAACTGTTTTACAGAATGTGTATTATTAACTAAAGAAAAAATATTTTTCAGGAGGTATTTCCATGTCAACTTAAAGGAATGTTGTTCTTTAACTGTCCATCAACAATACATACCTTCACTGCAATTGTATTTCCTCTTCTATCAAAGAAAATAAAAGAGAGAGTAAGTTGACTTGTTATTCAAAATAATTATACTGAAGCAAATTATTTAAATATTTCATCTGTTTCTTAAAATCGGAAATCACTACAAGAAAGATACATTCTAAAAGATTTTATTAATTAATTATACTTTATTCAATAATTACTGATTGTGATAAATCATAAAATTTTAACCTTCAGCTTTATAAAAAAAAATTATGGGAATATATACAAAATAAATTGTTTTATTACTATTTTAATTATTCTATTACTTTATATTTTTCAATTTTAAAGATGGATTTTTATTTAAACTTTCATATTTTATATTAGAAATTATATTTTATATACTAGACCACTGATGTGTTCATCATCCTCAAAGTTGTGATAATATTAAATAGTTTACACATATTTATTAAAGAAAAAAGTATTAATCATTTTACTTCATTATATTTCTGATGCCAAGCTGACAGAAATACAGACAAACCTTCAGAATTATAGGCCTTCTAGGTGACTGAAAAATAACTTACATCCCCTCTAACCTTTTTTATAATTGAGATAACTGAATGCAGTTTCCAGCATTCTTTCTTGTACCAAGGGGCTACTTTAATTGGCATTTATTTCACTCTTTCTGAATTTTGGGACAGCAGGGTGTGGGAGGCAACTCAAATACTTCAAATGGGACCAATGATCATCTCATATATCATTTTAAAGAGCACAATGAGACAAAAAAATAATACAGTTAAAACTAAATTCTGATCACCCAATCCAAAATGGCAGCCAACAGTGTGTCTGTTTCACATAACTACAACAATGGTTGTATTTTACTTTAATTTATTTGTTATTGCTTGTTGTAAGCTTTACTTAATTTTTTTGTTATTTGAGGTACCCCAATTCTTTCTCTGGGAATCTTCTTTGGTAGGGGTGGCTCAAAAACTTTAAATGGGATATATGATCATCTGATACAATGTTTTAAGGTCTTTGTCTTTTCTAAGCAAGCAAAATGATATCAAAAAAATTAAACTAATTAAACTCTGACTGTTAAAACCAAAATGAAACAATAAATGTCATTGTGTAAATTAAAAATTGAAAAAATTAATTATTAATTTTTTTCAAATATTTATTTTAATTAAACTTTTAATCTTGAATTTAAAAATTATTAAATAATCAGATAATAATTAATTTACTCATTTTTTAACATTAAAATTTTATTTCATAAGAAACCTTTAAGAAAACATTTTTTATTTCATAACTTGTCAATGTCACATTCTGATCAACAGTTAAACAAAGATAAGTTACATTTTTCAAAATTTATATTCATTGTTGATTTTTTAATAAGTAGCTCAAAGTGTAATTGCATTAGTATTGTTCTTGGATGAACTTTTGCGCTTTTTTTAAAAACTTAAAGCTTAAAGAGTTTAAATTACAAAGGTAAAAATAAAAAAAGGGAAAAAGATTTAGAAATCAAAATTAAAAAAAAAAACCTTAATTTCTACAAAAAAAGTTTAACCTGAAACCTATTTTTGATTTTTACCTTAGTTAAAGAACCATAATCTACTAAAAATTATGAGTCTCTTATGTAAAAAACAATGTTTTTTTTTCCAATTCAAGAAAGAATAGAAATAGTATTTTTATTTGGGGAAATAAAAACATACAAAGGAATAGCTAATGAATGCATTTTATGTGCAGCATTTTAATCATATAATCTTCAGGATCACAGTCACAAATCTAAGAGAAAATTTCTAAAACACCATAGTAGCATTTTATATGATAAAAGGCCTAACTGACCCAGTATGGATGAAGTTATTGAAGAAGGAATATTAGCAATAATTTCTGTTATAATTAGCAATAATAATCAACAATCGGCAACAGCGACTGTACAAAATAATAATTTATCTAGGTGGTCGGTATAAAAAATATACCATCAATATGAGATTCAATTTGTACAAAAACTTATTGAAGATGATTTTGCTAAGAAAGGTGAATTCAGTGAAATTTTGACACAGAGATTAACAGCAAGAACTATTTTTCTCTTCAACATATTGTTCACTGACAAAGCTTCATTTACTTTATATATAGCTGTTAACAGATATAATAGTAGGTTACTGGTCAAAAGAAAATCGTCACTGGTATCGTAAAATCAAATCCAGCATCTAGGGTAGTTAAATGTACGGACTGGAATAATAGATGATACACTTCTTGGACCAATTGTCATTAATGGTAACTTAGATGGTGTACAATGCTTGGCTGAACAAGCAGATAATCCCAGCTCTCAACAATGTCATTGAGATACCTCTTACATACACCATTCATGACAGAAGATGTGTTTTTCCACTTAAGATTGTGCTTCTCTGTGCTACACCTGCAATGTGAAATATGCATTGAAGCAGCAGTTTCCAAATTATTAGATATTGACGTGGCAGTATTAAATGGCCTACAAGATCCTCTGACCTGAACCCCTTGATTTCTTCCTGTGAAAATTTTAAAATCCATTGTTTATAGCTCACAGCCATCTTCTTTCAAATAATTAAGGAAACGCATTGAGATAGAATGTAGGAAAATTTCACCAGAAACTTTTCACAATGTGGAGAGAACCCTTTAAGCAGTATATGTATTACGGCATGGACGAACAGGGAGGGCAGTTTGAACATTTAATATAAGGTGAGAAGCAATAACATTTTTTAATTGAAATAATTTTATTTGTTAATATTTTTAATTCATGAGATTGATTACAGGATTTTTTAAAACAAAAGATAAAATTAATTACACATGAAAAAATAACTGCAAACTGTTATTTAGTTAAATTAAAATAAAATTCTTCAAGACTGTAAGTTTAATTAAACAAAGTATTTGAAACTTTTTAATAATTAATTTTTGCAATTTGTAATTAATGGTACCTATTTCTTTATTACAAGGTGTGTGAGAAAAGTAATGAGACTAACTTTTCACTTACCAAAGTTTTTATTTTTTTCAAACAACAATATTATCCCCTTCAAAGTAGTTCCCTTGGGCAGCTATACACCGGCGAAGTCATTGTTCCCAATCCTGGTAGCAGCGCTAGAAGGCTTCAACTGGTAGGGCTTTTAACTGGTCGGTCACAGTCTTTTGAATGTTCTCCAGAGTTCCAAAATGACGTCCTTTTAAGACATGTTTCAATTTCAGGAAAAGAAAAAGTCACAAGGACTCAAATCAGGTGAATAGGGGGTTGAGGAACTGTAGGAATGCGTTTTGAGGTCAAAAATTCCCTGATGGAAATGGCCGTATGAAACAGGGCATTGTCATGATGAAGCATCCACTTGTCTGCAATGTCTGCTCTCACACGAATCACTCTTTTCCTGAGCCTTTCAAGTACACCTTTGTAAAACACTTGGTTGACAGTTTGTCCTGGAGGAAAAAATTCTTTTTGCATGATACCCCACTGTCAAAAAAGCAAATCAGCATGGTTTTGATCTTTGATTTGCTCATTCAACATTTTTTCGATTGAGGAGATGACAGAATGTGCCACTCTTTGCTTTCTTTCAGGATCATACTCAAATATCCAGGATTCAGCACCTGTGATCACATGATTGAAGAATTCTTGATCATTGTCAACCCTCTCAGAAGATCAACGCACACATTTCTTCGACTGTCCTTCTATTCCGTTGTGAGCTTTTTCAGCACCAATTTCGCATGTCCAAATCGTCTGTCAAAATTTGATGTATGGTGAAAGTGTTTAAATTTAACTGTTCACTCATCATCTTTGTTAAACGACAGTCTGATCTCACAAGAACCCTCACACACTCAACGTTTTCGTCAGATTTTGAAGTTTAAGGTCTCCCTGAGCGAGGTTTATCTTCAACGTGTTCTCGGCCTTCCAAAAATGATTTGTGCCAGCGGAAAACTTGTGCTCTTGATAAACAATCTTCCCCATAGGTCTGTTTCAACTTTTCAAAGGTCACACTCGCGGATTCCCCAAGTTTAACATAAAACTTGATTGCACAATGTTGCTCTAAATTCCGATGCTCCATTTTTGTAACATACAACTTCACTGATGGCGCTGTCAAAAATAATGTGTTGGCTGAACGAAGTTGAAACTCGTGCTGAGCATGTGGAAGGGATGAACAAACCGGACTAGCACAGACCGGTAGACACAGTGTTGCCAGATCGCTCGCAGTGTTACCAATCTCATTACTTTTCTCACACACATTTATTATGTATTATTATGTATTTCTAAATTATAGTCACTATTTTGGTTTAAACAGTCAGAATTTAATTTTTTTGACACCATTTTGCTTGCCTCACAAAGATTTTTAAAACTATGTATCACATGACCATAAATGCCATTAAAATCTCTATTAAAAAAGTTAGAGGGGATGTAAGTTACTTTTCAGCCACCTAGTGTATAAGATTATGTATTCACTCAAGCTGAACTATTGGTTTTCGTCCAAATATTAGATCTTATTTATCACCTGGAAAAAAAGGTTCAATAACAATTTCAACAAACAATTTGTACAAAGAGTTTCAAATATTTCTTATTTTAATTCTTCTGCCGTGAAATCTTTAACTAAAATTCATTCATCACATGTAAATTACAAAATAATATATTGTACACCAAGTTGGGGGAAGAAAATTTTGGGTTGAAATTTCAAAATTTTCTTGGAGTTATATATATTTCTACTTGCTTTAATTTTCATCACTTAACCTTTTTTTTTTCTAAAATTCATCCTGAAAATGTAAATTAAAAATAATTTTATCAAACGGAGAGCAGATTTAATATTTTGCCCTATTACATTTTTATTTACATTCTGAATAAGTATCATGCACATATTTTTTTTTGTCAAATGGTAAATTTTTAATGTGATTAAATAGCATAATAAAATTTAAAAGTCTGATACATTTAAATTTAGTTTAACAACTTAATTTTCATGAAAACATATTTTGGGATTTCCCATTAAAATCAACCTTAAGATGGCAAAACTGGATTTCTAGTATACTGTATATTCCAAAATTATTGAAAACATTTAACAAAAGTAACATGTGAAGGAATAAACTTCAGAGAGAGATTCTATTCACTGAGCCAAAATTCAAACTGCCTTTACATAAATGGGATATTTAATGCAATGTTACAGCTACTTGAGAAGCCTAATGTAATGGTTTTACCCATATTTAAAGTTAGATGGTACAATCTATCCAGTGAATATTTTTTGAGCTGTTATCATACAATTCTCAATTAATCTTCTATAATTTTGACACAAAGTTGCATTTGAATATGTGAGTGGTTCCTTTATATACCTATTATTTATATGCCTAAGATGTCACAGGTAAAAACAAGTTTTTTTAAAAAACAGCGCTATCTGTTGGATGTAAAAACAACACACACTATACTAAATATTTTACGATTCTACTTCACTATTTCTGATATGTGTCTGCTATAAGTTAAAAAGCTACTGGACTGATTTACACACGGAGAAAAAGGGAAAAAGGGAAAAATTGAAAAAGGTAAAAAAGAAGAAGGTGAAAATGGGAAAACGGTAAAAAAGGATATGGAAAGGAAAAAGGGGGAGGGGACACAAGTGAAAGGGTAAAAGAGAAAGGTTAAATTTTGTGAAGTTTGTTATGTTCATTTTGTTAATGTTTTATCAAACTTTCAATTGTGTTCATTTAATCTATATATATATATATATATATACTGAAATCTAGCAATAGTGAAGCATTGACAGGTCTGCTAGTTTTAAATAATTATTTTCAGACACAGATACAGTTGTGTAGTCTGCGAAAAGGGTTACAATGAATGGCTCAAGATTTTGAGGCAGGTAATTAATAAACAACAAAAAAAATCACAAAGGACAGAAAACACTTTCCATGTTCAACATCTTGAAATGAGGACTTAGTATTATATGTGTATTCTTATCAAAAGATGAAACTTCAACTACTAGTTTATGGTTGCTAAGGGTATGACTTTAACCAATTGTAACCAGCTCCTCTGATAACATAGCTACTAAGTTTTTTATCAGTAAAATATTTGCAACTAAATTGAATGCTTTACTGAGATAGTAAAATATCTGGGTAAGATTATCTGGGTAATATCTGGGTATTTTTCCTAAAATGAAATATTAGAAAAGAAAGGATTAAATTTCTCACACGGCTTTAGATTTGTTCGAATTCAGTACTAGATTATTGTAATTTTACAACACATTCTTTCATATGAATCGTTAATTTGAGTAGATTTGAGCAAAGTATGCAAATATTTTTAACAATAGGAAAAACAATTTCATAATCTCTATAAAGGTTTTATGTAGAACACTAGGCATTTTGATGGGTATCTCCATCTTTTTACCAGTGAGAATTTTTTTTTTGGAATTTCCTTCAATTTCATAATTGCATGTAGTGAAAAATCACAAAAAAATCTGCTCCCCCTGCCAAAAAAAAAGTATTGAACCAAGTCAGTTTTCAATAATGATTTAAATATTTCTTTTCTTGAAATCAAACCGATACTTTTGTTAATTTCAATTTTCTTTTTGTTAATTTCATTTTTTTGTGATTTTCCTTTTTCAACAGTTGATTTTGCTGTTGAAAAATTAGAATTTTCATATATCATGTAGCATACTTCATAGACTTGGACTTCGGATGATCCGATTATTACCTTAATTCACTATGACCTCAAAGTAGAAAAAAAATAAAAATTCCTAATAATTATATGTACTTGCTATTATTATAACTGAAAAAATATAAAAAATCAAGATTCATATCTTTCAGGTTTCAAGAAAACTTTTTATTACTTACTACAATGAATCGATCTACTTACACTGTAACCCCCAATTCAAAAACTTAGTGAAAAAAACTCACAAAATATTATTGCAAATTTATTAATTCTACATAAAAATCTGATTACAACAAACATAAAATCCATCTTGAATAATAATAATCTTTCTAATCCAGTACAATCTTGGTATTGATCTATCTACCTCTACACCACAATTTCACAGAGGCAACTTTGCAAAATAAAAAATAACATGAAAATTTCTTCACAACCTTGGTGTATATTATTAATTGAAAAGTCTTTATAAACCATATCCATATAAATTTAAATAAATAAAAAAATATCAAACTGACCATAATATCATAGAGATCACTGGTCTTAAACGCTTGTGATTTCTTTATATGGAGTTCCACACAGATCGATCTATATCTCTCAGGCTGATAACATGGAAGAGATTTGAAAGGAAGAATCAACAATACAATTAACATCAAAAAGTAATATATTAAAATAGATGGTGATTTGCATTGTACTCGGTAAGAGTTAGATTACCACCTAGACAGTGTACATACTACCAATTGAAGCTCATGTTAAATACTTGTGGATTTCACACCAAAAGCAACGTTAAAGTAAGAATTTATCTTAGTGTGGAAGAATCATAATCATAAGTAGGTATGGTAGATAGATAGGTATAAGTAATTATAGGTATAATAAATATTCTATAATCAAGTTTGAAAAGATTTTTTATTGATACCTGTGTTGTACTATTTAATTCAGTCACTACAAATCTATTTTTTTATTTATTTGTTTTATTATTATTCACTAGATACATATAATTAGTGGAGATCACACAGAACTGTATAAGTTCTTTGATAAGAAAATATTACCAAGAGATTACGGCGGAGAAGAAGCAAGTATTGATGAACTAAGTGGTAACTATGGCAGACAATGTATAACATATACTAGCACTTAAGATAAAATTAATGAACCATATCACAGAAACTTACTTCATGTATTAATCTATTTATTTATCTTTAATTTAGTTAGAATTAAATTTTCGGTACTCAGCAATGAACTTCTTGTACACCGACCAACTCTGATGGGTAGATTATCCTTTCTCAGATCCTCTTTCCCTTATTTATCCTCAATTAACTCACCATTATCAGTTAGTTCTCTGAATGTAAGTTTGACCATTCTAAGATCTTCATGCTGAAAATTCAAGGACCATAAACAGCCAATATATCTAGAATATCTGATAGGGGATTTGCTATGGACCTATTTGAGGTTTATTTCTTGCCTAATGGGTGCAAATTAAATGCAGTGGTTAAAGTGCATTTAACCAGGTAAAGACAAGTATCTTTTGGCCCCCAAAATAAAAACCATCTCTTTTATTTTATGAAAAAAGAAATAAATTGATAAAATAAAGTAATTAGAAATAAGCCCTGAATAAGATAGAAAAAAGCATTCTGTATAACTTGATGGTAGTTAAAACACCTTTACATCTCAAAGAATAGCATCCTGGAAACTGAAGGAGAAATGAACTAAAGATAATACATCAACAATCAAGGTCACGGTTTAATGAACTGGTTCTTACAGATTATCAAAATCAAACAATGGCAGCAAAATTTCACAGAATCCTGTTTTATTTTGTATAAGCTAATCATTACAGCAATCAATCCATTAAAACAACAAAAATTAAATAAATGTGAAAAAATAAGAATATTAATAACATTTAATGTAAATAGCATTTAAAAAATTACAACTCAAATTTAAGCTTTTTTCTCATGTTAAACAAATTACATTCATGCTTTAATTAAATTATAACATGTGTTTCTCTCACACTTTCATGAATACTATATGTAATTATCATTATTACAATTAAAAAGGTACTTATTAAAATAGACAAAGTACTTATTAAAGTAGTACTTATTAAATATTCATGTCAACACAATTAAGGTAAATATAGAATAATACTAATTTCAATAAGAAATATGCAGAATGTTTCAATAAGTTTCTCCCAAACTTATATAATTGTACTCTTCTCATCAAAATAATGATAAAAGTCTATATATAAACATATGTTTGAAAATGTTTTGTTTTTAGGTTACAAGGATTTTGCTTAAATTTGAACTCTAAAGATCAAATAATACTATATTGAAATAGTTCAAACAAAAATTATTGAGCAAAATTCTTGGTTTTAAAATACATAACAAATTTGGGGGTAGTAATGGGTTCTAGAATGGTGTCTTCAGTGGTTTCCAAGAAAATTGTTTTAAAACCATAAAATTTAAAGTTGAAAAGCACACTTCTTTTTTAATTTTGATGTAAATATACTTGGTTAAATTGTCAATTTTTCATTAAGCTTGCATATAAAATCACTAATTTTGCCCAATAATTTGTGCCCACATCAATTTAATCTAGCATTATTTGTTCTTTAGAGCTGATGTCTTTCATTAGCCACAATCTAAAAAGTAATGCATTTCCTGACCTGCATATATTTATACAGTGTATAATACTTTTTTCCAGATGCCTGGGAGAAAACTATAGAATCCTTTAATGAATGGCTAATAAGTAGAGGATCATTACTTGTTGATGAAAGCAAACGTCCAGAAAAAAGTGAAAACAAATGTACAGAACTCTTTGGTCCAGAAGGAAGTTTCCGACAATTAGAAATAGACTAACTGAATTTCTAACCGATATTCTTTTACTTGGTAAGAAGCTCATGTGATTTACTTAAATAAGCAATTCAACAGATTAATATGAACATTCATACCAATGAGTTTAAAATTTAATAAGGTAATAAAGTGTCTTTAAAAGATTTTTTAACATGTCTAGCGTACTCTTATTATCAATTATGAAAAATCCACAAACATGCTAAAATAGCAAGTTTAAAATAAACTTAAAAGTTAAATTTTCTGATTTCATCATCAATTTTCATTGATTCATCATCATAAATAAAATATCAATACAGATATCAGGTATCTAAAATATTAGGTGACTATTGCTGTTCATGATCACTCCTGTCCCTGAATAAAGAATCAGTTATGACAATTATTAGATTTATCACACAATGACAGTAATTTATTAGCTGATATTGCAATATTTTGTAATTGATAATGAATCCAAGGTTCAAAAATAATATTATGTAGATCGGTAAACAGGATTGCTATTTTGGAGTGTTGAATGGGTTTTTTCTTCAATATTTATTAATTACATATATATATATACATATATATATTACAGTGTTGAGAGACACAACCAAATTTTTCAGTTTGTACTGTATATTGTGTCAATACACTTTTTGAAAAATAGTTTGTTTTTTGTCAACAGGTGAACTTCCAAAACATTATTATTGGCTGATCACCACCACAAAGAAAGTAACACAGCACTATAGTTTACTTAATTTAATTTTGCCAAAATATGAAAGACAAACCATTAAATTCTAAAAAGTACAATAAGCAACAAAAAAAAAAAAATAAAGGCATAAAAATATTAAATACTGGTAGTTACCACAAGGACCTGACTGAAGTACAAATATATGTATAAATGCTCATCACAGTAAAGCTTTCAACATCATATTATGTAAACATAACCTTTAGATGTCATGAAACTTTATTGAGTCCTTTCAACAGTAAATAGAAGGGAGACTCCCTCAAATAATTGTGGATTTCCCTTAAAAATACAAAGTAATTAGTAAATGACAGAACTAATCGGCAGATGACTTCTCCATCCAGCAAGACATAAATTAAACCTATTAATAGGCCTACTAATTTTCCCAGCAAAACATTTATACTTTTGTTCATAAAATAATTATACAGTTATAAACGTAATAATGTATATTAATGTAATGTAGTTTTAAATATACTTATTTTGGTCATAAAATAATAAATATATAAAAATTCATATAAACTGATGACAAAACATATATTATTTTATTTCTTTGCACCAATCAAACTGGATTTTTTAAAATAGATGAACAGGTGAACTGGTTACAAATCTGGTATTTGATATTGCCTAAATTTATAATTAAAACAATTTGGAGGAAAATCCCATACATAGCAAATTGAAATTGGGTTAAGAGTTACATCACCATTGCAGATGAAAACAGAGAGCTGGTAGTAAAGTGGATTCAATTGCAGCGAACAAACGGCTGCCTAATATGATGGGATGGCACATACCTAGATGATTGTAATTTACTATAATACTGTATTTCTCCTTTCCTAACTGAACTTGTCGACTTTAGGAAGACAAGACACATAAATGTGTGCATGTGTGTGACACACACACACACACACACACACACACACAGTGAAGTAGTTTGCCAATTTACCTCTAGTCACTAGTGACATTGGTTGAAAGAGATTATACATCACCTAAATACTCTTCTTAACACGTAGTATAAGTACTCATAGCTACTAAACAGCTTTATGACTAATCACTACCTGTTTTTCTCTTCAGAAGAAACTAATACGATAAAGCCACAGTACACCAATGGCTAAAAGAAAAATTGAGAGCATGACATCGCAAACAAAATCAGATTGAGCCAACAGAAAGCACTAATCAAAACCCTAAATGTAATAATCTCATATTTTTAAATGACAAAAAGGTAACGATGTGAATGGGAAGGAAGATATTTCCAGAAAGAACACGAACAACGCTTGTCGAACGCTTCCGTCAAGCGTTTTGGTCAAAACATAATATTACCAGACAGTAGATGAAGAAAACTTAACTCACTTACTAACTAACTAACTTACTAAATTCCAGTTGAATTTTATTAATTATTCGATCGAAGGTTTAAAGTTAATTTCCATCATTCTCTGTTTGGTCCTAACGTCAACAAATTAGAATGTGGCGATCCACGCAATAATCAATGAAAAATAAAATCATGAAAACGGCCATAGCAGAACACACCACAGAAACACGAATCGAGTAGTGTTACCAACAATTGAACGAGCTAGCGTAAAAATCTGCTTGCTCCTGAGTATGAGCGCTGGGCCAAGTACGTCTCGCACAGATATATATATTTCTGGTTTTTTTTTAACAGAAATAGTCAAGAAAATTATCTAGAAACATTACATTTGCCTACATAAGCCAATGTAACGAAAACCTATCAAGAACATGAGTTTAATATTAAACGGTCTCACAGTAACAAACATTTCGAAAATATGTCATTTCGAAAATTAATTCGGCCAGTCACGCGATGTTCATCGTCTAAGATGTCAAAAGATAACATACTCGTTTGCATTGTTTTTTTAGCAGAAGTATTTCTAAATCAAGATGTAACCGACTTTTGACTTATGTTCAACTAACAGGCAAGCGTTTTGTAATAAGAAAATTCCTCCGTTGACGAAAACAAATGGTTTTTAATAGCCAACAAAACCACAAGGATTGCTGGATCCATTTAAAAAGAAAATCTATCTTCAAAAATATTCATTCACATACGACGACTAGGCAATAGGCGGGCTGTAACGGTTAAAATGGTGAACTCATCCCCACTTATAAAACCTTTTAAATCGAATGTTTGTTATCAATAGGAGTTCTGTTTAAAAAAGAACCCAACTTTTTTAATTACGCGCCAACAGAGATATTTAGTGACGTGCGGTTGGAAGTATTGTGTTCCGCATAAACTCCTCTGTAACCACATGTTCTTGGATTCTTGATGTCTCGTTCAGTTCTTTTGATATTGTTTGAGTACAACATGTTTGTGTAAGTAGCGATTTTTTGTTGATTGAACTTTTTGTCTCAATGTCAGCCGTAATCCCAGCTTACGATCCTTTTCATGAATGTTTCACCGTCATCGGCTTCTTCAAGGAGTTGCCGGAAATTGTTCACTCTATGTTCTTTCTGCTGTTCGGTCATCAAACGAGGAACAAACTTTGCTGCAACTCGATGCATGTTCAATTTGTCAGTCAGAATGTCATAGCATTACGTAATTGACATGCTAAACCTTTCTGCAAGTTCTCTGACAATCAATCGGCGATTTGCACGCACCAGATCGTTGATTTTCTGAACGTGTGTGTCATCAATTGAAGTCAAAGGCCTTCTTGGTCGAGGTTCATCTTCAAATGACTGACGACCCCTTTTAAATTGTGAAAACCATTCGCAGCATTACACACGACCCAGAGCATCATCGCCGTAAACTTGTTTTAAAACTTGAAAAGTTTCGGTGAAAGTTTTACCCATTTTTACGTTGTATCGTTGCTCCCGAAAAAGGTATATTACAAAAATCGCTACTAATATTTAAACACGTTGAACTCAAATAACAATGACACGAAAAATAAACGAGATATAACAATCCAAGAGCATGTGGTTACAGAGGTTATTTGGAACACAATGCTGCCAACCGCACATCACTAAATATCTCCGCTGGCGCGAAATTAAAAAAGTTTGGTTATTTTTTGGACAGATATCGTAGACAAAGGTTTCCAAGAAAATAATCAGGAGAATCTATTTATTTATAACAATTTTTGAAACAATATACAAAATAATGTTTTTTTTGTTTTTTTTTTTGTTTCCAAACCACTATTTTATATAATTTGAGTGATTGTATAAAAAAGGTAATTATATTTAAAAGAATATATAAAAAAAGGTTCTAAAAAGTGGAGATGAGTTCACCATTTTGACCCATTAACCACCTGACTACAATGAGGGGCAACTATGGTATAGTCGGTCAAGTTAGAGATGTGCCAGGTGTGACAACAAGGTAAATCAGCTGCCGAGACGACTGGTTAATGATTTCGCTTTCAACGTAAACATCGAGAAGAATTTGATTCAAAAGTTAGTTTACACGATGGTTTTGTTAGAAAATTCACGGTAAAGATATGGTTGAAAATTTAGGCCACAATCCTGAAAAACAAACATTATAATTAGTATACAGGATTAGTATACATTATAATTAGTAATTAGTATACAGTTTCAACGTCATTTTCAAGCAAATTGGAAATTGCTGTTGATCTAACTAATTAAATGGATACAGATGGAACTGTCAAGCAAGTATATTGAATCCTCGTATCAGAAGTTACAGCAGCATACTATTTTGTGAAACGAAGAATGTGTTTAAATAATGCACGGTCAACGAAGTACACCGATGAGCATCATGTATGATAATAATTAAACAAACAGCTTTTATTTTACATTCAACAAATATAATAAAAATTTCTTTAGAATCTGATGTGGAAAAAAGTAATATTACTAATCATGTAATATTACTTCTTTTATTATTTTTAATGATTATTACAAAAGAATTAATGAAAGTTTCTTGGCGTTCTAACTTTTATAAAAACAAACTTATCTTAAAGTACTCCTGAGCATGTCAACTCAGGAATATGATTGTGAACTCAAAATATATTGTTTAGCAGAAACAGTGTGTTTTGAAAATCTTTCTTTTTAATAATGACAGTATGTAATTTATTGTCAGAAACAGATTTGGAAAATAATAACAAAATTAGCTTTGATGAAAATTTTAATAATTTACATCTCTAAGAGAAGACTACATTTTCGATATGTATTTTTATCAAATTATGAAATTTCAACTATTATTTATAGCTGCCCCAATGAATCTTGAAGCTTTGATTACAACGGCTAGTAAGGTGCTTGTTATTCAAACTGAAAACATTGTTAAAAACCTTCACAACAAAATTAAATAATGAATGATTTAAGCTTTATTTTTTAATTAACAATTATTCATTTATGAATTAGTTTTTATTTAATCATTAAGTTTATCTGGAAATAAAATTTTCAGCATGTTACCAGCAAAGAAGTAGGTACCTACTTCTTTGATTTTTACCTACTTTGAAGAAGTAGGTATTGATTTTTGTATGTATAACTGTTGTTATAATACCATGTTTACTGGTGCGTTTTTCAACACTGGAAACTCTTATTTTTACCAAGAACGGACGATTTCAGATCTAATGCTTTGGGTCAGTAACACTGTATCCCAATAAAACCAAAAAAATCACATTTTTAATCAGTTATAATTATTTTCACAGTTTAATCCATAGATTATGATTATTTCAAATGGTTTAAAAAATAATATCACATAATTTTTATAGTTATTTTTGTGAGACTGAAATTTTAAAAAATACTAACCAAATGTTTTTTCTCATATACCGAACGAAGGGATGGGCGAAGTTTTATTTTCTTTTCACCAAAATTCATAATTTTTTTCAGGTTGTCAATTAATGGTAACAACAATGTTACCATTGCTGTTAAAATTTTGGTTGTGGTTAGTGTAGTGGAGAGGGTGGGTTCCACCCCTTTGAAAATAATTTTAAAAAGAATGGTATACATGCCTGCAAACAGAAATACGATGGGACTGATAGTCGTTAAATAAGATATGTGGTAATCTTTCAAATGATCACCTGGTATACATACATTGATATGGAGCATGATTATTATTTCATATTCTTACATAATTCTACAACTATACTTCAAATATATTGTGTTCATCAAATAGCGTCATCTATTTTTTGTTTAACATATAGATTGGTCAACATCAATTTTTACCCCCGTCTCTTTATAGAAATATGTTAAATTTAATTACTTACAGCTGTGAATTTATTGAGAAGTACATAGTAAAAATTTTCTTCTTACCTGTAAAAGAAAGAAAAGATTTATCTAATAATGAAAAAGCCTTTTTTTTAAAAAGAATATAACTAAAGTAATCCACACAGGATATCTTGTTATTCATTTCAATACAGCATTTTAAATCATATGAGAAAAATATTTATAATTTTTTTAAAATATATTGTTATGTAAAATTACTTTTATTGACATGTGAAAATGGCAACCTTGCTGTTTTTATGAAATAGACATTGTATTTATATATTGGTAATTACATATTAAAAGCATAAAGTAGTTAGTTATTTTCTCTTATGAAATATGACCTTTTCCACAAATGTGTAAAAAAAAAATTCTAATCTAAAATCTTGTACATGTTAATGAAGTTCATTTCATAAGGAAATTAACTTTATTTTCGCATACATGAATACAATATAAAAAAAATCGAGTAAAAATAATGATTAAATCATATCAATAAGGATAATTACTAAACCAAAATTTTAATTTCAAACAGAGATTAAATAATTATGCCTACACCATCCTGCAAACAGTTCAGAATTATCTACTTAAGGACTAACAAGTAAGTACAAAATAAGTATTCTAAAATGTATTTAGAAACAATGACTGAAGAACGAATTATAAACACATTAAAAGAAAATGGAATGACTGCAGTTGAATTAAAATCCATAATCTTAATACTTAAAGAATGGCTACAACAACAACATCATTTACCTCAATACATGAGTGAGTAATTAAATTATTTTTTTTTTAAATCTATCACCTATAAAGATAATTTATGTTATTTTATTTATGTTCATCTTTATTCATGAACACGGTTTATAAATAAATCATAATATTTTATGTTGTTTTAATTATTTATATTGTACAATACAATTTTACAGAAGAGTTTAATAAACAAGTTTTAAATCTGTTAAAAATTAAAAAACATGACTGCCACAAAAAAAAAAATAAAAAAATTGGATGTCCAGCCAGTACAGATCATTACATGATGGTGTAGAAGAGCAAAGCCCCTAAATTTCACACCATTGCCATTAGATCTGTGAAGGCTTTATGCCAATATAACTTGGTTAAAATATTTAACTTTTTAATAGGTGAAGGTAATATCAAAAAGCAGTATTCAATGAAAAATAGAGGTAATGATATCCTTATTGTATTTTATTGCTTAGGTGGATTCATTGATTTGAAATAAATATACAGAATACTCCATGAGGAAATGGCCATACTTCAGGAATCCATCCTACAAATGAAATACAAAAAAAGATCCATATGAATATAAAATCAAAAAACATTTCATTTTCCACCACTTACGACTGAAGGAAAATTTTTTTTTCAAAGTTTCTACAATACCAATCTCTATGGCAGAGAGGTAGTATCTCAGTCTTTCATCCAGAGATCACAGTTTTGAATCCCCAGTCAGGATGGTATTCCTGCACGCTAAAAAAATTCATAACCATCCATCAGTAACTGAAAGTGGAAATAAGCCTGTTGTTACTGTATAAATAAACTCCTTGTTATATTTCTATGAGCACCAAATTTTAGGGCAACTTCTGCTATTTTAGGAGCATTTTAATAGAAATTTTTGTTATATTTGGGTCCCAAACCTGTACCTCAATATATATTTTTTTAACTTGGAAAATAACTGTATCAAAAAAATAAAAACTTTGAATGTTACAAATTAAAACTTTCCTTAATTCCACATGTGGCATATGTAGCTTACATCCATATATATGATATATTTATATCTAATCCATATTAGGGGAAAGGTTTTCCATTTAATATTTGTTAATATTCTTAAGCTACTATCAGTCTAGGTAATCACCCTCCAGAAATAAGCTAATTTTCTACTTCCTATTATGTAATAATAAATACACTTGTTGAAGGTAAAATCTTCTTATCGTAATGTAATAATGATGACAACGATGACTACTATTTACTAAAAAATAATTAATAAAAGTTTATCAAAGTGAACAAGAAATTGTGCTGTTGTCAATTTTTTAATAAAATCATATTCAAATAGAGAGCACGGGGAAAAATTATCCAGGCCAAGAAGGAAATGCTGTGCAACCCTGCAGATTTAAAAAAAAAACTATATAGCTCAAGTCTGAATATTAGTAGGATAAAGACCAAATCGATCTGGGAATTTCATTAAAGCTATATGACTCTTCAACTATGATTCACACACAGGTTTTCAAATTTACATAAGTAGATTGGTTCTACAGTTTGCAGTTATAATTATTCATATAAATTTACAAATTGTTTAATTTAGAGTCATTTGGAATTTACAATTGTTATGAAAAGTTAGAATTTATATATCTTGTTGACTTCTTGAAACACTTAAATGTATTGCTTCATATAAAGGAAGCATAACAAAGCAAAACAGCATCAACAGATAAAACCAAAATCCATTTAATTAGAATGTACAAAATCAGCTAAACAAATTTAATGTTTACAGATTGACAGCATACCAAAAATTGTGATGATCTCACTCATAATCATTCTTTTATTTATGACATCATTACATATAAAATTCAACTAATAAACATGGACAATAAATTCTCATGTTTATAAGTAAAAACTGAAAAATGTTAGTCAAAAATTTGTCTAATTTTACTAGTGGTTATATTCTCAAAAGGGGTAAAGGCAACACAAAATAGAAAACAGTTCAAAAATAGAATAATCAGAATTCTTGATTGTGAAATACGGAGGCTGTTTCATTTAATACCTTGTTAAGTGCATAAATCTAGAGGGTAATGGGAAAAATCTCAGAATTACAAAAACATATAAACTAAAACGTAATAAATTGCAGGAAATTTAATGACAAATAGAGAATAAACACACAAACAATTTCTTATATTTAGTTCTCATAATGACATTGGCCAGCTGAAACTAAACAAAGAAGCTGCTGCACTAAATTAAGCTTCTTGCCATGAAGTGCATTCATTAAAAATGAAGAAAGTTACCTCATCAAAAATAAATAAATTTAAGTTTACAATACATCACAATCACAGACATGTCATATTGCAAATTGATTCACTTATTTTAATCTAATACACAATAAATTACTTTCAAACACTAAGTAAACAAATAAAATTATAAAAAGTGGTAACTTAAAATTATAACTAATTTACAGGTGAACAAGGATTACAGTATTTTTTGTGGGGCAGTAAATGTAGCTTGGAAAAAAGTAAACAAAAATTAGATGCTTATTTTACAATGAGATATCTGATACCTGAGTTTTTTTCCAATAGAGATCCATGTACGGAAGAAATGGTGCTTCATAGAAGAATAGTGTAAGTATAATATAAGCCAATTCAGTGAAAATAATTAATTAAATTTACTTATTTTAAAATTACCATTTATGAATTGTAAAATTATAATTAAATAATTATTTTTATTACAAAAATAAGTAGACAGTTTTTTATCTAAACTGGAAACAGAAATTGATGAAGAAACTGAAGAGATTTTTTTGAGATATAATTCCACATAATAGGAAACCTACAACATAGCTGCAGGAGTGAACATGCTGAGAACAGGCTATCAGTAGGATACTGTTTTTACGAAAAGACTATTAACAAATTTAAGATAAAAATGATATGTATAATACAAACAAGACAATTTATATTGCAGCAATTCTCTTGCATTATATATTATATATATGCACAGACAAGAATCTTGTTACTTGAACAGTTCAAGATTCGGTTACATGATCCTCGACTTCTGTTATTATTTATACTCTGACATCATTATTACGAGATGTTGTCATTAATAAAACTGTTATTTCCTAGAAAATTTCTTGTGAAGTATTATGTTCTGCAAAGAAAGACCTGTCCCTATTCATTTCATTCTGCAAAGCAGGATATAACATACCAGGGCTACTTATTAAATTGTCACATTGAAACGTTTCTCTTTTTGAAAACTAAACGATTTAGGTTTAAGTTTTTCCTTTTATTTTTTTCTAGTTTACATTTTACAATTTAATAAACTTCTGTTGTTTAATAGTATATACTCATTGCAAGTTGTTGTAGGTAATTCATAAGATATGTTAAATCTAGATACGTTATACGTATATCTTTCTTTAGCCTTTTCTGTTTAGCCTCTGGAACCACTGTAAGGTATTATTTCAGAGATGAATGAAAATCATATGTATGAATGTAAACAAGTGTATTCTTGTACACTCTCAGGTCAATCATTCCTGAGAAGTATGGTTAATTAAAACGCAACTACCAAAGAACACCAGTATCCATGATCTAGTATTCAAATCTGTATAAAAGTTACTGTCTTTACTAGGCTTTGAACCTTAGAACTCTCAATTTCAAAGTCTAGAGTTCTAAGGTTCAAATCCTAGTAAAAGCAGTTACTATCTGAAGTGAAGGCATAACGTATCTGAACTGTTTTAAGTTATGTCATTTTAATAATCATTTTATATTTAAAAAAATAATAATATATATTCATAATTTTTAGAATTATAATAATTTAGTTTACATATAGTAAAAACAAAATCTGTAACCTGTTCATTTCCTAACTGAAAATACTGTAAAATGATTTGTTTTTAATTATTTAATTGTCTTTAGGTTATTTATAGTACTTGAAGGTTACCTAGATTTATAGTAATCATTCATTAGGATGTGCCAGGTTTGAGCCCCAGTTAGGATGACATATTTTACCCGCTAAAAAATCCATCCAAAAAATCATTTAAGATAGATAAATATTTCTTGCTGATATCTGTTCAAGGTAAAAGAAGCATATGGATGATGAACTGAAAATCCCTAACTTTCAGCTGAAGTGAATCTTTAAGTCCCTTTTTTTGAGAAAGTTGTCATGAGCTTTTTAGTATATTTCTGAAAATGGTCAAAATATAGAGGCATAAATTTACTTCAAAATTTGCTTCAACTAAAGTATATTAAAAGCCAATACGTTATAGACAATTCTCATTTTTATTCTGCTTTTAAAATATTCAACTAAGATTAGTAAAAATGTATACCTTTAAATTTAATATCAACAAAAAAACTAATCAAAGAAAACGGTTTCACTAATTAGAAACCAAACTAACTAATAAGAAAGTGAGAAAAAGAAGGATGAGAACACATGGGCGCACCAGCACACACATACACATATAAAAACTTAATTTTCTATAAAATTTGTGACATGTAAGCAAGTGTATCTTGAATGATTTTGTGGAAAATTTGTTGTTGCAGGTATCTTTTTCCACTTCCACAACTAACAGCAGATGGCTACCGAGTATTTTACTTTGGATTTCATCCTTCGGCCAGTAATTTCTGCCACTTAACTCATTTCAGAAGTTTAGTAAACTTGATTGATTATTGTCTATCAAATGATTCTATAACAAATGGAACATACATAATAATAGATGGAAAAAATATAACTTTTAAACTCTTAAAACAATTCCCAACATCACAGTTCCTGAAAGCATCATCTTATGTCACTGTATGTATAATGCATATAAATACACATGTATATATAATTACAAGTTTGGCTCTATGTCAATCACTACCTACCTCATAAACAAAAACAATGAGAGAGTTTAAAAGCTATTAAAAAATCTTTTTATTGTTTTTTAAATGTAAAAGTAAATATGAATTCGTCAAATAGTTTATTAATGAAATTTATTTTATCAAACAAGTTATATTAAAAACAATTATCCAGGAAATACTACAGGAAATTTGTATAACATATAACAGTAAAATACTAAAAATGTTACACAGAATTGTTAACATTGCAAAATGCATGGTGATATCCCAGTGGCTGATTTGGGACATAATTAATTAAAAGCAAAAAAGTTACAAATAACATATGTGAGAAGTATTTTCTTTTTTGAAAACAATACTATTGCTTCCCCCTGATGTCAGTTCTATGAATGAAATAAAGTCATACTGAAGTCCTTAGGAGAAAAATTACAGAGAAATCTGTGGTTTTAAATGTGTTTTGACCAGAAAAATTGAATAAAGCAGGTTCCAGAACTGTATCTCAAGTAGCCAGAAAACTATTCCTAAGGCAAAAAAATTTCAAGTAAAATGAACCCTTTTTACAACCGTTATAAATTAGCCTAATAAAGAACATAAATTACTCATACAGAATGATTCGAAGAAACGGGAAATTTAAAAAATTAAATAACGTTAATGAAAAATTTTTTTTAGTAAACGAATTTTATTTCATGTAATTGTACAAATGTTGCCATTTTAGGATACATACATTTCAGTTTATTTTTTAAAGATGACATCTTCCAGGTGCCCTCCTGTTCTACGTAAACACTCACGAAGTCTCTTCGTTAAATTGTTCATGGTTTGACGTAAGATCTCAACTGGAATTTCCGCAATTGCTTCTCGGATCTTTGCCTTCAGGTCTTCCGTTGTAGCAGGTCTACTGTGGAACACTTTACTTTTAAGGTGACCCCACAAAAAGTAATCGCAAGCTGAGAGATCAGGCGATCTGGGAGGCCATCTAATGTCACCATTTCGTGAAATGACACGTTGTCCAAACAATCGGCGTACAGCTGCAATCGATATTCGTGCAGTATGTGATGTTGCTTCGTCTTGTTGAAACCAGGCTGTGTTAAAAATTGGTGGAAATCTCTTTTGTTGTTCCACAACAAAGGTTTCAAGCATGGCTACGTAACGAGTCGACGTCACTAATCACAAGACCGTTGTCATCCTCAAAAAAGGGTTATAGGGCCTATAACACCGTAACATGACATAGCACACCACACGGTCACTTTCTGGCTGTGCAACGGACGCTGGTGTAGCTGCGTAGGATTTTCTTCTGCCCAGTATCTGAAATTTTGCTTATTAACAAATCCACTGAGGTGGAAATGCGCTTCGTCTGACATCCATAGTTCGTGAACAAACTCTTCGTTATCATTTATCTTCTGAAGCATTACATTACAGAATTGTGCTCGCACAACTGCATCGTTCGGTTTCAGTTCCTGGACGATCTGCAACTTGTATGGATGGTATTGCAAGTCCTTCACTAACATTCTTCGAACACTTGAACTATGCAATTGTAAAAATGCTGAGAGACGACGGACCGATGTGGACTTCGTGTGACAGCATCTTGTAAACCTTGGACATTCTGTGGCGTACGGACGGTTCGCTCACTGCCTGGAGGTTCTTTTTCATTGCCGAACCAGTTTCCTCAAAATTAGATATTCATTTTTTAATTGCATGTGCTGGTGGAACACGGTCGTGCCGTCCCAGATTAAAAAGACGTTGAAATTCTCTACGCGATCCCTCCACACTGTCATTGTTTTTTCTAAAACGCTTTGATAGCAAATGCACGTTGCGCACCACTCCAAGGATCTATGATAACTAAATGGCAGGTTAGGTTAGAGAGGCTGGAGCCACTTATCAAGTGGTACCAATCGCCCACCGCTTCCAACGCAGCATTCAAAATTTCCCGTTTCTTTGAATCAGCCTGTATATAAAGCAAAAAATCAATACTATGTAACAAAATATTCTATTTAAATAAAAAATTATTAATAAACAAAATAAGACAAATAGTTACTGTTTAAGTAATCATTGCATAGGATTTTACAATTTTTAGCTTATATAAACAGTAACAGAATGTACACTTTGGATGTAATTAAAAAAATATGAATGCAGATGCATTTACATTATGATTTGATTAGTGAATATTAGCAACAGAGGCCACCAGTCACTTCTTACCACTTTGGATTTATACTAAATAAATTTCAAATTAAAGGACCTACCATCATTACTTTATTTAAATCAAATTCATTTAATAACACAAATGGTCTGAATTCTAAATCATACACAGATCATATGATTGCATGCTTTCACTTAGCATAAAAGTGTATCTTAATATGTTCATATTGTACATATCTTAAACATTACTCATATCAATTATGCATTTGTTTCAGATAATACAGTACGACGTAGAAACTTAATAAAAACTATTTTTAATAAAAAATATGTATTAATATCACAGTAAGTATATGTTTACTGAATTTATGAAAGTTTTTCAGGAGGTATTACCATTGCGCCTGAAAGGAATCTTTTTCATTAACACACGATCAGTTTTTGATTACATTACTGCAATTTTTTTTCCATTTTTATCACAAAAAATACGAGAACGAGTAAGTTAATTTCTAATTTTATGTTGTTAAAACTAAATACAAAACAACATATTTTTCACAACAAAACATCTGTCTTTTATTCATTCTTGCTCCGTGTTTCCATCACTTACAAATCTTTCAACTATCTATTATTTTCATTGCACTGTGTTCTTCCTAAATTTTTATATTGACAATGATCAATCATTTTCATAAACTTCAACTACACAATTGTGTAAACATCAAAATGCATCAAACACCGACTCTATGAGTGAAATGAACTATACAAATTTCAAAATACAACTAACCGGTACAAAATCTAACCATACATCTAACCGGAAAAAAAAATACACAATTATTATTTTAATAACAGTGACATTTATTAGCATCACGTCCATATCCTTATAAACTATACCTTAAAATTACTAATTACAAATTACAGTTAAGATTATATTATAAACTAATGAACATAAACACATATTTACATTAAGTTTATCCAAGAATTTTGACAAAATATGTTTTTAACTGTATTTATCTTCTTTTTTTTTATAAATATCCTCTTACAGATATTTATATTTACTGCTTAACCTATATTTATAATTAACTAAGTTAATATCAAAAATTAACTAGATGTAATGTAGCATTGTAAATAACTTAGCTAACTTAGTTTTATTGATAATATTATAAACTATAAAAAATAATAATAATAAACACTGCATCTTTAGAGACAGCAAAAACTAAAGATGGAATCGAGCATTTCTTAATCATCCATCTATTAGAAAAATGCACAATCAGACAATAATCTAGCGGAGATTCTTGCTAAAGTTGATAGAATCATATTCATGTTTGATTCCTCCCCCTCCCAACAATTCATATTACTAATCATATGCAATCTATTCAGTACGTTCAAACATAAACGTTTGGGTAATTTTAATTGTTTACTCCACATTATTTTCATCAAAATACCAAAAAATGTTATGTGGTTTATGAAAAAAAACTTCTGAGAAAGCTGATAACTCTATGTTCGCAAAATAGAAAAGCAGATAAAACATTCCATATAACAGTTTTAAGGACAAATGTTTTGATGATAAATGAGATTATATAATTAGAATTCACATTACTCTGGTGTAATAAGAAAATTCTCAGATTCTATACTGGTCAGGTGTAACATAATATTGCAACTTAAGCACAGTTCACTATTCTCTACATCAGCACTCATTACAGATAAAGATGGAAACTGAAGGCACTAGACTTGTCTTTGGCTGATTTCAAAATTAAACAGAAGGATATTATATTATATTACATCTAGTATTAATGCATCTAATAACCAAGATAAAAATATTAAAATAATACCCATGTTTTAATGGATATGAAAAGAGTGATTAAACTCTCAACAAGAAGTATTATTCTTGATTTTATAGATATGGATTCCATATTAGAGAACATTCACTGACTAACAAAAAAAGTAAATTATATTATTATTATTATGTTTAGAAAATTAAAATTACTCAATTTTTTTTTACCAATGATGGAATAGAGATGTCATATGTGTTTGGGGGTAGGAGGTTTTTTTTGCGTGTGTATGTGTGTGTGTGTGTGTGTGTGTGTGCGCGCGCATGAGCATGTCTGCTCCATTTTCCTTAAAAAATACTGGGCCAATTTTGATGCACTTATATGCATTACATAAGTATCACTTCAGAGCAGGTTCTTAGACACATTTTATGGTTGCAGCATTTCTATGCTGCAGTAGATGTGTTTCTCTAAAACAGTCAGGCGGATTTTGATCTGGTTTTTTACATTACATAGGTTTCACCCCAGCATGTTCTTAGATTAGTTTTACGGTTATAAACTGCCAGGGGACGCTGCAGTAAATATATTTCTTCAAAACAGATTCGTGGATTTTATAAATTTTTACTTTTATCAGTTTTACAAAGAAATCTTCACCTCACAAAAAACTGTATTCAAATGTATTTACTATTTTTTTATTAAAAAGTTTTAAGCTTTACATTTTGTTAAAATAAAATTATTTGTTTACTAGGTACATCAATTTACTGATCATACAGAACTGTACAAATTCATTGATAAGAAGATATTACCACAAGAATTCGGTGGTGAAGAAGCAAGCATTGATGAATTAAATGGTAACTATAACAAAAAATATACATTACATAGCACCATAACCCAAAAATAATTAATCACAAACACATGATTTTAACTCTAGGAAATGAAATTTATTATTCTTATTACTGAATAGATGAAATATTAAACAAAAGTTGGTTAATAACTATTATAAAGAATCTTAAATTATGAACATAAATGGATCCCTTAGATATTTTCAGTTCAGTAGCACCCTCATTGTGCCATATTATATCTCTTGAAAATTATAAGAATAAATCCTATGGTGAATGTCAAGTTTAATTTGCAAATTACTGCACAACATTAAAATTAAACCATTTTTAGCCACATTTAACATTTGAATGAGTTACTTCATGCTATTTTTAATCAACAGCAAATGAATACGGGGTGATCATATGAAACATTACCACATTTATTATTCAAGAGCTATCAGTCCCGCCATATTTCTGTTTGCAGGCATGTATACCAGTCTCAGGGGGGTAACCTTTTTAAAAGTATTTTCAAAGAAGTGCAACCTTCCCCCTTTATTACACCGACCCAACTCAGAGATCTTAAATGGCAATGAAAACAGTTAATTAAATTAATTGACAACCCAAAAAAATAATGAACTTAGGTGAAAAGAAAATTAAAATCCGCCGACCCCTTCACTCAGTATGTGAGAAAAACCATTTGGGGTAGTATTTTTTTAAATTTCAGTCTCACAAACATAACTATAAAATTACATGATACTACTTTTTAAACCATTTGAACTGTGAAAATTATTTTTTAAATTACCAACACAACAAGATTTCACCCTTACATGTTTCCTAAATTTTCAAGAGTTGAAACCTTTTTTTTTTTTTAGGTGAAACAATGTAGTTTGTGATACTTCATTGGAAGCCCTCTTAATAATGGCTTAATGTTATTATTTTTGTGAAACTGAAATTAAAAAAAAAATACTACTCAAAATGATTTTTCTCACATACCAAACGTAGGGGTGGGCGGATTTTAATTTTCTTTTAACCAAAACTCATTATTTTTTCAGGTTGTCAATTAATAAAATTAAATGTAACATTGATATTTAAAGTTTTTGAGTTGGCATAGGTGTAGCAGCGAGGGTGGGTTCCACCCTTTTGAAAACAATTTTAAAAAGATTCCCCCTCAAAATGATATACATACCTGCAAACAAAAACACAATACGACTGATAGATGTTGAAAAATAAATGTGTTAACTTTTCAAATGATCACCCAGTACACTCAGTGATACTACAAAGGAAACAATGCAAATTTTTGAATATGACAAACCTATTCAATTATTACAGAAAGAAAGATATCCTGTATAAAAAAGATAAAAGATAAAAAATCAAGACCATTTAATAAATAAAATAAATATAGTAATGAGCACAACACTTCAGAATTTTATTTCAGTAAAACTTGTATGATCAACTTGCTAACTAGCACCACTATTCCTATTCAATAGTGATCAAATGATTTTAAACTCTTCTCATTTGTTTGTAAATACTATGCATTACTTGCAAGGGTTCCCCTTAAAATGGCATTACTAGAAATAAGTTTCAAATTAATATAAATCTAATAAAACTTTTCAGTAAATGAATAAATTGTAACAAAAAATCTATTTCTTCCAGATGTCTGGGAAAAAACTATAGAATCTTTTAAGGAATGGCTCATAAATGAAGGATCCCTGCAACCTGATGAGAGCAAACGTCCAGAAAAAAGTAAATCCAAGTATTCAGATTTGTTTGGAGTAGAAGGAAGTTTCAGAAAAATACAAATAGACTAATTCAACAATCTTGATAAATTGACTTTTTCAACACTTATGAGTGTAATTTAGAATATATTAAAGATTATTAGAGAAAATTCAAATATGTATGTCATTATAAATATATACTAAAAATTTAATATCAACAAAATAAACACCAATTAGTTTAATTAATCATTAAATTCTTCAATCACTGGTTACTGCAAACCACTTCTTTTGGTTTTATTACTCATTCTTATGGCTTTTGTGCATAATGATCAGTGGTGAAAAATTACATAAAAATATTAATTTTTTAACAACAAAAATATCAAATTTTTAAAAAATATTTAAGAAACTATGTCATAACATTTTTATTTACTTTTGCACTCATCTTCAGCAACTGATGCTGCAGTTTTCATCCTGCTGTCAACTGATATTTTAGTTGATTCTCTTGAGTCAAACATCTCAACAAAGTATAGTAAAGTAATTAAAGAAACTCCCAGAAATAATAATATAGCTGACACCATGATGAAAATAACAGCACAAATTACTGAAGGTGACCAAAAACAGCCAGAAAATGATGTGACATGACTTTTTCAGACATATTTAGTAGATTTGGTTCATTTTGAACAGTTTTACATAATTTATTCATAAACACTTTGCTAATATAAATTTCTCAGTAGTTATGATAACCATTCAAAATTTAAAATTGTAAAACCTTATATGTAAAAAAAAAAACAACATAAAAAGTTAACAAAACAGCACATAAATACTTCAATGTTTTGCATCAGAAAGGGATAAATTAACTTTTTTTATTCCAATAATTTTTGTTTTCCTAATCTTTTTCATGTCATGAATGTAATACATACAATGTACAAGAAGTGCTAGTCAGAATTGACTTCTCTAAATTGTGTTCAGTATTCAGTAAACTATTGCATAATTGAGTGGAGTCATTTTTAGGGCTGAATATAACCAGCATTTTAATGGATAGCTTAGTTTACTTATATTCAACTGTATGTTCTCCTTGTTGAAGAGGACATTTCTCTTTTCTCTTTCTTGATATATTTTCAATTAAACCACAGCAAATATACTTTTTTTCATTTAAGCATATCTGCTTCATGAATGAATGCAAAAGATGATGAGTATTAATGGACATATATTGTGTCATCAACTCAATATTGCAATGAATCTAAAACTTAATCTAAATACTATGACTCACTTCCTATTTTTGTTTGGAGAGTTTGTCAATAATCTTGAGCAACTCCTTAACCAGTGCTCAGCTATTCCATCTGTGCAGATTTTTTTGTAAATATTTAATCCTATCTCTCAGTACACGGTACCAACAACATTTACAAGATCTAAAACATAACATTCAACAAACAGATTTCAGATTTGAGCATGTTAATAATTTCTTCATTAACGTGTTCAAATAAGCATATACGTGTAACTTCATTACTGTTCCCAACAATCTTCACACAAAAAAACAGGAAGATCGTAATAATTTATTTCATTTTTTATCATTTATTGCACATGCAGTGAACATCAGCTAAACTTAAATATCATCAAACATACAGTCAAACCCCATTTTGTTTGATACTGCTCGATTAGTACATGGTGAAATGTGGAGGCGATTGTTCCGGCTCCTACCAGATGCAAGATACATAGCATTATTCATTTATTTAGAAGCAGAAGGAAGTTGAGATCCACTGTCAGCTGAGTTTAGTTTAAAATAATAATGTAACAAGTGATGGTATTGTGAGAGAATGGTACAAGAAATCAGAGAAGGGCAAATTAATGTGCATTCTATTGTGAGTGATGAAGTTGTTGAAAAAACTGAACATGCAATTTGTGAAACATCACTTCACATTCGAGGTAAATCTTTCTTCAAATTTCAAAATCTATTTTATAGAATTCTTACAGACAGAATTTGTTGTCATAAATATTGTGCATGATGGTACCAAAACAACTTACAGATCATACAAGCCTAATAAAATGGGAATGCGACTGACTTTTCTAAAAAAAAAGGCAAGAGAATTTCTTGAGAGTATTGTTACTGGGAACGAGATGTGGATTCAGCTCATCAATATTTAGACAAAAGAAAGGTTCAAATAGTGGATGCGCGTGCGCAGGCACAAACACATGCACACACTTATTAACAGATTTAAATGAACTCAATTAAGCCCACATTTAAATGACAGATTTTTTACCATCCCTGATTTGGCACAGTCTGATTTTTAAAGAATTCACTGGCTACTCAATATTTTAAAAGCAATGATGAACTCATTGATGACTAATCTGGCGTTCGCTGAAAAGGAAATGGACAAGCTGATGTCATGATACAAGTTGTTTAATCTCTGCAGGGAGTATATTGAGAAGTTGAATGTGTTTAGAAGTATGTATATACTAACTTTTACATTTCAAATTTACTTTTGTATACAGTAAACATTTTTCAATTCTTTTGTTAATTTTATTACTCGACTGGATGTTTAATTTCAAAAAATCTTCTGTATATATATATATATATATATACACTAGCTAGTCAGCTAACCATTTAGCCAAGGAGGTCACCCACTGAACCCCCCAGGGCCCCTGAGGGACTCCACAAGCTCCTGGCCCCTAACAGAACTCACTTTGTTTGGATTCTCGTCTAGCCAGAGCACTCCACTCCCTGTAACTATGACAACTTTCGTACACAAACCTTTGATGAGTAAACTTCACAACTAATTTATGTTACCATGATGACAGAAATATAACAATGAAGTAAAAAGATTAATCTTTTTTTTTTCTTTAATGAGTACCTTTAATTGACAACTTCACTCTCAAGAGGGCTTGGGTCTCAATCATGGCCTAAAACCTTCCTTGAGATAACATGAATGTATCCTACAAATTTGAAAGCAATTGGTCAGTTGGTTCTCGCATGATGTGAGAAAAAGCAGACAAACTTTCAACTTTACATACTATATATACATACTATATTAACAACTAAAAATGTTTATATAAATATTATTTGCTGCTATAAGAACTTAGCAAATAAGAAAAATAAATAAATAATAAGAACAATAATGATAATAAATGAAAACAATAAACAATAATAATAATAGTGAATAAATTACATACAAAATAATATTTCAAATAAGGGCAGGATTTGTTTAAAGGAAGTTCAATCATAAAATCCTGAATACAGTCCAATTGACTAAAGACATGATAATGACCACGAATATTAACACCTAATATTGCATTAACAAGATGAGGTTAGACAAGTATAAACTTCATTTAATTCCATTTTCTACATGTACCTTTGCTGTTTACTTGTAAATTACCCTATATTTTATTAATGAATTCAATACAATCAATTCACTATTGTCTACTAATAACTCACTAAACAACTTTCTGCATTCACCCTCTGACCACACTGAATGCTTAAATAATGGCTACATCATTTATCTCACTGCTTGAGAAAGTAATTAAATTATATTTTGTAAAATCTTGGAAGGTTAACACACAATTAAAATTACCCTACTTTGTTTTTTAATAACAGTAGATGAATTCCATAATATGAACAAAATAACAAACAATTATGTGTTAAAACAACAATAAGCCTGGCTTTGAATCTCAGTCAAGCTTGCCCTTTTTCACAAGTACAAATTTAATTTCCAATCACTCCCAAGTACAACTCTAGAGCTTCTTGCGCTGAATTAATTACATGTAAAAACAAAAGTAATATTTATATACATATTTTATATATAATAAATTTATTTCTTTATCCCTGAAATACAATGCATAACAAATATCTAAATAATTAATTAGTTTCATCACAGTAATATTCATTTGTTTTTTTCTCCTCTGATGTTTTATTTATTAATAAATATCCAATATAAATGCTTAACTGATTACATAATTACACAACTATACTCATTTCTCTATTATTTTTATCTCCTGATGAATGAATCCAGTGTAATAAAGCAGCCAATAAAATTACTAATTAAAACATAGAGTTAAGGATTATTGTAAAGCCGAAACCTACAGAAGTTTTTCAACAGAATTAAATTATTCTACAAATCAGAATTAACAAGGATAAAATAATTAACATTGTATAATAATAGGATAGTAAATCAGATATAATTAATAATATTAATCTGTAATTATTACGTTATGTTATTTAAATATTCATTTTCTTGTAATACGAGGTTATATTCAGTTATTATAGGTCATTTTCTCATATATTAAAGAGGTAATACCAGATAAGTATATAAAAATTTACTTAGAAACAATGAGTGCATAAAAAACTCAAGACTATTAAAAGAATATGTAGGTGAATGAAGCCAAATTAAAATTAAAATTTTTAAAACTTAAAAAGGCTACATCATTTATCTCAGCACATAAGAACATAATTAAATTAGGGTTTTTTTGTCTTCAGTCATTTGACTGGTTTGATGCAGCTCTCCAAGATACCCTAACTAGCCCCGTTTCATTTCAGTATATTCCCTACATCCTACATCCCTAACAATTTGTTTTACATATTCCAAACATTGCCTGCCTGCATAACTTTAACCATCTACCTGTCCCTCCAATATCAAAGCAACTATTCCAGGGTGCCTTAATATATGACCTGTAAGTTTGTCTCTTCTTTCAACTTTTTTTTCAACTATATTTTTCCAAATGCTTCTTTCTGCCTCAATTTGCCGCAATAGCTCTTCATTTGTCACTTTATCCAACCATCTGACTTTTAACATTCTCCTATAGCACCACATTTTAAAAGCTTCTAGATTTTTCTTCTCAGGTATTCAAGTTCATCCAAAGTTTCATCCAAGTTTCACTTCCATATAAAGCTTCACTCCAAACATACACTTTCAAAAATGCTTTCCTGTCATTTAAAATAATTTTTAATGTAAGCAAATTACATTTCTGACTGGGAGCTTGTTTCCCCTGTGCTATTCGGCATTTTATATCGCTCCCAAATACTACATTGTCATGGAACAGCATCAATGATCTCTGTAGAAAGGAAAGCACAGTTAGTTTTATCAATACAGAACAGTTTTTACATGTATACTTGTTATCCTGTGCTTTTGTATATTTTATACGTTTATCTAAAACACAGATGTTTTTTTAATGAAACACGATGCCCAAAACTAAGGACTCAAGATGAATACACAAACATCCAGGTATACTGGTCTATGTTGAATAAAACTTTGAAAATATATGATACAAGTACTTAGATGTTTTATTGCTTACTTAATTATATAAGTAATCTTGTTTTATGATTTATAAATCTTCAGAAATGAAACAATAAATAGAATCGCTTCAAAGGGAATTTAAGTTATTATAAATATCAACAATAGTAAAAGGATATTAACTATTTTCTTAAGAAAAAATTGAAGATAAAGAAATTTTATCACATAAGTCCACTGAAATGAATTTAAAAAGCAATGACCAAAAAAGAAATTCACATTCAAGGAATGTGAAATGAATACACTGAATTAAAATAAATCATTATTGTCAAAATGAACAGTAATTACTTATTAATGTTAAAATATATGTTTACAACAACTGCAATTACCTTGACATGAATAACCAAACAAATTATAAATTTTATCTAATTCATTCAATGTTCAGATAATATTTACCTGATTTGATATTAAAATATTTCAATTAACACACTTTTTAAAATGTTATACGTATCTCAGATTGTGACTAAAGTCTTAGCACATTTGAGTATATTTTATTCTACAAAAAATAATCATAACATATCTCTATGACAGTTAACAATTTAAGGCAAAAAATTAACTTAAAATATTACTTATTAGAAAAGTAAGCGTGGAACTTATTTTAATACCTTTAATATTTACAAAAGAATTATTTTATTCCAAAAAAAAAAATATTCATTAAATAAAACTTTAAGCATTAATATAACTGCCTTAATTTTTGTATGAATTTTTTTTATTACAATAAATTATGTCAAGAGTGGAAACTTTAAAAGAAAGTGCATGATATTTATTCATACTGGCAACTAGAGATGAATATCTAAAAGCAGTTTATTTTTTTTTATGTTTGTTTTAGTTTGGCCGACTGAGGTCCACGTGAAGCAATATTTTGAATTTCTCTTCCTTTTCAGTGTTTATTTCCTGATCTTTCAATAGTTCATCTTCTTTTGTTTTTTTTACGTTCCTCCTCTGACCAGATATTAGCTTTTCACTTCCTTGTACAAAGTAAAGCAAGAATTATGAAAATTTTTTTTCAGATATCAACAGAAATATCCATTTTGAACAACCCTGAATCCATTTTGACTAGTTTCGACGTGACATTTGTATGTACGTATGTATCTCATATAACTCAAACATGGCTAGCTGTAGGATGTTGAAATTTTAAATTTAGGATTGCTGTAACATTTGGTGTACTACTCTCCTTTTGATTGCAATTGACTGAACCAAAAATGTCCAAAAAATCGGAAAATCCAAACAAATTTGGAATTTGGACTTTTTTTAACTGTAGTTAAAAACAAACTTACGATATATCATAAGTGGTACTTATTTTCATTGGTTCCAGAAATATAGCCAAATAAAATTTTAATTAATGAAATATTTGGATGTTACAAGGGGAAGGTACATCGGTTCAAATCAGACTTCATATCCTTTTTTTTTTAGTTTAGATATATTGATGTATTAATATATTATTAACCTCTCATGAATAATAATTCAATAACAAAAATTAAATAAATTAAAAGAATAAAGAATTTAATTAAATTAAAGAACATCTGCAACATTGTTTAACAGGTGTAATGGTTGAAATATTTCATTTAATATGTACTGTAAAAGTAGGTTTAATATGTAGGTAAAAATTTTGGCCAATTGTTTATCAAAAACGATTTAGGTACTTCTTCCCTGGTTCAGAGAATTTACATTTACAAGGTTTCATTAAATCTATCAGATCCAAAAGATTCACAATAGATACAGATACTGTGAACCAAAATAACTAAATTGTCACCATTATTGGACGAGCTTAATCAATAATACTAATTTAACAAAAGTTATTATATATCTTTATGCAATTATTAATGTTTAATTCTTAATGAATTAAACATTAAATTAAACATAATAAATTATCATTAATGTTATTAATGATAATTCTTCATCCTCTGAAGAATTATCTAAACGGTAGTTACCGGAGGCTAAACAGGGAAAAGAAAGTTATTAATGTTTCATTCACAAAAATTACATAATAAAAAATTTTTATAAAAGTAAAATTTATACTACATCATCTGTGATTAATAGCAGTGTTAGATTATCAGAATATAAAATATAATTAAGATATTAACTAACATTCTTTCTTTTTTTTTTTTTGAGGGGGGTTATTGTAGATAGTTCCCAGGATGGAAATTCTTATGATATTGATACTATACATATTTGACACATTCTTACGATATTGATTTCAATTTTCATAATAGCTTTGTATCAAATTCCTTTATAAAAAAATTACACATTCAGAGTTGATTAAGAAATGGATATTTCACAGATTCAAGCAATTAAAAGCCTACTACAATATAAAATGTTAGATCACTAAAAAATTGATATATTTATAACAAAAAAATCATGCCTAACAAATAAAACTAACCTACACATGAAATAGAGGTCTGTATGATGCATGTTTATAAAAAAATATATATGTTTATATATTTATATGTGTGTATTTATATTAGTATATTTATATATTTGACTACTTGTGTAAAGTAATCTCAAGAGGTTTTTTTTGTTATAGAAGTGGAGGAACAGCATTTATGGGCACGAAAGTAGTGTCAGACTCAATAACAGGTTCTCAAGTGTATATGTATTCGTGTGCACTACTGACTAAACCTCCGCCCCTGGGAATTGCTTTGCAGCATTACTTCAGGAACGGGGAGAAACGCCTGCACACACAATCGGTCACCACAATCACAACTGAAAAATCCAAACACACACTCATGCAACACAACTCATGTAACACCAAGGATAACACCAACACAAGGAATACCAAATCACTCACACATCAAAACCAGGAAAAAACACAGGAAATCTTTTTTCCATACTGTGAACACTCATGGTAATACACACTCACACAATATAACTCACGCAACCACAAGAGTTACTGAACCAATATGAAAAGATTTTTAAACTATTTTAAAAATCACTCTTTCACGAGTGTCATGGACAGAATAATAATCAAGTAACCATTGTGTGTCTACAAATAGCGGGTTACAAAAAGAAAACTGGGCATCTTCCCAATTTCATTTCCTATAGTATCGCTTCGTAGTAAGATTAAAAATGTAGAGATAAAAATAAAGTCTGATGGTGAAAAAAACACACATATCACATACCCACCAAACTGAAAAGTCATCTGAACCAGAAATAAAGGTTGGAAAGATTTTAAACACCCTTAACCCTGCTTGGACCACACCCAATTTTTTCTCTTAAAAAAAATGAATTACTCCATGTTCAAATTTTTATTTTCTAATTCACATTCTACTTCTGGAAAATATAAAAATATCACATAAAAAAGGAGAGGTTTGGGCTACTATTAATCCCAGGCCTCTACATTAAAATATTTGAAATAATCAAAGAGGTTCACACCTTCTTACCCGTCAAAGGGTTCATACCCTTTTTTATTTACAGTAAATTCGTAAAATTAGAAATATGACATTCAAACAATTTTTTTTTCATAAGAAATATATATTAAATTACATAATGGTGCTCAAGATTTTCCTGGTCCCTATCCCTTGGGCATCTACCATTTAAATTATTAAATTAACAGAAGTATAAAGAAGTATTGCAATATTTAATATTTAATTCTTTTTTTAAATGAATTGACTTTTCAAAAAATTAAAAATCATACTAGAGAAGAAGTTCGTCTTTTAAATTCTTTACAAATTTATTATTAAAACACACACACAGAATTTCAAATGTTTATATTTTCAGATTAGTACAAAAGAGTTTCATGGACTGAACTGAACTAGTCTTCAAACAATCTTGGGTACTTACGTATTAACGCCACCGCAGCTATCAATCGGATTTCGTTGGAAAATGGGCCGATATAGAGTTTAACATAGATTCAAAACAGTTTCTTTATTAATTTTAATAATGGTTATTTATATTTATTTGTTTTATTAATATAATTTAACCAAACTTAACCTACGCTCGCTAACCTTGACTAATTAACAGGAGTGTTTTGATTATTTAAATAATTAATAATTGCAATAATTACTGAATTTATTAAATAAATACTCAAAAAAACACTGTGTTAATTTTTCAAGGTTAGCGGCGAAGCGAGCGTAGAATAAGATTGGTAAAATTATATTTATAAAATTAATAAATATAAATAACCATTTATTAAAATTAATAAAGAGACTGTTCATTTCAACCGAAATCCGATTGACTACTTTGTTTTTAGATAAAACTGTAGCTGCGGTGGCGTTAATACGTAAGTACCTAAATTTTCATCCACGTTACTTCTAATTTTCACTTACATCATTTTAAAAAAGTACCTCCTGCATTTTTTTTTAATTTAATAATTTTGAATTTTCATAACCATGTGATAGCTTAATTAATCAATTAATAAAAAATTAAAGCACTGTAAAAAAAAAACAACGTAGTTGAAATTTTAGTAGAAATTTTTATCATTTTTCTCATTATTTATTTTAACATCTATTTTACCAAATTTTAGATAATTGTAAATTAAAAACAATTTTAGAATTTTTTTTATAAAATTAATCAGCTACAAAAATTATAACTTTAATTTTTTAAATATACTTTAAACTATAACTATTATACGTAAATAATATTTTAATTTTATAAATGTTATAATTTATTTTACAAACTGACATTTTTATTTTCAAAGAGCCGTTCAATACTTCAAAGTTGCATAGAATCAAATGAGAACTGACAATTTAAATTTGTAGGTTAAGTTGATTGTTATTGATTGCACGTGTATACATCATTAAAATTCATGCAAAATACTCACTTCAAAAATATATCTTACAAATTTGCAAAATGTATATTTTTTAATCACGCTTTAAAACGTTATTTCAATAAATAATAATATAATATTCTCAATAAGCGCGCAATTCTAGCACACTCGGCAATGCTTCGCTATTGCCAGATTTGAGTATACATACAGATTAAATGAACACAATTGAAATTTTCAGAAAACCTTAAAAAAACTGAACATTAGGAACTTCAAAAAATATAACCTTTCACTTTATAAAAGTCAGAATATAAATAAATCCAAATGGCAAAACAAAAGCACTACCTATCGGATTTAATTCACACCACTCTCTAATCACAGTATTCGGTGGAAAATAATTTTTTAACGAAAAGGGTTGTGGCTGCAAAATCATTACAATTAATACTCAACATTAAGAAACTTACAAAACATTATGGAACTTCATAAAATTTAACCTTTCACTTTATAAAAGTAAGAATGTAAATAAATCCAATTGTCAGAACAGTACTACCTATCGGATTTAATTCAAACTACTCTCTAAACACAGTAGACCGTTAAAAATACGAATTTTAATGCAATAACAACACTAAGCTACGACCTAAGTAAATGATATGCGAAAAAGCAACAAAATAAAAAGTTTCCTAGAATCCGATCGCACCACGAACTACCGGTTCTGACTGATATGCCAAAAATTAAAAAAAATTCTAAAATACCGAATCCAATTGTGAACCTTAACCATCCCAAGTTCAACAACACATAAACAAATAAATTAATTAAAAAAAAAAAAAACATTTTCGATCGGATCAAATTGTCAATCTAAACCATTCTCGAATCAACTTAATCACACACAAAATGTCATCAAAATCAGTCCAGCCGTTTAGGAGGAGTTCAGTCACATACACATGCAAAGAAGAAATATATATATATATATATATAATATACATGATACATACCAATATAAATGATTTTTTATTTTGCCATAAAAAAGTAATGTTATGGTATATTTTTAAATGTTATAAAAATGTGGGCCTACTCTCAACAAGTAGGCACGGCAAATAATAACTAGTATGTTTGAGTTTATGAAACAAGAAGATGATCGATTTCCAAAATCGAAAAAAAAGATAAACACCTGGTTCACATTAAAGAATGTAAAGAAAGAACAGCAGCTGAGTGTGGGGTGTCGCAATCCCAAGTCCAAACAGTGAGTAAAGAAAAAAAGCGGTTGCTAGAAAAATTAGCCAATAAAATACAATCCCCGTGGAATGCCTGTACTAGGGCTAGATGACTTTGACAAATGCGTGGTGAGACGGACTGTAAACGAAATTCATAAACAACTGTCGACGGTGAAAAAGATGACTTAAAGATGGCATTAGTTGATCGGGAAAAGAGACACGAAAAACCGATAAAAGAATTGGGATTACGCTGGATAAAAACCGAAAATAACATGAAGGTTATCACTGAGCAACATGACAAAGTTTAAGCGCATTCATAATCTGATGCTGGAAAAAATGTTAGAACCAAAAATAGGCCGATAGTGCACCTCGATGAGTCATACCTATTACTACATATTAGTCACACTACTAATAAATCGTAGCATAGTGACTCAGTTGACGGGCTAAAAGTTCCTATTTCAAAAGACAGCAGCCTTACAGTGCACACCGCAGGAGAAACGGGTTTTATACCAAACGCCTTACTAACTTGGCAAGTAAGTTTAAAAGTGGCGTAGCTGAGGTCAAATGAAAGCAGTAAATTACTTAAAAGGGAAAGAAGAAATATTAATTACAAACCTTCCTGATAATTTATGAAATCGCACCCTGTCACAATCGTGATTTAGAAAAATCATCAATTTTCAATTCAAGAAAAGAATATACGATAAAGTGGCAGCAGAAGCATTCTGTTCCTAATTCTTCCGCGTTGCTGAAATCACAGTTATACGAATTGGTAAAAGCAAGTAGGGAAAAGTTCGTCTATGTGTTTGACGAACTTTACAAAAAAAAAAATCTGATGTGGAAACCACATGACTTCCTTGTACACCTAGTAAATTTTATGTACAATTTTTAAAAGTACATAAAATTTTATTTCACTGATAACTTTTATATTTTCAAAGTTCCAAATATTTCATTAATTAAAATTTTATTTGGCTATAACTTTGGAATCAATGAAAATAAGTGCCATTTATGATATATTGTTGAAAAGCTCTCACTGAGGACTTATTACATAGTTACGTTTTTTCAATGCTAGACAAACGTAAAACTCATATTTTTAACAAGCGATGTAAATACTCATGTTTTCAATGTTGGAAACACGCAACATCCTGAAAAAATAAATGTGTTGGCCGGGATTTTCGGTGATAAAATAATCGGTCCAGTCTTTATCGATAGGAATTTGACAGGTGAAAAGTAATTGCAGTTGCGGGATGAAGTTATTCACCCACTAATAGTACATGCCTTAGAAAATCAGTTAGATGACAATGGAAACATGTTACTTAAAGAGCACATGCTTCAGCAAGATGGAGCACCTGCTCACTGTTCTCTTCCAGTTCCACACTGGTTGGACCGAATGTTTGCTGGGCATGGATAAGTAAAAGAGGAAAAGTTAGATCTGCTGATCTTACACCACTGGACGTTTTTCTATTGGGTCATTTAAAATCAATAATTTATAAAGAAATTCATGCTCATACAAGAGTTGAAAAATAAAATTGTAAGAGCACGTAAGGATGTAACTAAAGAAACTTTAATAAAAGTAGTGAATTTCAACAAAAACTTTATTATTGTTTATAGGAAAATGGGAATCATTTTGAACAAATGATTTAAAAATTGGTACTTTTATTTTACCTTTTATGAAACATATTTTTTAAAAATGTGTTTCAAATAATGAATGTTTTAAACTTTATTTTTTTATTAACAATTATTCATTTATGAATTAGTTTTTATTTAATTAAAAACAGATGCTGGTAAAGCATGTTACCAGCAAAGAAGTAGGAACTTTATTGGTTTTTGTATGTATAACTGATGTTATAATGCCATGTTTACTGGTATGATTTTACCACTGGAAACCCATATATTTAACAAGAACGGACGATTTCAGATCTAATGCTTTGGGTCAGTAACACTGTATCCCAAAAAAATCATATTTTAATCACTTCAACACTGGTGAACCAATTTTTATTTTTTTTTTGTACAAAGTTACTTTTCATTCAAAGGGCCTTCCAATGAGGTATCACAAGCTACATAGCATCATTTAAAAAAAATAATAAGTTTTCAACCCTTGAAAATTTAGAAAATATCTAACAGCAAAATCTTGTGTTGGTAATTTATAAAATTATTTTCACAGTTTAATCCACAGATTATGATAATTGCAAATAGTTTAAAAAATAATATCACATAATTTTTATAGTTATTTTTGTGAGACTGAAATTTAAAAAAATACTACCCAAATGGTTTTTCTCGCATACCAAACGAAGGGGTGGCCGAATTTTAATTTTCTTTTCACCAAAATTCATAACTTTTTCAGGTTGTCAATTAATGTAATTAAATGTTACCATTGCCGTTTAAAATTTTGGTTGTGGTTAGTGTAGTAGAGTAGGTGGGTTCCCCCCATTTGAAAATAATTTTAAAAAGGTTTCCCCCCACCCCAGAATGGTATACATGCCTGCAAACAGAAATATGATGGGATTGATGGTCAATAAATAACAAATGTGGTAATCTTTCAAATGATCACCCGGTATACATTCATACGATATGGAGCATGATTATTATTTCATATTCTTATATAATTCTACAACTATACTTCCAATATATTCTATTCATCAAATAGCGTCATCTATGTTTTGTTTAACATATGAAGTTATTAATTAATTTAAGACAGTATGTTAAAATAGTTATTACTGAAAATAATGTAGTTAGATTGATGAACATCAATTTTTTACCCCCATTTCTTTATAGAAATATGTTTACTTACAGCTGTGAATTTATTTAGAAGTACATAGTAAAAATTTTCTTCTTACCTGTAAAAGAAAGAAAAGATTAATCAAATAATGAAAAATCTTTTTTTTTAAAGAACATAACTAAAGTAATCCACACAGGACGTCTTATTATTCATTTCAATACAGCATTTTAAATCATATGAGAAAAAAATTATAATTTTTTTAAAATATATTTTTATGTATGGTTAAAAAGATAGAAATTCAAAACAAGTACCTAAATGTGATTATATTTACCGTTTTGGAAATAGTTAAAAAAATATAGTTACAGTACTACTGTAATACAACTGCAGTACCTAATATACTTAATTTTACAAATTAATATAGAAACAGTTACAGTTATATGAAAAGAAATATAATGGTATTAAAGAATTATGTACAAACATACAGAAAGACGTAACATGATTTCTTATTAAATAATGTAACTTTAAATTAATATAAAATCTATATTACTGTAATTAAAGGAATCAGTTGCAGATATCATATATTTTAACAATGAGAAATTACTTTTCTTGGCATGTGAAAATGGCAACCTTGTTGTTTTTATGAAATAGACATTGTATTTATATTTTGGTAATTACATATTAAAAATATAAAGTAGTTAGTTGTTTTCTATTATGAAATATGACGTTTTCTACATTAAATTAATTTTAGTATAATTTTAATATTTTAATAGTAATTTTAATATCCACAAATATGTAAAAGAAAAGTTTGATTCAAATCTAAAAACTTGTACGTGTTAATGAAGTTTATTTAATGAGGAAATTAAATTTATTTTCCCATACATGAATACAATATAAAAAAATCCAGTAAAAATAATGATTAGATCATATCAATTTTAACTTTAAACAGAAATTAAATAATTATGCCTACACCATCCTGCAAACAGTTCAGAATTATCTTCTTAAGGACTAACAAGTAAGTACAAAATAAGTATTCTAAAATGTATTTAGAAACAATGACTGAAGAACGAATTATAAACACATTAAAAGAAAATGGAATGACTGCAGTTGAATTAAAATCCATAATCTTAATACTTAAAGAATGGCTACAACAACAACATCATTTACCTCAATACATGAGTGAGTAATTAAATTATTTTTTTTTTAAATCTATCACGTATAAAGATAATTTATGTTATTTTATTTATGTTCATCTTTATTCGTGAATCGATTTATAAATAAATCATAATATTTTATGTTGTTTTAATTATTTATATTGTACAATACAACTATACAGAAAAGTTTAATAAACAAGTTTTAAATCTGTTAAACATTACAAAAAATGACTGCCACAAAAAAATAAATAAAAAAATTGGATGTCCAGCCAGTACAGATCATTACATGATAGTGTAAAAGTTCAAAGCCCCTAAATTTCAGACCATCGCCAATAGATTTGTGAAGCCTTTATGCCAATATAACTTGGTTAAAATATTTAACTTTTTTAATAGGTGAAGGTAATATCAAAAAGCAGTATTCAATGAAAAATAGAGGTAATGGTATCTTTATTGTATTTTATTGCTTACTTGGATTCAATGATTTGAAATAAATATACAGAATATTCCATGAGGAAATGGCCATACTTCACGAATCCGTCCTACAAATGAAATACAAGAAAAAATCCATATGAAAATAAAATCCAAAAACATTTCATTTTCCACCACTTACGACTGAAGGAAAATTTTTTTTCAAAGTTTCTACAATACCAATCTCTATGGAAGAGAGGTAGTATCTCAGTCTTTCATCCAGAGATCACAGTTTTGAATCCCAGTCAGGACGGTATTTTTGCACGCTAAAAAAATTCATAACCATCCATCAGTAACTGAAAGTGGGAATAAGCCTGTTGTTACTGTATAAATAAATACTTTGTTATATTTCTGTGAGAACCAAATATTAGGGCAAATTCTCCTATTTTAGGAGCATTTTAATAGAATTTTTTTTAAATTTGGGCCCCAAAGCTGTACCTCAATAATTATTTTTTTAACTTGGAAAATAACTGTCAAAAAAAAACTTTGAATTACTTGAATGTTACAAATTAAAACTTTTCTTAATTCCACATGTGGCATATGTAGCTTACATCCATATATATATGATATAATATATCTAATCCATATTAGAGCAAAGGTTTTCCATTTATTATTTAATATTTGTGAATTTTCTTAAGCTATTATCAGTCTAGATAATCACCCACCAGAAACAAGTTAATTTTTTACTTCCTATTATGTAATAATACATACACTTGTTTAAGGTAAAATTTTCTTATCGTAATGTAATAATGATAACAAAGATGACTACTATTTACTAAAAAATAATTAATAAAAGTTTATCAAAGTGAACAATAAATTGTGCTGTTGTCAATTTTTTAATAAAATAATATTCAAATAGAGAGCACAGGGAAAAATTATCCAGGCCAAGAAGGAAATGCTGTTCAACCCTGCAGATTTAAAAAAATACTATATAGCTTAAGTCTGAATATTAGTAAGATAAAAACCAAATAGATCTGGGAATTTCATTAAAGCTATATGACTCTTCAACTATGATTGGCACAAAGGTTTTCATATTTATATAAGTAGATTGGTTCTACAGTTTGCAGTTATAATGCTTCATATAAATTTACACATTGTTTAATTCAGAGTCATTTGGAATTTACAATTGTTATGAAAAGTTAGAATTTATATATCTTGTTATCTTCTTGAAAAACTTAAAAGTATTACTTCATATAAAGGAAGCATAACAAAGCAAAACAGCATCAACAGATAAAACCAAAATCCATTTAATTAGAATGTACAAATTCAGCTAAACAAATTTAATGTTTACAGATTGACAGTATACCAAAAATTGTGATGATCTCACTCATAATCATTCTTTTATTTATGACATCATTACATATAAAATTCAACTAATAAATATGGACAAAAAAATTCTCATGTAAGTCAAAAATTTGTCTAATTTTACTAGTGGTTTTATATTCTCAAAAAGTGTAAAGGCAACACAAAATAGAAAACAGTTCAAAAATAGAATAATCAGAATTCTTAATTGTGAAATACGGAGGCTGTTACATTTAATACCTTGGTAAGTGCATAAATCTAGAGGGTAATGGGAAAAATCTCAGATTTACAAAAGCATATAAACTAAAACTTAATAAATTGCAGGAAATTTAATGACAAATTGAGAATAAAAACAAAAAATTTCTTATATTTAGTTCTCATAATGACATTGTCTAGGGACACATTGGCCAGCTGAAACTAAACAAAGAAGCTGCTGCACTAAAATAAGCTTGTTGCCATGAAGTTCATTCATTAAAAATGAAGAAATTTACCTCATCAAAAATAAATAAATTTAAGTTTACAATACATCACAGACATGTCATATTGCAACTTGATTCACTTATTTTAATCTAATACACAATAAATTATTTTCAAACACTAAGTAAACAAAAAAAATTATAAAAAGTGTAACTTAAAATTATAACTAATTACAGGTGAACAAGAATTACAGTATTTTTTGTGGGGCAGTAAATGTAGTTTGGAAAAAAGTAAACAAAAATTAGATGCTTATTTTACAATGAGATATCTGATACCTGAGTTTTTTTCCAATAGAGATCCATGTACGGAAAAAATGGTGCTTCATAGAAGAACAGTGTAAGTATAATATAAGCCAATTCAGTGAAAATAATTAATTAAATTTACTTATTTTACAATTATCATTTATGAATTGTAAAATTATAATTAAAAAATTATTTTTATTACAAAAATAAGTGACATTTTTTCTAAACTGGAAACAGATTTATGAAGAAACTGAAGAGATTCTTTTGAGATATAATTCCACATAATAGGAAACCTACAACATAACTGCAGGAGTGAAGATGCTGAGAACAGTCTATCAGTAGGATACTGTCTTTATGAAATGACTATTAACAAATTTAAGATAAAAATGATATGTATAATACAAACAAAATAATTTATATTGCAGCAATTCTCTTCCATTATATATATTATACCTATGCATAGTCACAACAATCTTGTTACTTGGACAGTCCAACGTTCGGTTACATGATCCTCGACTTCTGTTATTATTTATACTCTGACATCATTATTACGAGATGTTGTCATTAATAAAATTGTTATTTCCTAGAAAATTTCTTGTGAAGTATTATGTTCTGCAAAGAAAGACCTGTCCCTATTCATTTCATTCTGCAAAGCAGGATATAACATACCAGGGCTACTTATTAAATTATCACATTGAAACGTTTCTCTTTTTGAAAACTAAAAGATTTAGTTTTAAGTTTTTCCTTTCTAATTTTTTCTAGTTTACGTTCCACAATTTAAAAAAACTTCTGTTGCTTAATAGTAAATACTCATTGCTAAGTTGTAAGTAATTCATAAGATATGTTAAATCTAAATATGTTATACGTATCTTTCTTTAGCCTTTTCTGTTTAGCCTCTGGAACCACTGTAAGGTATTATTTCAGAGTATGAATGAAAATCATATGTATGAATGTAAACAAGTGTATTCTTGTACAGTCTCAGGTCAATCATTCCTGAGATGTGTGGTTAATTAAAACACAACCACCATAGAACACCAGTATCCATTATCTAGTATTTAAATCCGTATAAAAGTTACTGTCTTTACTAGGATTTGAACCTTAGTACTCTCAATTTCAAAGAGTTCTAAGGTTCAAATCATCGCAAACGCAGTTACTATCTGAAATAAAGGCATAACATTATGCTAACGTTATGTCATTTTAATAATCATTTTATATTTTTTTTTTTTTTAATTAAAATATATTAATAATTTTTAGAATTATAATAATTTAGTTTACATACAGTAAAAATAAAATCTCTAACCTGTTCATTTCCTAACTGAAAATACTGTAAAATGATTTATTTTAATTATTTAATTGTTTTTAGAGTTATTTATAGTACTTGAAGGTTACCTAGATTTATAGTAATCTTTCATTAGGATGTGCCAGGTTTGAGCCCCAGTTAGAATGACATATTTTACCCACTAAAAAATCCATCCAAAAAATCATTTACGATAGATAAATATTTCTTGCTGATATCTGTTCCAGGTAAAATAAACCTATGGATGATGAATCGAAAATCCCTAACTTTCTGCTGAAGTGAAAGTTTAAGTCACTTTTTTGAGAAAGTTGTCATGAGTTTTTTTGTATATATCTGAAAATGCTCAAAGTTTAGAGAGGCATAAATTTACATCAAAATTTGCTTCAATTAAAGTATATTAAAAAGCCAATATGTTATAGACAATTATCATTTTTGTTCTGCTTTTAAAATATAAACTAATATTAGTAAAAATGTATACCTTTAAATATAATATCAATAGAAAAACTAATCAAAGAAAACTGTTTCACTTATTAGAAATAAAACTAACTAATAAGAAAGTGAGATAAAAATTGAGAAAAAGAAGGATGAGAACACATGTGCGAGCACACACATGCACATATAAAAAATTTATTTTTCTATAAAATTTGTGACATGTAAGCAAGTGTATGTTGAATGATTTTGTGGAAAATTTGTTGTTGCAGGCATCTTTTTCCACTTCCACGGCTAACAGCAGATGGCTACCGAGTATTTTACAGTGGATTACATCCTTCGGCCAGTAATTTCTGCCACTTAACTCATTGCAGAAGTTTAGTAAACTTGACTGATTATTGTGTATCAAATGATTCTATAACAAATGGAACATACATAATAATAGATGGAAAAAATATAACTTTTAAACTCTTAAAACAATTCCCAACATCACAGTTCCTGAAAGCATCATCTTATGTCACTGTATGTATAATGCATATAAATACATATGTATATATAATTACAAGTCTGGCTCTATGTCAATCACTATCTACCTCATAAACAAAACCAATGAAAGAGTTTAAAAGCTATTAAAAGATATTTTTATTGTTTTTGTTAAATGTAAAAGTAAATATGAATTCACCAAATAATTTATTAATGAAATTTATTTTATCAAACAAGTCATATTAAAAACAATTATCCACGAAATACTACAGGAAATTTGTATATTATATAACAGTAAAATACTAAAAAGGTTACACAGAATTTTTAACATTGCATAATTGCATGGTAATATCTCAGTGGCTGATTTGGGACATAATTAATTATATATAAGCAAAAAAATTACAAATAACATATGTCAGAAGTATTTTCTTTTTTATAATTATTTTCTTTTAAAATCGCAGAAATCTGTGGTTTTAGATGTGTGACCTGAAATTTTAAATAAAGTAGGTCCCAGAACTGTATATCAAGTAGCCAGAAAACTATTCCAAAGATAAAAAATTTCAAGTAAAAAGAACACTTTTTACAACTGTTATAAATTAGCGTAATAAAGAACATAAATTACTCATATATAAAGCAAAAAATCAGTACTATGTAACAAAATATTCTTTAAATAAAAATTTATCAATAAACAAAATAAGACAAATAGTTACTGTTTAAGCAATCATTGCATAGGATTTTACAATTTTTAGCTTATATTAACATAAAACATTAACAGAATGTACACTTTGGATGTAATTCAAAAAATATGAATGCATATGCATTTACATTATGATTTGATTAGTGAATATTAGCGCAACAGAGGCCACCAGTCACTTCTTACCACTTTGGATTTATACTAAATAAATTTCAAATAAAATGGCCTACCATATTACTTTATTTAAATCAAATTCATTTAATATCACAAATAGTCTGAGTTCAAAATCCCACCACAAATCATACACAGATCATATGATTGCATGCTCTCACTTAGCATAAAAGTGTATCTTAATATGTTCATATTGTACATATATTAAACAATACTCATATCAATTATGCATTTATTTCAGATAATACATTAAGACGTAAAAACTTAATAAAAACTATTTGTAATAAAAAATATATAAAAATATCACAGTAAGTATATGTTTACTGAATTTATGAAAGTTTTTCAGGAGGTATTACCATTGCGCCTGAAAGGAATCTTTTTCATTAATACGCCATCAGTTTTTGATTACATTACTGCAATTTTTTTTCCATTTTTATCACAGAAAATACGAGAACGAGTAAGTTAATTTCTAATTTTATGTCGTTAAAACTTAATACAAAACAACATATTTTTCACAACAAAACATCTGTGTTTTATTCATTCTTGCTCCGTGTTTCTATCACTTACAAATCTTTCAACTATCTTTTATTTTCATTGCACTGTGTTCTTCCTAAATTTTTATATTGACAATGATCAATCATTTTCATAAACCTCAACTACACAACTGTGTAAACATCAAAATGCATCAAATACCAACTCTATGTGTGAAATGAACTATACAAATTTCAAAATTCAACGAATAATCTAACCGGTAAAAAAAAATACACAATTATTATTTTAATAACAGTGACATTTATTAGCATCACGTCCATATCCTTATAAACTATACCTTAAAATTACTAATTACAAAGTACAGTTAAGATTATATTATAAACTAATGAACATAAACATATATTTACATTAAGTTTATCCAAGAATTTTGACAAAATATGTTTTTAACTGAATTTATCTTCATTTTTTTAATATATATCCTCTTACAGATATTATATTTACTCCTTAACCTATATTTACAATTAACTAAGTTAATATGAAAAATTAGCTAGATGTAATGTAGCATTATAAATAACTTATCACCTAACTTAATTTTATTGATAATATTAAAAACATTATGATTTACTTCTTACACTGTTTTGTTTAACAATGATAATTGTAACAAATAATAATAATAAACATTCTGCCAAAATGCTTCTTATAAGACAAGATCAAAATGCATCTGTAGACAGCAAAATCTAAAGGATGGAATCCAGCATTTCTTAATCATCCATCTAATAGAAAAGTACACAATCAAACAATAATCTAGCAGAGATTCTTGCTAAAGTTGATAGAATCATATTCATGTTTGATTCCCACCCCAATTCATATTACTAATCATATTCAATATATTCAGTAAGTTCAAACACAAACGTTTGAGTAATTTTAATTGTTTACTCCACATTATTTTCATCAAAATAATAAAAATTTTATATGGTTTACAAAAAAAGACTTCTGAAAAAGCTGATAACTGATAAAAACATTCCATGTAACAGTTTTAAGGATAAATGTTTTGGTGATAAATGAAATCTACCTAATTCGAATTCACATTTCTCTCGTGTAATAAGAAAATTCTCAGATGTTATACTGTTCAGATGTAACATAATATTGCAACTTAAGCACAGTTCACTATTCTCTACATCAGCACTCATTACAGATAAAGATGGAAACTGAAGGCACTAGACTTGTCTTTGGCTGATTTCAAAACTAAACAGAAGGATATTATATTATATTACATCTAGTATTAATGCATCTAATAACCAAGATAAAAATATTAAAATAATACCAATGTTTTCATGGATATGAAAAGAGTGATTAAACTCTCAACAAGAAGTATTATTCTTGATATTATGGATATGAATTCCATATTAGGGAACATTCATTGACCTACAAATATAGTAAATTATATTATTATTATTATTATTATGTTTAGAAAATTAATGTAACTCAATTTTTTTTTTACCCATGATAGAACAGAGATGTTTTATGTGTTTGGGGGTAAGAGGTTTTTTTTGTGTGTGTGCGGGCGCATGTCTGCTACCATTTTCCTTAAACAATACTGGGCCAATTTCGATGCAGTTTTATGCATTACATAAGTATCACTTCAGAGCAGGTTCTTAGACAAATTTTATGGTTGTAAGCCACCAGATGCTGCAGTAGATGTGTTTCTCTAAAACAGCCGGGCCGATTTTGATCTGGTTTTTTACATCACATGGGTATCACCTGAGCATGTTCTTAGATTAGTTTTACAGTTATAAGCTGCCAGGGGACGCTGCAGTAAATATATTTCTTCAAAACAGCTTCGTAGATTTTAAAGTTTTTAATTATATCAGTTTTAGAAAGAAATCTTCACCTCACAAAAAAAATGTATTCAAATGTATTTAATATTTTTTTTATTAAAAACTTTTAAGCTTTACATTTTGTTAAAATAAAATTATTTGTTTACTAGATACATCAATTTACTGATCATACAGAACTGTACAAATTCATTGATAAGAAGATATTACCGCAAGAATTTGGTGGAGAAGAAGCAAGCATTGAAGAATTAAATGGTAACTGTAACAAAAAATATATATTACATAGCACCATACCCAAACATAATTAATCATAAACATGATTTGTTTGTAAATACTATGCATTACTTACAAGGGCTCCCATAAAAATGGCATGACTAGAAATAAGTTTCAATTTAATATAAATCTAATAAAACTTTTCAGTAAATGAATAAATTGTAACAAAAAATCTATTTCTTTCAGATGTCTGGCAAAAAAATATAGAATCTTTTAAGGAATGGCTCATGAATGAAGGATCCCTGCAACCTGATGAGAGCAAACGTCCAGAAAAAAGTAAATCTAAGTATTCAGATTTGTTTGGAGTAGAAGGAAGTTTCAGAAAAATACAAATAGACTAATTCAACAATCTTGATAAATAGACTTTGTCAACACTTATGAGTGTAATTTAGAATATATTAAAGATTATGATAAAAAATTCAAATATGTAAGTCATTATAAATACATACTAAGGTTTAAAAACAAGAAAATATGCACCTACTAGTTAAGTTAATCATTTATTCCTTCAATTAGTGGTTACTGCAAATCACTTCTTTCGGTTTTATTATTCATTCTTATGCCTTTACATAAAAATACTAATTTTTCTACAATGAAACAAACCAAATTTTTCAAAAATAGTTTAAAAAACTTTGTCAACATTTTTATTTATTTTTGCATCGACTTTCTCGTGTCAAATATCTCATAGTAAAATAAAAGTCTAGTAATTCAAGAAACTGCCAGAAATAATGATAGCTGGCACCAGGAGAAAATAACAGCACAATTTACTTACTGAAGATGACCAAAAAACATCCTGAAAGTGTTATGACATGACTTTATCAGACATATTTAAGGAATTTGGTTCATTCTGACACAGTTTTACATAATTTATTCATAAATGTATGTCATTATAAATATATACTAAAGATTTAATATCAACAAAATAAACACCAATTAGTTTAATTAATCATTAAATTCTTCAATCACTGGTTACTGCAAACCACTTCTTTTGGTTTTATTACTCATTCTTATGGCTTTTGTGCATAATGATCAGTGGTGAAAAATTACATAAAAATATTAATTTTTTAACAAAAAGAATGTCAAGTTTTTAAAAAATATTTAAGAAACTATGTCATAACATTTTTATTTACTTTTGCACTCATCTTCAGCAACTGATGCTGCAGTTTTCATCCTGCTGTCAACTAATATTTTAGTATAAGTATAGTAAAGTAATTAAAAGTATAGTAAAGTAATTAAAGAAACTCCCAGAAATAATAATATAGCTGCCACCAGGATGAAAATAACATCACAAATTACTGAAGGTGACCAAAAACAGCCAGAAAATGATGTGACATGACTTTTTCAAACATATTTAGTAGATTTGGTTCACTTTGAACAATTTTACATAATTTATTCATAAACACGTCGTTAATATAAAGTTCTCAGTAGTTATGATAACCATTCAAAATTTAAAATTGTAAAAACTTATATGTTAAAAAAAAAAAACATAAAAAAGTTAAAAAAACAGTGCATAAATACTTCATGTTTTGCATTAGAAATGGATAAATTAACTTTTATTTTATTCCAATAATGTTTGTTTTCCTAATCTTTTTCATATGTCATGAATGTAAAACATACAATGTATAAGAGGTGCTAGTCAGAATTGACTTCTCTAAATTGTGTTCAGTATTCAGTAAACTATTGCATAATTGAGTGGAGTCATTTTTAGGACTGAATATAACCAGCATTTTAATGGATAGCTTAGTTTACTTATATTCAACTGTATGTTCTGCTTGTTGAAGAGGACACTTCTCTTTTCACTTTCATGATATATTTTCAATTAAACCTCAGCAAACATACTTTTTTCATTTAAGCATACCTGCTTCATGAATGAATGCATAAGATGATGAGTATTAATAGATATATATTGTGTCATCAACTCAATAGTGCAACGAATCTAAAACTTAATCAAAATACTATGACTCACTTCCTATTTTTGTTTGGAGAGTTTGTCAATAATCTTGAGCAACTCCTTAACCAGTGCTCTGCTATTCCATCTGTGCAGATTTTTTTGTCAATATTTCATCCTATCTCTCAGTACACAGTACCAACAACGTTTACAAGATCTAGTACATAACATTCAACAAACAGATTCCAGATTTGAGCATGTTAATAATTTCTTCATTAACGTGTTCAAATAAGTATATAAGTGTAACTTCATTACTGTTCCCAACAATCTTCACCCAAAAAAACAAGAAGATCGTAATAATTTATTTCATTTATTGCACATGCAATGAATATCAGCTAAACTTAAATATCATCACACATACAGTCAAACCCCATTTTGTTTGATACTGCTTGATCAGTACATGGTGAAATGTGGAGGCGATTGTTTCGGCTCCTACTAGATGCCAGATACGTAGCATTACTCATTTTTATTTGGAAGCAGAAGGAAGCTGAGATCCACTGTCAGCTGAGGTTAGTTTAAAATAATAATGTAAAAAGTGATGGTATTGTGAGAGAATGGTACAAAAAATCAGAAAAGGGAAAATTAATGTGCATTCCATTGTGGGTGATGAAGTTGTTGAAAAAATTGAACATGCAATTTGTGGCAAACATCAATTCACATTCAAGAAAATATTTACCAAGTTGAACTTGGTAAATCTTTCTTCAAATTACAAGATCTATTTTATAGAATTCTTACAGACAGAATTTATTTTCATAAATATTGTGCACGATAGTACCAAAACAACTTACAGATAATACAAACCTAAAAAAATGGGAACGCCACTGACTTTTCTAGGAAAGAAAAAGGGAAGAGAATTTCTTGAGAGTATTTTTACTGGAAACAAGATGTGGATTCAGCTCATCAACATTAGACAAAAGAAAGGTCCAAATAGTGGATGCACATGTGCACGCGCGCGCGCGCACACACACACACACACACGCGCGCACACACACACACACACACACACACACACACACACACACAATCTCACGCACTCATACCCACATGCACATGCACACACTTATTAACAGATTTAAATGAACTCAATTAAGCCCAGATTTAAATGACAGATTTTTTACCACCCCTGATTTGGCACAGTCTGATTTTTAAAGAATTCACTGGCTACTCAATATTTTGAAAGTAATGATGAACTCATTGATGATTAATTTGGCATTCGCTGAAAAGGAAATGGACAAGCTGATGTCATGATAAAAGTTGTTTAATCTCTGCAGGGAGTATATTGAGAAGTTGTATGTAGAAAGTGTGTTGAGAAGTACGTCCAAATAGTGCTAACATTATAAGTAATTAAGTATAATAAGTAATATAAGTAATTATTAGTAATAGTACTAGCATTTATAAACAGTAAATTTCAAATTTACTTTTGTATAAAGTAAACATATTTAGCCAAGCAGGTCTGCCCACTGAACCCCCAGGGCCCCTGAGGGACCCCCAAGCTCCTGGTCCCCCACAGAGCTCACTTTGTTTGCATTCTCGTCTAGCCAGAGTGCTCCACTCCCTGGATCCCCCAGGGTTCATTACCAACATTGTGAAAATAATATAGATAAATAGCAATCAAAATATTCAGGCTTTATAGAAACCTGAAAAAGAGACTAAATTACAAAAGAAAGAATAGTAGTAACTATGACAACTTTGGTAACAAACCTTTGATGAGGAAAACTTCACGACTAATTTATGTTACCATTATGACAGAAATATGACAATGAAGTAAAAAGATTAATCTTTTTTTTTCTTTAATGAGTAGCTTTAATTGACAACTTCACTCTCAAGGGGACTTGGGTCTCAATCATGGCTTAAATATATATATATATATATATATATATATATGTACATTTATACATACTATATTAACAATTAAAAAGTTTTATATAAATATGATTTGCTGCTATAAGAACTCAAGAAATAAGAAAAATAAATAAATAATAAATGAAAATAATAATAATAGTAAATAAATGACATACAAAATAATATTTCCAATAAGGACAGGATTTGTTTAAAGGCAGTTCAATCATAAAATCCAGAATACAGTCCAATTGACTAAAGACATGATAATGACCGTGAATATTAACACCTAATATTGCATTAACAACAAGATAAGGTTAGACATGTCTAAACTTCATTTAATTCCATTCTCTGCATGTACCTTTGCTGTTTACTTGTAAATTACCCTATATTTTATTAATGAATTCAATGCAATCAATTTACTATTGTCGACTAATAACTCACTAAACAACTTTCTGCATTCCACTGTCCACACTGGAATGCTTGTGAAATAAATTTTAATCATGTCACTAAATGTTGACTGATCACGCCATCTCGCAATCACAGCACTCACTTAATCACTTAATACTGACTCTTTAACTTGCTGGTTCTGGAGTACTTATATCCTCTTGACCTGCAGAACCAGAACCCTGTTGAAGCGTGAGAATTCTCTTTATCTATACCCTTACATTTTTCCATGAATTCCTATTTCAGTCTGGTAACATTCGTCAAACAACAGTTGTAGGAGTGTGCTATTAAAATTATTACAAAGAACAGACTCTTAAACAGACCTGTTAGCCTGAGAAACGAATTCCTTTTAGTTCCCTTCTGGATTCCTTTCATTATTATTTTATCATACTTTCTTCTTAACTGAAAGGAATCTAAGTCCGTTACACTAATCTTGTTCCAATATATATGCTGGCAGTGTCTTGGTAGAGTAGAGTAGCAGTGTCTTGGCCTTTCATCTGGAAATTCCAGGATCAAATCCCAGTCAGGCATAGCACTTATTATATGCTATAACATTTCCATTTCATATTCCCTTACACAAGCTTCAAGCTAATATGGTGAATCACCCCCTCCTCCAAAAAAAAGAAGATAAATATTTCCCAAGAAAAATAGAATTAGAGTACTTTTAATTAATATTGTTATTTGTATTTTATTGTGATGTATTAATTTTGTCACTTGCACTGACAATACTTTTACAAATTTCCCTACATATAATTTATTCAAATTATTTTCACATCACAATAATCAAACTGCCAGAGCATCATTTATTTGTGAAAATGTAAGACATGATTGATTTCATTCATTCTTTTAAAAGGGTAATCAATAATAATTCTGTTTGAAATCTGAGAACCTTATGGTCAAAATGCATTGGAAAAATAATAAACAATTAACTTTAATTAATAATCTAACAATTTTCTTATAGTTTTCAGCAGAACGTTTTCTAGCTTTACCCTTTAGTAAAAAAGAAAAGTTTAAACACAAAATTAAAACCACAAGCATTAACAACTATAAAATCTAACTACTTAAGGAATGTTAATAAAAAATTAAAAAATAACTAGTTACATCAAATGTTTGCAAAATTTATTCACATTGCTAAAAGATAATACCTAATGAAAATAATTCTAATTCAAACAATAAGTTGACAACTAAGGGGGAGTTATAAAAAGTGAAAGCACATTTGGAAATAAAACAAGTCAGAATGCCTTCACCAAAAATAATGAAATTTAGTTATCTAAACAGTTCTTGTAGTACCTGTAGCAAAGGTATCTATATACTTCAAGAAAAAGAGTTGGAAAGGAAGTCCACATAAAATTTAGCAAAAACAGCTGAAACAAAATTTACATCACTACATATACCAACACTGAGCAATAGCTAATAATTATTATTTTCTTAAGAATAAAGAAACTGTAACACATAAGTCTATTAAAATTTACATATCATTTGCAATCACTCCCAAGTACAGCTCTAGAGCTTCTTGTGCTGAATTAAGTACATGTAAAAACAAAAGTAATATTTATATACATATTTTATATGTAATAAATTTATTTTTTTATCCGTGAAATATAATGCATAATAAATAACTAAATAATTAGTTTCATCACAGTAATATTCATTTGTTTTTTCTCTTTTGATGTTTTATTTATTAATAAATGTCCAATATAAATGCTTAACTGATTATATAATTACACAACTACACTCATTTAATATAACTGCCTTAATTTTTGTATGAATTATTTTATTACATTAATTTGTGTTAAGAGTGGAAACTTAAAAAGAAAATGCATGATATTTATTCATACTGTCAACTAGAGAAGAATATCTAAGCAGTTTATTTTTTTTTTTATGTTTATTTTAGTTTGGCCGACTGAGGTCCACGTGAAGCAATATTTTGCATTTCTCTTTCTTTTCAGTGTTTATTTCCTGATCTTTCAATAGTTGATCATTCTTTTGTTTTTTTTTTATGTTCTCTCCTCTGACCAGATATTAGCTTTTTACTTCCGTGTACAAAGTAAAGCAAGAATTATGAAAAATTTCGGTTTTCAGATTTCAACGGAAATATCCATTTTAACATCCCTGAATCCATTTTGACTAGTTTCGACATGACGTCTATATATACATATGTATCTCATATAACTCAAAAATGAATAGCTAGGATGATGAAATTTTAAATTTAGGACTGCTGTAACATCTAGTTGTGCACCTCCCCTTTTGATTGCAATCAACTTAACCAAAAGTGTCCAAAAAAGCCGAAAATCCAAACAAATTTGGACTTTTTTTAACTGTAGTTATAAGCCCTCATTGGGAGCTTTTCAACGATATATCATACGTGGTACTTATTTTCTTTGGTTCCAGAGATATAGCCAAATAAACTTTTAATTAATGAAAATTTGAATCTTACAAGGGGAAGGTACATCGGTTCGAGTCAGACTTATCTTCTTTTTTTAGTTTATATATATTGATATATTGATGTATTAATATATTATTAACCTCTCATTGTAAAAAAAATTTACAATGAATAATAATTCAGTAACAAAAATTAAATAAATTAAAAGAATAAAGAATTTAATTAAATTAAAGAACATCTGTAACATTGTTTAACAGGTGTAATGGTTGAAATATTTCATTTAATATGCAGTGTAAAAGTAGGTTTAATATGTAGGTAAAGGTTTCGGCCAATTTTTTATCAAAAACGATTTAGGTACTTCTTCCCTGGTTCAGAGAATTTACATTTACAAGGTTTCATTAAATCTATCAGATCCAAAAGATTCACAATAGATACAGATACTGTGAACCAAAATAACTAAATTGTGACCATTATTTGACGAGCTTAATCAATAATACTAATTTAACAAAAGGTATTATATATCTTTATGCAGTTATTAATGTTTCATTCTCAAAAATTACATAATAAAAAAATTTTATAAAAGCAAAATTTATACTACATCATCTATGATTAATAGCAGTGTTAGATTATCAGAATATAAAATATAATTAAGATATTAACTAACATTCTTTCTTTTTTTTTTTGAGGGAAGTTATTGTAGATAGTTCCCAGGATGGAAATTCTTATGATATTGATACTATACATATTTGACACATTCTTACGATATTGATTTCAATTTTCATAATAGCTGTGTATCAAATTTCCTTTATAAAAAAAATAACACATTCAAAGTTGATTAAGAAATGGATATTTCACAGATTCAAGCAATTAAAAGCCTACTAAAATATAAAATGTTAGATCACTTAAAAATTGATATATTTATAACAAAAAAACAAGACTGACAAATAAAACCAACCTACACATGAAATAGAGGTCGTCTGTATGCAGCATGTTTATAAAAAAATATATATGTTTATATATTTATATGTGTGTATTTATATTAGTATATTTACATGTTTATATATTTGACTACTTGTGTGGAGTAGTCAAGAGCTTTTTTTTTGTTATAGAAGTGGAGGAACCCCATTTATGGGCACCAAAGTAGTGTCAGACTCGCTAACAGATTGTGCAAGATGTTATTAAGTGCATATGTGTTCCTGCGCACTACCAACTAAACCTTCACCCCTGGGAATTGCTTTGCAGCATTACTTCAGGAACGCCCGCACACACAATCAGTCACAACTGAAACATCCAAACATACACTCACGCAACACAACTAATGTAACACCAAGGATAACACCAACACAAAGAGTAACAAATCACGCACACATCACAACAAGGAAAAAACACAGGAATTTTTTTTCCATACTGTGAACATTCATGGTAATACACACTCACACAATATAACTCATGCAACCACAAGAGCTACTGAACCAATATGAAAAATTTTTAAACTACTTTAAAAATAACTCTTTCACGAGTGTCATGGACAGAATAATAATCAAGTAACCATTGTGTGTCTACAAATAGCGGGTTACAAAAAGAAAGCTGGGCATCTTCCCAATTTCATTTCCTACGGTATCGCTTCATAGTAAGATTAAAAATGTAGAGATAAAAATAAAGTTTGATGGTGAAAAAAGCTCACATATCACATCCCCTCCAAACTGAAAAGTCATCTGAACCAGAAATAAAGGTTGGAAAGATTTTAAACACCCTTAACCCTGCTTGGACCACACCCAATTTTTTCCCTTAAAAAAAATGAATTACTCCATGTTCAAATTTTTATTTTCTAATTCACATTCTACTTCTAGAAAATATAAAAATAACTCAAAAAGGAGAGGTTTGGGCCACTAAATCCCAGGCCTCTACATTAAAAAAAATTGAAATAATCAAAGAGGTTCACACCTTCTTACCCATCAAAGGGTTCATACCCTTTTTTTGTTTACAGTAAATTCGTAAAATTAGAAATATGAAATTCAAACAATTTTTTTTTCATAAGAAATATATATTAAATTACATAATGGAGCTCAAGATTTTCCTGGTACCTATCCCTTGGGCATCTACCATTTATATTACTAAATTAACAGAAGTATAAAGAAGTATTGCGATATTTAATTTTTAATTCTTTTTTAAATGAAATGACCATTCAAAAAGTTAAAAATCATACTAGAGAAGAAGTTCCTCTTTTAAATTCTTTAGAGATTTATTATTAAAACACACATACAGAATTTCAAATGTTTATATTTTCAGATTAGTGCAAAAGAGTTTCATGGACTGAACTGAACTAGTCTTCAAACAATATTGACATAAATACACATTATAAATTCATGAAAAGTTGAAACCTTAAAATACAGCTGGACTGTAAGTACTAAATGTACTGTTAGGGAAGTTTATGAGATAATATTACAGTAATACTGTACTGTACCTAATTACAGTACATATTATATTGTATATTGCACAGTTATACCAGACATCAAAATTACAAAAACAGTATGAAGAGTTATTTTTAAAATCAAAAATATTTAACTATTACATGAAATATTAAATATTTGTAATTGTAAATTATCATTTTATTTACACGTGAAATCACCACACATATTTATTTTAAGAAATGACTTTTTAGCAAGTGAAAAAAGCCAATCATGCTATTTAATATAATCATTATATACTTTGAAACAATAGTTATTTTATTTAATTAAATATTGAAAGCATAAAGTAGTTATTTTTTTCTCATAAAATACAACAGATAACATTTGATAATTCAGATAATAAATTCAATACTTGTAACAATATATATTCTTTATTAAAATATTTTATTATATACTTAATGAGATTATAACTTTATTTTCCCAACACAACCAATCTAACAAAAAAAATCAGTAATAATTATGACTAGATCAGATGGATGTCCTTGGATATTCATATAAAAAGTTTAAAAAGTAATTTTTTAAAAAATTTAAACTATTACACTTGTGAAGAGTTAAAAGAATTCTCTTAAGATTCATTACCTAGTGTATCAAATAAGTGTACTAAAATGTATTTAAAAACAATGACTGAAGAACAAATTCAAAACACACTAAAAGAATATGGGATGAGTGCAGCTGAATTAAAATCCATGGTCTTAATACTTAAGGAATGGCTAAAACAACAACACCATTTACCTCAGTACATGAGTAAGTAAATAACTTATAATACTACACAGCTCTAAACGTAATAAAAATATTCCATTCAGTCTACTACTTTAATGCTACATGTATTGAAATATAAATACTGCACAAAACAACCACATTATAATAATAATAATAATAAGTAAAAAATATTGAATAAATTTAATTTTTGATTAACTACATTTTACCAGACTAAAATTAACAGAATCATTAAAATCATATGTATCAGAAATATTAACTATTAAAAAAACCACCCCATGTTTCAAAAAACTTATTGATCGCAATATAAAATTCATTACAATTCATCCATCTATAGTTACAAAAAGCAGTAATTGCACAGCATGATTTATAAAGCACAAATATAGTTCCTGAAAGATGTAAAATAACGAAACCTGAATTAAGAAACATGATAAATGATAATCAAGACATGATGAAAGTAACAGATAAATGACAATGAACTTTTACAATAAACACATTTTTTTCTAGTCTTCAGTTAGTTGACTGGCGTGATTCCATTTTCATCTTCCTCCATATAGTTTTTACCTACTCCATATCCATTTATAATCAAATTAAGTTAACTCAGATTTCTTATTACTGAACAGTCCTGTATTTATAAGATTCTACCATAAATTTCTTTCCTCTTTATCTTCACGCATCTTCATATCAACTTTTATTTACCCACCTAATTTTCAACATCCTGCTGTAACATCACTTTCTCAAGGCATATATCTTTTTTATTTTTCCTACTGTGTATTTTTATTATGTTCTGCAACTATAAAGTGTTATACTCTACACAAATATATATATTTTTAATTCTTTCTAAATTCTTAGATCACTATTCAGTGTTAATACACTTCATTCCTTACCTTGCCCATTACCCAGACTTTATAATTTTACTCACTCAGCAAAATTCTGAAACTTTGGGTATTTTATGAACAAAAGTTAGTTATTTTTTCATTATCTTCCTTCTTGTCACAACTGAATTATCATTGTTTCAGATTTATTTATTTTCAAAATGAATTTCTTTCCTAAAAATACACCATCTTGAGCATGAAAAATCACTTAAGACAAGATTTTCCAATGTTTGGGCATTTACAGAAAAAAATCCAGATAGCTAGATCATCCAGATATCACCTTATAAAAAAACAACCATAATTACATGAAAAATAAGTAAATTTTAAACGTAAATATTAACATTAATGAAACAGAGCGATTAGAAAAGTATTACATTTATAGATTTCAAAATTAAGGGTGGTTAATGACTAAAAATAAGTTAAATAAGACTTCAGACTAAAATAAGCTCAATTTATTTAAATTAGCAGAGAAGAAAAAACAGATCTTATTATGATAGAAATTATCATGATTAATATAGTCCTGGCTAACGGGTATGAATGATAAATAAAAAAATAAATAAATCCTTTATTCTGATAAACACATAATACTACATTCCTAGATCATATCAATATAAAAGAGAGTTGCTCCAATACTTCCTGGATGGATCAAAGAAAAGCCACAGTAAAACCTTGATCACAACAGCATCACAAAATACTCAGTTAATTACAAAATAAATTATAATTGTGATTAAATTCTTTATTAATTAATTTAAATACAAACATGAAATAATATCAAAGTAAAAACTTCAAGATATTAAGTATAAAGTACAACTACAAAATAAATCACTACTCAAAATTTATTAATGGAGCTTATTTCAGCACATACATATGTACACGTTGCATGGAAAAAAAACAAAATAACAGAGTTTTTTAATGTTTAATTATATTACATAAAAATTGATCAACAAAATCAACATTATTTTTTTTAAAGAAGATTTTTAAATCATGTTTTAAATATGATTAAAAATTATATTTTTAATTCGATTTTAATCATATTGAAAATTTTTTGAAAAAAGTTTTTGAATGGTTTGGAAATTTATTCAAACTGACAACAGAAGCATAATAAGACCCTTCTGATAAGCCAAAGAATTGTACTCGGTTAACAATTAACTGTCTGGTTTGAATGATGAGGATACTGTTATTTTAAAAAATAAATATTCTTGAATTTTTGTTATTTTTAAAGAGCAAGAGAATATTATTTTTAGCAAAAATCCATAAATATAAACATATGGGTAAGTTAAAATTATTAATTTTTAATTAAGGCATCAAAAAATGATTTGAAAGCCAAACTTGAAAACTCGTTATGACATTTTGAGGGAGCCCCCAGGAGGTGATACATTTTAGACAAATGTGTAGTCATAATATATACTGAATAATTATGACAAAACTTAGATCTTAATTTAGGCACTTTAAAGTAAAACAATATGGTTTGATTTTGTTCCAAACAAGACTAATTTAATTACCTCAAGAGAATTTTCATCTATTACAATACCCAGAAATTCTACTTTATGAGATACAGAAACACAACCATTATCATTAACGAGTATTCTATCCATGTGATTAGCAACGAATACATCTACCTGAAAAGCACAATCCAACTGTATCCAATCTATTCACAGTTATCTCAGCACAATCTATATTTAAAGTTTGATGGTTACAACACATTAAGCAAACAATTTTTTGAACTGCTGATTAAAAGGAATAAAATTTTTCATGCCCTTCTAAATAATCATCTTCAGATACAGATAGAGTTGTCATCTGCAAAGAGGGTATCAATGAATGGTTCAAGATTTTGAGCCAGACTAAATTATAAGAAAAGCAAGGGAACTGAAAATATTTTCATGTGGCATTTGGCGTTATAATACTGAAATGAAGACATTTCATTGTACATTTTAAATGTATATTCTTATAAAATGATGAAACTTCAAATGATTATTAAGGGTTGGTAAGATATGACCTTTAACCAGACACAAGCAGTGCCTCTGATACCACAGATTTAAAGTTTTCCATCAGTAGAAATGTCAACTAAATCTAATGCTTTAATGTGATTACAAAAAATTGATAATGGAGTATTTTTTACTCAACACTATTTAAGATATTTTCTAAGAACAGAGGAACAGTTGTGTGAGTACACAATTATTTCCCAAAACTTTATAAATACATATGCTTTTCAAGAGATGTTAAAAGTCTATCATATATTTTTTTAATATTTAAACAGAAAATAACAAACTTAAGTTTTTTTAATTATTTGCACAACTTTTCTTAAGGAAGGGATTAACAACAGAAGTCTGTAAGTCTTAATACAATTAAATTACATCTACAATTTTTCAAAATAAAATTTTCTTAATTTAATATTATCTTTACTTTATCACCACACAAAGGTAATTTAGAAATTCCTGCGTGTGTGTTTTCTAACAGTTATATTTAAAAGATAGACAGTCAGATAATTATATATATATAACTGATAACAATCCTCAGTGATATCCTGCAACAAGGTACACCCAAAGCCTCTACTGATTTTGTTGGTGGTTTTAAATAATTAAACTGATAAAACAATGTAACTGATGGTTGATAAATTGTGAAATTAATAGTGATAATTTTAATATCTTTTTGTTTCATAACTTAAATAAGATTGTAATAAAAACCTCAACCTCTAAAAAAAATAAGAAAACCATCAGATGACTAATATTAGTAATATCAAGCAGTATATTAAATAATAAACAGAAAATAAATACATGCACACATTGGAGTTATTTCACTTAATGACATCTTGGAAATTGCGGGGTAAGGCTAAACAAAACAAGCTACTAAAGTAGCATCGTGTTATCATGAAGTGCAATTGTTAAAAATAATGAAAATCATCTATCATACAAAAATAAAATATATGTATGATATGCTCTATTTAATTAACTACCAAAGAATAACATACACTTCTAAACAATGTGTAAACAAATATAAGTTGAAGTTATGTTGAAGTTATGTTGAAATTTGTAGGTGAACAAGCACTACAATTTTATTTGTGGAGCAGTAAACGTAGCTTGGAAAGGGTTAAACAAAAATTAGATGCTTATTTTACAATGAGATCTCTACTTCCTCATGTGTTTTCTAATCGAGATCCATGTACTGAAGAAATGGTGCTTTACAGAAAAACATCGTAAGTATAATATAAACTACTACATTACAAATAATTAATTAATTTACTCATTTTTCAGCTACCATTTATTTAATGTTAAATTATTAAATAATTATTTTATTACAAATAGAAGCATACAGGGTTTCTTCTAAATATTAATGAACTGAAAACAAATATTTACTTTAAGAAACTGAGGAGATTCCCTTTCAGATATCAGTAGACATAATAGGAAACCTGTCTTCGTGAGCAACAGGGTATGTAGCTATGCACCTACACTTCTGCACTCTAGTTGGCCATCTACAGAGTACTGTCTTCAAGTAATGACTTAACGAATTTAAGATGTAAATGACACAGAGTTATTCAGGAGGAAAAGGTAATAATTTGAGAAGTGATTCCAAAAGTTGAAATAAGGAAAACAGTTCATACAAATTAATGTTCAAAAACACATTGCTATTGAGTTATAGCTAGCGAAAAATTTCATTCAAATTTCAGTTCCCCCTGTGTAATAAGTTCATACTGAAATTTTTAAACGTTATATAAGGGAAAACTTGATGGTTTCTGAACTGTGTTTTGAACAGGAAAATAAAATAAAACAAGTTCCAGAACTGCATCTCTCATAGTTTACATTATATCCAATTTAAAACAGAAAAATTCAGTGACTAAAAAAACAGGTTTTTTAAGTTTGAAGTACTAATAAAGTTTACCTCTTTTATATCACCTTAAATATTTCAGTAAGACCTTATTTCACCAGAGGAACTGAAATCCAAATGAAATCTTTCGCTAGCCGTAACTCGATAACAAAGCGTTTTCGAACATATATTTGTATGAACATTTTTCCTTATTTCAAGCTCTAGAATCAGTTTCTAAATTATTTTCCTCCCCTCCTGAATCACACTCTCTCTCTCACTCTCTCTCTCTCTCTCTCTCTCTCTCTCTATAAATATATATATATATATATATATATATATAGACACACACATACACCTCCTCTATGAATCATGAGACCTTGCCGTTGGTGAGGGGGCTTGAGTGCTCAGGGATACAGAGTAGCTGGACCGAAGGTGCAACCATATCGGAGAGGTATCTGTTGAGAGCCAGACTAAGGAATGATTCCTGAAAGAGGGCAGCAGCTCTTTCAGTAGTTGTTAGGGGCGTAAGTCACAATGACTTAAACGGCCATATCAACATCACTCAGTCCTCTGAGTACTGCGCAGCTGAAAGCAATGGAAAACTACAGCTGTTTTTTTTTCCAAGAAAATGTGGCTCTGCATTTTCAAAAGCAATAATGGAGGCGCCTTCCTTGGTAAAATATTCCGGAGGTAAAATAGTCCCCCGTTCGGATCTCCGGGTGGGGACTACTAAGGAAGGGGTCACCAGAAAAGTAAAAAATAACATTCTACGAGTCGGAGCGTGGAATGTTAGAAGCTTAAAAAAGGTTGGTAGGCTAGAGAATTTAAAAAGGGAAATGGATAGGGTAAACGTGGATATAGTAGGAATTAGTGAGGTTCGGTGGGAAGAGGAAGGAGACTTTTGGTCGGGTGACTTTAGAGTAATTAACTCAGAGTCAAATAATGGGCAGGCAGGAGTAGGTTTCGTGATGAACAAGAAAATAGGGAGGAGAGTGGAGTATTTCAAGACGCATAGCGATAGAGTCATTGTAATAAGGATAAATTCAAAACCTAAACCGACAACGATTGTTAACGTCTATATGCCTACAAGCGCCCATGATGATGATGAGATAGAGTGTGTATACGAAGAGATTGATGAAGCAATTAAACAAGTAAAAGGAGATGAAAATTTAATAATAGTTGGAGATTGGAATGCAAGCATTGGAAAGGGCAAGGAAGGAAATATAGTAGGTGAATACAGGCTGGGTTAAAGGAATGAATGAAAGGCTGGGTTAAAGGGACAGACTTATAGAGTTTTGCACAAAGTATAATTTAGTAATTGCCAACACCCAATTTAAAAATCATAATAGAAGAATATACACTTGGAAAAAGCCAGGCGATACTGCAAGGTATCAGATAGATTATATCATGGTTAAGCAAAGATTTAGAAATCAACTCGTGGACTGCAAAACTTACCCTGGAGCAGACATTGATAGCGACCATAATTTGGTGATAATAAAATGTAGATTGGGGTTTAAAAACCTGAAGAAAAGGTGTCAGATGAATCGGTGGAATTTAGAGAAGCTTGAGGAAGAGGAGGTAAAGAAGATTTTTGAGGAGGACATCGCAAGAGGTCTGAGTAAAAAAGATAAGATAGAAAATGTAGAAGAAGAATGGGAGAATGTTAAAAAGGAAATTCTTAAATCAGCAGAAGCAAACTTAGGCGGAATAAAGAGAACTGGTAGAAAACCTTGGGTTTCAGACGATATATTGCAGCTGATGGATGAACGTAGAAAATATAAGAATGCTAGTGATGAAGAAAGTAAAAGGAACTATCGGCAATTAAGAAATGCTATAAACAGGAAGTGCAAACTGGCGAAAGAAGAGTGGATTAAAGAAAAGTGTTCAGAAGTAGAAAGAGAAATGAACATTGGTAAAATAGACGGAGCATACAGGAAAGTTAAGGAAAATTTTGGAGTACATAAATTAAAATCTAATAATGTGTTAAACAAAGATGGTACACCTATATATAATACGAAAGGTAAAGTCGATAGATGGGTGGAATATATTGAAGAGTTATACGGAGGAAATGAATTAGAAAATGGTTTTATAGAGGAAGAAGAGGAAGTTGAGGAGGATGAAATGGGAGAAACAATACTGAGATCTGAATTTAAGAGAGCATTAAAAGATTTAAATGGCAGAAAGGCTCCTGGAATAGACGGAATACCTGTAGAATTACTTCGCAGTGCAGGGGAGGAGGCGATTGATAGATTATACAAACTGGTGTGTAATATTTATGAAAAAGGGGAATTTCCGTCAGACTTCAAAAAAAGTGTTATAGTAATGTTACCAAAGAAATCAGGGGCAGATAAATGTGAAGAATACAGAACAATTAGTTTAACTAGTCATGCATCAAAAATCTTAACTAGAATTCTATACAGAAGAATTGAGAGGAGAGTGGAGGAAGTGTTAGGAGAAGACAAATTTGGTTTCAGGAAAAGTATAGGGACAAGGGAAGCAATTTTAGGCCTCAGATTAATAGTAGAAGGAAGATTAAAGAAAAACAAACCAACATACTTGGCGTTTATAGACCTAGAAAAGGCATTCGATAACGTAGACTGGAATAAAATGTTCAGCATTTTAAAAAAATTAGGGTTCAAATACAGAGATAGAAGAACAATTGCTAACATGTACAGGAACCAAACAGCAACAGTAGCAATTGAAGAACATAAGAAAGAAGCCATAATAAGAAAGGGAGTCCGACAAGGATGTTCTCTATCTCCGTTACTTTTTAATCTTTACATGGAACTAGCAGTTAATGATGTTAAAGAACAATTTAGATTCGGAGTAACAGTACAAGGTGAAAAGATAAAGATGCTACGATTTGCTGATGATATAGTAATTCTAGCCGAGAATAAAAAGGATTTAGAAGAAACAATGAACGGCATAGATGAAGTCCTACGCAAGAACTATCGCATGAAAATAAACAAGAACAAAACAAAAGTAATGAAATGTAGTAGAAATAACAAAGATGGACCACTGAATGTGAAAATAGGAGGAGAAAAGATTATGGAGGTAGAAGAATTTTGTTATTTGGGAAGTAGAATTACTAAAGATGGACGAAGCAGGAGCGATATAAAATGCCGAATAGCACAAGCTAAACGAGCCTTCAGTAAGAAATATAAGTTGTTTACATCAAAAATTAATTTAAATGTCAGGAAAAGATTTTTGAAAGTGTATGTTTGGAGTGCCGCTTTATATGGAAGTGAAACTTGGACAATCGGAGTATCTGAGAAGAAAAGGTTAGAAGCTTTTGAAATGTGGTGCTATAGGAGAATGTTAAAAATCAGATGGGTGGATAAAGTGACAAATGAGGAGGTATTGCGGCAAATAGATGAAGAAAGAAGCATTTTGAAAAATATAGTTAAAAGAAGAGACAGACTTATAGGCCACATACTAAGGCATCCTGGAATAGACGCTTTAATTTTGGAAGGACAGGTAGAAGGGAAAAATTGTGTAGGCAGGCCACGTTTGGAATATGTAAAACAAATTGTTAGGGATGTAGGATGTAGAGGGTATACTGAAATGAAACGACTAGCACTAGATAGGGAATTTTGGAGAGCTGCATCAAACCAGTCAAAGGACTGAAGACAAAAAAAAAAAACACACACATACACATACACAGATTTACCACGTTAGGCAGATAATTTGGCAGTTCTTTCTATATGCAAAAATAAAGAAAAAAGTACATATAAACTTAAGTCCGGAAATGCTTTGTTAACGAGTTACGGCTGGCGAAAATTTCGCCCGGATTTTATCTTCTCCAGTGAAATGAACCATACAGAAATTCTTGGGATGCAAAAATGTAAGCTAATTTGATGGTTTCATATGAAATTCGATCTGGCAAATTGAAAAAATTCGAGTCAGAGAATTGTAACTTCAGTAGTTTTTTAGAAAACCGGCGAAAAACGCAAAAAAACGGTAGTCGAAAAACGCACGTATTTTTACGTTTGAGTAACAGTCAAATTAACAGATAAACCTCTTTAATAAAACTTGTAGAAAATTTAACTCTTAACATAAAGTATGTGGAAAGTGAACAACAGTTAAATAAAATGGACTTTTATTTGCAGCAATACAAAGCAAAATTGCTGATTTAGCTAGACGGAAAAGTATGAGAGAAATGTGGAGACGTGCCGTCGTGCTGGAAGTAGATCCGGCGTCGTGTTGCAAGAGAAACATCTTCAAGAAATGGATAAAATTTTTCTTGAAGAAACTGTAAGTACACGCTTGTTAAGCGCCCTTGAAAAATAACGGCCCGATCAACAGATTATAATCCCACATCATACATTAATGGCAAATCGCTGTTGAAAGTTGCATTCTACCGCTGCATTAGGATTCTGCCAATCTTCTCCCACTTTTTGCCCAAGAGTGTTGGTTCTCATTTTGTTTAAGCTATCACGATTGAACTGTGACTCATCGGTATATAAAATGCACTTGAAGAGTTATGGATGAGTATTTAACCGATTGTAGAACGTCAAGCGAAGGGCATGGTCGCCGGCGTGTAGATGTTTTACTTTTTGTTTATGATACGGATAAAGGTTGTTATTCTTAAGTTCCTTCAAACTTCTTTGTGAAACTTTCAACCGGTTAGAAAGACGTCTTGTAGTGAAAGCGGGACCTATGTTGAACAGCAGCAATAATGTTTTCATCGACATTAACATCAAGTTGGAGAGAACAGTCATAAGGGATATGATTACTTCTAGGAAAAGATCCTGTTTCCCTTAACATACAAAATGCTGCACTTATAATTCCTGGATTTAGAATCTTGCGATTAGGATTACACTGTCGGTATTCTTCAACAGCGCCCAGAGCACTGCCTTCACACACACCATAAATAAACACCATATTGCCTGTCTTAATTCTAAAATTAGTATGGCATTATTAATTCAATAACCAACCAGATTCAAAATGTTATGCATTACAGCTGTCTATTTGTATTAACAAGAAAATTGCACTAATGAACTGAAACTCGACTGTAAGCTTACAAAACAACACAATTACAATTCAAAAATCTTAACTGTTGGACAGCTGTTATTGTATCGCCAATTTATGAAATAAAAATTTCTTTAAAAAAAAATTATTCTTCATTTTAATTTGATTTAAACAAAAATCATAGTTTTTTAACAGAACTTAAATACACCGTTACCATCGTTGATTCACTATTATCCCTATGAAATAATTAATTTTGAACTTCTTTTATTAATTTTGAATACAATAAATTTCTGTTTATCATTTTTCCCCAGTTTTGAAAAATAAATCGGTTAACGATAAAAATCATTTTCCAGTTAAATTTAGCTTTGTACTGCTCTAAATAAAATTTCATTTTATTTAACTGTTATTCACTTTCTGTTTACTTTATTTATACTATTCTATTTAGAATTAAACTTCCTACAAATTTTATTTAAGAGTTTTATCTGTTTATTGGGAAATAAACAAAGTTATTACAAGTCAAACGTAGCAAAGCGCCCTTTCAGCCCGGTTTTCTAAAAAACGACAGAAGTTACATTCCTCGGGCCCATTTTTTTCAATTTGTCAGATCGAATTTCACATGAAACCATCAAATTAGCTTACATTTTTGCTTCTCAAGAATTTCTGTATGGCATCATTTCATTGGAGGAGATGAAATCTGGGCGAATTTTTTCGCCAACCGTAACTCGTTAACGAAGCGTTTCCGGACCTATGTTCATATGTACTTTTAACTTTATTTCTGCAAGTAGAATGAACTGCCAAGTTTTATTTATATATATATACCTGTATATAGGTAGTACTACTACAACTTCTGGAAGGTTATATTAGTCTAATATAGTAGACTGAATGGAAAGTATGTTTTATAATTAACGACTCAAACAAGTCATTAGGCACATTTATTACAAAAAACTTGCACATATTTTAGTAAACTCTGATCTGGCTAATTTTGCTGAAAGTCCCTATTTAAAGAAAAAGAATACATATTTAATAAAAACTAACTTATTTATTTTTTATTCAATTTATTATTTATTTTCAAAGCTTTAAAGTAATTATTCAATAATGATCAACATATATGTAAGTTTGAGTTACAAGTTAGATCAATCATGGTTAGTTCAGGGTTTTGAAAAAATTTGAATTTTTATACTCAAAATTTAAATTTAAAAAAAGCCAGTCATTAAAAGTCAGTACGCCGTATATTATAATTTTTTCCAGTTCTGCCATCCCTTCAAAATTTTCAACAAGTAAAAGTAAAAGCATTCCACCTTTAAATATAACTTTAATAGAGAATGGATCAATGAATACTATTTCAGCTATGTATGACTACAAGCACAAAACTTACTGATTAGAGAATGAAAGGAGAAATAATCAGAACAAAAAAAAGATAGAGAACACACAAACACACAATACAATTATAAAATACAATTTTACTTTCATGTAAACAATGTAAAATGTAAATGTATGTTGAAAGAATAAGCATAAAAGTTTTTGTTGCAGATATCTTTTCCCATTTCCAAGATTAACAAAAGATGGCTTCAGAGTAATTTATTTTAAATTTAATTCTTCAGACAAAGATTTCTGCTTTCTCACTCATTGCATAAGTGCAATTAACATGACGGATTATTGTATAACAAACGATTATTTAACAAATGGAACATACTTATTAATTGATGGGAAAAATTTTACTTTAAACTTCATGCAAAAATTCAATATTACAGAACTGCAGAAACTTATATCTTGTGTTACCGTATGTATAATTTATACAAATTATGTATGTTATCTGTACAAGATAGGTTTGAAAGTAATGTAAATACAAATTAATATTTCATCAAACAAGTTTAAATTTTTAAAAATGGTCCACGTTATTTTTAAAAATGGGTACTTAAAAACTTATGAGAATATGTTTTCTAACTATCCATGTACAAGATCTGTTCCGAAAATAATCGAACATTTTTAATTCCGCGCCAACGGAGATATTTAGTGACGTACGGTGACATCATTGTGTTCCGCATAAATTCCTTTGTAACCACATGTTCTTGGATTATTGATATCTTCTTTAGTTTTCATGTTATTGCTATTTTAGTGCAAATATTTAAGTGTTAGTAGCGGTTTTTGTAATATGCGATTTTTTTATGACAATACTTTTATCTCGATGTCGTAGCAATAAACCCAGCTTTCCTTTCCTGTTATGATCCTTTGCATGAATGTTTCATCGTCATTGGCTTTTTCAAGAAAATGCCAACAAACGTCCACTCGATGTCCTTTCTGCTGCCCGGTCATCAAACGAAGAACAAACTTTGCTACATATCAATGTATGTTCAAGTTTTCAGTCAAAATGTCATAGCATGATCCAATTGAAACGCTAACGTCTTCTGCAAGTTCTCAGACAGTCAATCGGCGATTTGCACGCGCCAGATCGTTGATTTTCTGAACGTGGGTGTCAGGTTGAAAAACAGGATCATCTTCAGTTGACTGACGACCATTTTTAAATAATGAAAAGCATTCGTAACATTGCTTACGACCCAGAGCATCATCTCCGTAAACTTTTTCAAAAGTCAAAACGTTTCTGTGAAAGTTTTCCTCAGTTTCACGCAAAACTTTACGTAATATCGTTGCTCCCGAAAATCGCACATTACAGAAATTGCTACTAAAACACGTTGCACTCAAATAACAATAATACGAAAACTAAACGAGATATCAGCAATACAAGAACAAGTGGTTACAATTGTCATGCGGAACACAATACCGCCAACGGCACGTCACTAAATATCTTCGTTGGTGCGCAATTAAAAATTTCTGGTTATTTTCTGAACAGACCTCATATATACGTATGTATGTACTCATAATATACAGAATGTTCCACGAAGAACCAGAGAAATTTTCAGTGAAAATAATGAAAAACGTTCATATAAACTAGTAATTACTACGCGAGTGAGACTTTATTTAGATTAAATCAGAAAAATAGGACTAAACCTTTGCTTAAAGTTGAATGCAGGATTCTTAGAGCCTGCATAAACAAAAAATATAAACACGAAAATCAGTACAGATAATTGCCTAATAAATTTCTGTACGAAAACTTGGAATTCTTAATTGATACTATGAAAAAGAAGCGAATTTCTTTCTGTGCACACTTGTTAAGATTACCCCAGGATAGGATTACTAAGAGACTTATCGATCAGTTTTGGTCTTTAAAAAATCCGCCATTATGGATCAAAGAAATTAAAGAAGACAAGCAAGAATTAAATTTGACTTACGAAGATTTACTTAATAAATCCGAAAAATTAAAATTTGTTATTAAAGATTCGAATACCGACTTTAAAGTAAGAACTTTTAATTATACAAAAAGGGTTTATTCAGAAGAAGATCGTAAAGCAAGATCATTAAGAATGACTAAATATTGGGAGAAAGTAAAAGCTAAGAACTTAAAGGCCAAAAGATCGGCAAAAAAGAATTGAATTATTCTGACTGAAGTTGTCTTTTGCGGCCTTAAAAAAAAACAGGTCTGGGAACACTTTCATTTCAACTTACGGCTAGCGAAAGATTTCGCTCGGATTTTAGCTCTTCTAATAAAAGGAAGCTCTACTGTAATTTTTGGGACCTAAATTAAGGAGTAAAGTTGGTGATTTCTTATGTAATTTGAGCTAGGTAATAGGATAAAACAGGTTCCATGATGAACGTTTCCACCAAGATATTTCAGTATTGGAAAACCATTACAAAGGCAAATGGAGAGTTAATGTGTAAGTTGATTACTGTTAGAATTTAATTCGAGATTCCCCTAAAGCTACCTACAAAAGGACAGAATCTGTTAAGAAGTTTTAATATAAGTATATAATATCCCATACCATTTTTCATCTTCTACAGACTTTTAATGTGTCATTTGTTTTAAAAAAACAAATGAGGGTGGTGGAAAGATTGCATTTACATATCTGTAATCTACGCAAAAAAGTACAATGCAGAAAAAGTATCACACTTAGAAAAATATTTAAAAAGTTTTATTTTGTATATCAGAGTAATTATCATTATTTTATACAACTATTTTAGTACATTAAAATAAATCAATATTAGTCAATAAAAATCTATATTAAAATAAAAACTCATTGATATTACATTTAAGACAAATGCTGTTTAAACAAGCACTGGATGGATTTTTACAACTTAATTGACTTAAACGCAAAACTTTCATCAGTATACAAATTTAGATGTAAATAAAAAACACATCTGCATAAATTTTTAGATAGGTGATCTGATCACTGTAGCCTGTAGCTTTTTATTACTTATCATATTTATCATATTTCAATAATAACACTAGCGAAGACTTGTTAGCCTGAATTCAAAATCTTGCCACACTTCTTATGCACAGAAATATGCATATGCTAGGCATCTCATAGGGAATTAGAAGTACATATGACAGGACACTCCACTTTCTAAGCAATAAATTAATATTTCCACATTTTCATGAAAATTACAGAATTCCATTGCATACTATTCTTAGAAAGTAAAAACTTAATAATCACTAATTATAAAATATATATATAATTTATTTATTTATTGGAGTTATGAAAATTTGTTGCAGGAGATATTACCATCACGCCTGAAAGGAATATTTTACTTTAATAATTCATCAACTTTTAAGTATGTAACTGCAATATTTTTTCCATTTATTTCAAAGAAAATCAGAGAACGAGTAAGTTAAGTTCTTAATATGTTGAATAAGAATATACATATAAGATGAAATTAATAAGAATGAATACAAAGAGTATATTTTATCTCATAAATAAAACAGTATTTTACTCAACATAATTTACCATTAATATAATTTGCCATTCCCATCTCAAATCTTTCTACTAAACTCTATTGTACTGAAATCTCCCTAAATATTCAGTATAGATAATGACCAGTATATAGATAATATTCAGTACAGGGAATGAAGAGTGATGCATAAAAGAAGAAAAAATGGCCAAAAGAAAAGCTTAAATTGTGAAGAACATGATTATGTTAGGTATAAGTACAAAATATGATAATCACAAAGTTTATTTTAATAAATAGTATGTCTTGAGTAAAAGCAGCAGCTTCCACTGAGGCATTAATCTGGAGCAATTTTTTCGACAGCCGCTGATTGACTAAAGCAGATGATCCCATACGTCAAAAGAAAAAACAATTTTATTCTGAAAAAAGAGGGATTTATTAAGTTAAACTGAAGTACCACTGAGAAAAATTAAACTGGGAAGAGCAGCTGCATGTGATAAAAGTTACAAATGACATAATTGCAACAGAAGGTGTATTAACAATACAATTATTAATTATAACAACTGGTGTTGTGTTAATGTAACAACGTAATTAATGTATAGGGTAAATGGACCAGTCTGAAAGAAAAAAAAATCCAGAAGAAATAAAAACACCTAGTCAAAACCTTTTTATTATTGCCCAGGATTTGACGAAAATTACTGGGCAATTTAAATTTACGACGCAAGGCCGCATAATGAATTCATTCCATAAGAATGTGGCGCACAGTCAAGCGGCAGTTGCATCGCATGCATTACTGGTAAGTTTACTGCTGACATCAGATACCCGTGAGTAGCACTGTCTCCTATCCGCAATCGGCAGATGACCACTTCCCCACGACGAATTTTCCTGTATGAGGAGTCCCACGGCAACACAGAGCCTTTAATGTGCCGGAGTTTGTTATCTACTATAGCCGGCCAGTCGTCTTGCCACTTTGCGCGAAGAGTGAGTTTCACACAGTTAATAAAATGGTTGACTACAATTGTCTTTAGCAGCAGAATCTGCACGTTCATTACCCTGAATCCCCACGTGACTAGGGATCCAGCAGAAACTAACTTCTGTGTTGCGATGGTTCAATTCAGCGATTGCATTGTAGATTTTTTTTGTGACGATAGGATGTCTGGAATAGAGCTTTTCTAAGGCTCGAAGAGCACACTACATGTGTCGCTACAAATATGGATACGACGGTACATAGGATTAATGATATTAAAAGCCTTATGTATAGCGTATCGTTCAGCAGTAAACACACTCGTAAGACTGGGTTGACCAAACATGTTGGGTCGGTCATTAACAACAAACGCGCATCCAACGGTATCGTTCTGTTTCGACCCATCTGTGAATAGCACTGCGTCCGGGTTTGCCTTGGAGAGAATATAGTAAAACAATTGCTGAAAGAAAATAGATGGTATGATTCTTTATTGTATATCGTGAGGTCAAACATAAAATTAATAAGGTTGATTCTCCACGGAGGATACGAACACGGATAAATCGGAAAAATGGAAGGTACGTCAAGATTTATAAGGTGTAGTAAACGCCGGGTACGAATGCCTACAGGTGCAGTATAAAGTGGATGGTCCTCATATCTTCGAAGGTAAGGATTTCCAAGAACTGCGTCAAAAGCCGGGTGATTTGGCTGTCCCTTAAGGCGGGTAAAATAAGTTGCTAATACCTGGCTCCGTCTATCCCAAAGTAACGCTACCCGCAGTCAACATGGATGCTTACGACAAGGCTTGATTTAAAGGCACTTGTAGCAAGCCGAAGGAAAGCATGATGTACATCATCTAACATTTTGGTATTGCATCTAGCAATTGGTATTGCTAGGGACTAGCAGCATATCTAAAAGTTTGGAACACCTGTTTTCAATTCTTTGATATGTTTGACCCACGTAAGGCGGCTATAACAAAATAAACCTAAAAATCTGACAGAAGGAGAGGTAGCAATTAACTCTTAACTGAGAAAGACTACACAGGCGAGAAAAGGCTACACATTTTGTTTTCTCAGGTAAAAATATGAAAACTTGGATCAGGCTTCAAGGCGAGATATAGTGTTCTGTAGTAGCCTCTTGGTTGTGGTTGTTGAACGGGACACAATATACACAGCAAAATCATCAACACACAAAGAACATGAAATAGGCATCTGCACACATGAAGTTATACCGTTGATGGGTACAGAAAATAAAGTAGCACTTAATACACTTCCTTGAGGTACCTACATTCTCCAAGTCGGCGCTAGATTTAATGTTTTTAAGCTGTGGATGGGATGCTTCCTCCGTTAAAGTCACTGCTGGCTAGGAACGGAGAGGGTGGTGTAGCGACCGGACACGCTACGAGGTGGGATCTTCTCCCCTCGGGGGGGAATCGAGATGTGGATGGGGTGTTTCACAATTCACATTGTTTACTTCATTACTGATATCCTCGTCAGACAAAGTTGACTGAGGCCTTTTCACAAGATTGGATTTGGTGGTTTTTTTTCAGATAGACCAACAATCACTGTAGGGGTTTCTTGTAGGCTTGTAATTTTGGTCCCATGAGTACCGGCGATATAGCGAACCACTCCAGCAGAGTACACGCGTACGAGCTAGAACTAAATACAACTGGGTTTGCTCATGTGCCCAGAGGACATCATTCCAGACTCACTACGTATAGCCATTCATCCATCAGCACAATAGTTTCCACCCTGGGTTACGGTTGCGCTTCGTAAGGTGTTGCAACATCACCGAGTGTACATTTAGGAAGAAATAGTGTAGAATATTGTAATGTAGTTGTGTAAAGTTACATGTTGCAAATTGTGTAGTGTTCTTGGTGTATTGTATGTGTATAGTATAAAGTGTTGTGCAGCTCAGTGTGTAGTGGAAAGAAAGCTGCAGAGGCTAGGCCCATGGGGATACCAAGCCCCAAAGTCTTAAAGAATAAGACTCCCCTCAGGGGGGTAATTTATTAATCATGAGTGGTAATTATAAAATAACTCGAATTGCATTCACTTGATAGCAACAACATTGTGCTCAAGTTCTCTTCTGCTGGTGATCCTAATTGAAATGTTACAATTATATAATCCAATTTGTATAAAAACTTATATGTATACTTTAAATTGTTATATTTATGTACAACCACTAGCATGGGAATATACGAGGTGTGTGAGAAAAGTAATGAGATTGGTAACACTGCGAGCGATCTGGCAACGCTGTGTCTACCGGTCTGTGCTAGATCGGTTTGTTCATCCCTTCCACATGCTCAGTACGAGTTTCAACTCCGATCAGCCAACACATTATTTTTGACACCGCTATCAGTGAAGTTATGTTTTTGTCGTGTGTTACGAAAATGGAGCATCGGAATTTAGAGCAATGTTGTACAAACAAGTTTTGTGTTAAACTTGGGGAATCCGCGAGTGTGACCTTTGAAAAGTTGAAACAGGTCTATGAGGAACATTGCTTATCAAGAGAACAAGTTTTCCGCTGCCACAAATCATTTTTGGAAGGCCAAGAACACGTTGAAGATCAACCTCGTTCAGGAAGACCTTCAACTTCAAAATCTGACGAAAACGTTGAGCGTGTGAGGATTCTTATGAGATCAGACCGTCGCTTAACAATAAGGATGATGAACAGTTAAATTTAAACACTTTCACCGTACATCAAATTTTGACAGACGATTTGGAATGCGAAAAGTTTGTGCGAAATTGGTGCCGGAAAACCTCACAACGGAACAGAAGAACAATCGAAGAAACTTGTGCGTTGATCTTCTTAAGAGGATTGACAATGACCAACAATTCTTCAATCGCGTGATCACAGGTAATGAATCCTGGATATTTGAGTACGATCCTGAAACAAAGCGACAAAACGAAGAGTGGCACATTCCATCATCTCCTCGACCGAAAAAATGTCGAATGAGCAAATCAAAGATCAAAACCATGCTGATTTCCTTTTTTGACAGTAGGAATATCGTCCATAAAGAATTTGTTCCTCCAGGACAAACTGTCAACCAAATGTTTTACAAAGGTGTACTTGAAAGGCTCAGGAAAAGAGTGATTCGTGTGAGAGCAGACATTGCAGACAAGTGGATGCTTCATCATGACAATGCCCTGTTTCATACGGCCATTTCCATCAGGGAATTTTTGACCTCAAAACGCATTCCTACAGTTCCTCAACCCCCTATTCACCTGATTTGAGTCCTTGTGACTTTTTCCTTTTCCCAAAATTGAAACATGTCTTAAAAGCACGTCATTTTGGAACTCTGGAGAACATACAAAAGACTGTGACCGACCAGTTAAAAGCCCTATCAGTTGAAACCTTCCAGCGCTGCTATCAGGAGTGGTAACAACGACTCCGCTGGTGTGTAGCTGCCCAAGGGAACTACTTTGAAGGGGATAATATTGTTATTTGAAAAAAATTAGAACTTTTGTAAGTAAAAAGTCAGTCTCATTACTTTTCTCACACACCTCTTAAATGAAAATTTTGTAGCGTATGAAAAATGCCATGTTTGACTGGCATTCGAACACAGGTCCTCCAGATGAAAAGCTGAGACACTACTACTTAACCACACAGATTGGCAGAGTGGTGAAGCGTTTCTTTCTTTTTCCTGTTTAGCCTCCAGTAATTACTGTTCAGATAATACTTCAAAGGATGAATGAGGATGATATGTATGAGTGTAAATGAAGTGTAGTCTTGTGCAGTCTCAGTTCGACCATTCCTGAGATGTGTGGTTAATTGAAACCCAACCACCAAAGAACACCATTATCCACGATCTAGTATTCAAATCCGTGTAAAAATAACTAACTTTACTAGGACATCATCTTCATTTTACAGAAAGTCTTCAACTGAGGAAAACCTGTGTTTAAATGTGTTTTGATTTTATAGCTTTAGGATTTATTATGTTTTCCTAATATTACATTATTTATTTACTAGGTACATCTACTTAATGATTATGAAGAACTGTACAAATTAATTGGTAAAGAAGTATTACCAAAAGAGTATGGAGGAGAAGAAGCAAGTATTGATGAACTAAATGGTAGGTAATATGACAAAAATATACAGTAAAAGCAAAAAGTAGAAATATACAGTATATAGTAGCACTGTATGACAATTGTAATTAATCGTAACAACTTGCTACTTCTAAAATATGCTACATCATGATTATATTACTGATGAAATGGTAAAAAAATTTGGTTAATAAATATAAAGTCATATACATAAAAGTAAACTACACCCCTAAGATATTCACCAATCTCCATCTTAAATATTCCATAGAACTCTTCCTGCAAACTTGTAAAAATAAATCCTACAATGAATAACCACAAACTACACATAATTAACCACAAAATGTACATAAGAAGAAATTAAAGAAATCAACATGTTATAACACACAAATATAAAATTAGCTTTTCAAAGTCACCTGCAAGCTGCATTAGGATTTTACTTCAATTTTAACCTCAGCCCACTAACCAGCACATTCTATTGAATTGTGATCAAATAATTTTAAATCTTTTTATTTTTTCACAAAGAATATTCAATACTTATAAAGGCACTTGCACAAATACTTAAAACACTTGCACAAATGCCACCATAGAAATAAGTTCACGCTTATTTTCAAAAATAATTCAAACTGATTGAAATGTAATGTATATCTACAGTTCATTCAGCAAATTAATAAATGGTAACAACAATTCTATTTATTTCAGATGCCTGGCAAAAAACTATGGAATCTTTTAAGGAATGGATCATGACTGAAGGATCCCTGCTAACTGATGAGAGCAAACGTCCAGAAAAATGTAAATACAAATATTCAGATTTTTTCGGAGCAGAAGGAAGTTTCAGACAATTACAAATAGACTAACTAAATCAGCAACCATGATGAATCTACTTTCTAAACAATCATGTGTGTGGTATAAAGTTTATGGTATTAATCATTAAAGTTTACGGTATTAAATTCACTTAAGTTTGTAACAGCACTTTTTTCAGATTGTAACTGTATTGCACAGCTTTAAATTCAAAAAAGTAAACAACAATTAGTTTTAGTTAACCATTTATATTCAATTATTGGTTATTATAAACCAGTTCTTCTTTCTTCAACAAAAACACAAATTTGAGTAAGTTTTATTTAATATAGAAAAATAAACACATTTCTCTTATATATAAAACTTTAACTAAAAAGTAAACATTTCACCCATCAATAATAATTTAATTAAACTTTTTTCAGTATCTTTAACAAAGGGCACGTCAGTCAAGTGGAAACATTTAAAAGCTTAATTATTCATTTAATATTTAGGTGAGGGCACTGAACTTGATTATACATATTGTCACTCGTTTAATAAACATGATACAGTGGCTAGATGCACATCATACTTTCTGTGTCAATAGTTTCAAGAAACTGGTGACAAATGTAAGAAGGTTATTTTGCAATCGCTTCAATATTCCATTTTCATTATCATTCAATAATCATCCAAGTGGAATAATGGTCAATAATGAATAGGTTACGTAAGAAGGTTATTTTGCAATCTGTTCAAGATTCCATTTTCATTATCATTCAATAATGAGAAGGTACAATCTGCTCATGCAATTAATTTATGGATAAAAAAAGTTGAGAAAAGTTGGTCCATATTAAATTAAAATCATAAAGTATCGCAAAAACTGTCAGATACCCAGCAAATAATAATAGCTTTCAAAATATCATAACACGAAGTCCAAAACGTTCTGCGATTAACATGCACTGAATATTAGTGAGCCATCAATCCGTTGAATCTTGGACAAGAACTTAAGTTTTAACCCTTTAAAAAAAATACAAAATTCAAATGGTTCTATATAGAATTCAAATTGTTCAGAAACTAAAAGATGCTGATTCGGTTGCTCACATAAAACAGAAATGTTGCAGCAAAACTTATGGATGATGATCAAAACTTAATGTTTATGTCAGTTTAAGTTCATTTTCATGAAAGCTACGGCGTAAATAAGTTGAATAGTTGATACTGGAGCACTGAAAACCTGCTTCAGCTACATCAGAAACTGTTGCATAGTCCGAAGGTTATAGTATGGTGTATTGGATCATTTTTTTTAAAGACAATCGAGGAAATGCTACATCATTAATGCAGTGCGTTACACAATCATGGTCACAACATTTTTAAGATAAGAATTAATTAGTTCAATTTTCACAAATTACAATTTTCCAGCATGACATTGCTACAAGTTATACCGCTTGTGTGTGTCTATTACTGCTTTAAGAGAACGCTTACAGAAGCACATCATATCAAAATATGGTAACACTGTTTAGCTAGCTAGATCTCCTGATTAGTCCGCAACTTTTTTCTTTGGGATTAGATGAAGAACAAGGTGTATGTTGAGAAACTGCAAACATTAGCAGAACAAAAATTAAAAATTCAAGAGTTGCACGCATTACATCGGCTATGTTATAGAGAGTTGTGGAAAATTTTTGTTTAAGACTGCAAGAGGGGTATCATAATGGTGCCCACCTGTCAAGTATTATTTTTTAAAAAATAAAAAGGTATGATTACTTAACATAAATAAAACTGGAAAATCATTCATGTTAAAATAAAATCTTAGGTAAACACAGGAGTTTTAAATTTTTTCCCCGTTTCACTAACATACCCTTCATCTAGCCTAAATAAAAATAAAGTTGTTTTATACCTTTATAAATATATACAAACCGACTAAAAAAAAAAATAAAATATCTGTACAACTAAAAGTGAACTAATACTGAATGCATTCATCAAATCTGATCAATTAACGCCCTGTTTAACTATTATTAAATGTTAATTCAACTTAAACTAAAATGTGAAATTTTTCCATTTCAAATTATTAATAATTGTTATAAATTATAATATATAATTACACAAAATTATGTACATTATTAAAGTGAAAAATCAGGTTAATATAAAATAAAAAGAATATTTTAATGTTTTGTTTTATTTGTATTCATAATATTTGCAAATTTTTTCAAAAATTCTAAAATTATAGGGAAAATAAAAAAAATGTTTAAAGAAAGGTTGTTTTGGTTTTTTTGCGTTATTTATTTTGTTTTTAAGAGAAAAAATTGACTAAAAACTTTTAGTTTTCTTTCCTCCTCGTAAAAAACTGATTTTGGGAACTTTGGGGTTACGCTCAGTTACTTTTCAATAATTATTATTATTACTCAGTACTTATGTTAAGTCACCTCAATTGGGGTCATGGTAATGAGGATAAAGCACCCAGAAGGAAATAGAGTTCCACATGAATTTTATAGGAATGCTCTTGGAAGTTTTCAATAGCAGATATATTTATTTTAGTACATTTTTTTTAATATGAGCATCAAATTAGCTAATTTAAAATGAGCTTATGTTTTTCCCACTTGCAAAGTTTCAAGAGGGGTAATTCAAGTGAGGCTTCTAACTGTATCATGTATCTTTTGATAATTCTTTCTGTAAGGTATTTAGCAAATTATTATAAGATAGAATAACATTGTGGACTGGCAGACATAAGGGAAGAATCTTTTAGGTGGATTTTATCAAGTCATATTCTGTGATAGATAACATTTTTACATTAATTAGGATAATAAAATTGATTTGTCAGATGGTAAAAAAGTTTGTATTTCTCATGTGCAGTGTTTGGCAAGTTGACAGACATCCTCCTTCCTTCTGTACATTATATAAACTAGGATGGGTCGACAAAAGTTGTGAATACCCGGAAAAATCTTAATGAGAAGAGTATTGACACAGTGTGGAATATAGTAAATGTATCTGTGAGTTTTGAGCCACACCATGCATTAAACAAGGACATTTACTGAGCCTGCTGCTTTTTGTTCTCTACTTTGATGATGAGTTCTATTTGGAGGATGCTGACTAATAGAGGTGTGAATGTGGAAATATTGGCTTAAGAAATGATATTGTTCTGGTAGCAATGAACAAATTATCATTTCAAAAAATAATTAGTAACTTTGAAGTCTATTGTACTCCATGGAATTAAAGACAAGTTATCAAAATTTAAAATCATAGTATTTCAAATTGGGGGCAGTTCAGCGAATCACAATAAATAGTGATTGGTAGGTGCTGATAAGTATTTGAACATACAAATGTCTTCACTGGCTGTCAATAGTAATTTGTGTGAAACTGTGATGATGGCTAAATCTGAAATAAGTTCACTTAACAATCTGCTTCTTAACGACAAGTTTAATAATACTGATTTTGATCAAATTATTCATATTTAATACAGTATGCAAATCAGCTGTTTCTTATCGTTCACAAGTACAGAAAGTGAGGCTGTATGACGACAGAAGCAGTAGAAGTTTTTGTAAAGAAAATCTTTTCTCTGCCAAAGAATTCTTCAGAATATATTTTATATATGATAATTAAAATAGAGCCAATTTTTTAATTTACACTTAAAGATGTTACATGCTGCCACCAAATGGATATCCCAAGATTTTTTTTAAAGAAAGAGATGTCTTTTGATATAGGGAAGGAGTTAAGATAGGAGTATGATGTGGCTTTAATCTCTTTTAGTATGGCTCTTTTGATTCTGATAAAATTACGAATTCCATTAAAAATAAACTTATAAACTTAAGTTCACTCGAATATATTAACATGCAGTACCACAAAAAAATTATATCTGGACTAAAAAACTTATATTTTTTAGTAGATGATTTAATCTCTTTTGGCGGACTGGTCAAATATGGTCAAAGTCATGTGTGTTTTCAACTGAAAATAAATCAAGTAATGATGTGGTTTACTTGACCGATTCCATTTTTCTATAGGGATCCTCTTTTAATATGACACATAGATTTTTAATCTACAAGTATTTCTACAGGATAAATTCAGTAAGATACGAAACACTATTTAGAATACTATTTAAAAATAAGTTGTGATACACTTTCTTCATATCTCTTTTGTTGAGATCTAGTATATAAATGGTTTGCAAAAACATTAGCTTAACATAAAAATGTTTAGGCATAGGCAAATATTATGCTTCGACATAATCTTTTGTATGTAGAAAGACATGCCTTATATTGAAATATAAAGGAAACTTCATGTAGTAGGAAAATGATCAAATGAAAGTTTAAGCTTGACAATTTTTTGCATAGAGTTGAAGATGGAATTGCTCATAGAGTTCTATGTAGATAAAGTCATACTTGATCCTAAAAAATCTTTTTTTGTAAAAAAAAGAATGATCACTAATTTTGAAAATAAATTCGGAGACAATTTCAGTTTTGAAGGGTGGTCATATGCATGAACAATGTTCAATATAAATATTAAATATATCATGAAAAATACTTGACAGGATGTGTTTTATATACTTATATAACTATGTATAAAATTTTGAGGCTCAGAAATCTCCAAACTACTACATCAGTTTCATTGAATGAATAAATATGCATGTTAAAATTTGATGTAAATTGGTTGAGTAGTTCTTGACCGATCAGTATCAGCCGATCTTGGACCACTTTTAAAGTCTGAATATTTTTATAGTAGTTACTGTGGGACTTTAATGCACACCAATAAAAAACAAGAAAGTTATCGAAAAACTGTTTTACACATAAAATTACATTTTTATTCAGGATTCCTAAATACAATCATTCATAAACACGTAATTCTTATTTATTTAATAAAATTAATTTGATGGTATGGAAGGTGTCAAAAACCCTCATTTAAAAGATTGTATAGGTAACACCGCCTCCTCTCTGTCAAGTTATCATACTTGCCAGGGAGGGGGGCTAGTGATGCCCCTCAATTATCTGTATATTGATGTATATTATTGAATATGTCAATTAATTATCTATTATTTTCTATATTATAAAATTTGAAATAAAGAACTAATATATTTATTATTTATTTTATTGTTTTTATTACTCAGTGCAGGAATTCCGAGCCATTTTTCTTCTTTTTCTTAATTTACTTTTTTATATATTATGCAATAATTTTGTTGTATTTGTCAAGGCTTTCTATATTTTTCACAATAGGGTTGACTGATTTTATTGAACAACACTATTTTCAGCAATATTAAGTCACAGAATCAGCTCATTATAAAGATTGACTATATGTGAACATGTTATTCTCTGAAATATATTTATGAATAAATTATATAAACTATGTCAAAGGGAATAAAATTTTTTAAATAAACGTTTGAAAGAGTCCTGTTATAGCACTTTTAGATTCTCTTCCATTCATCTTCAGTAACTGGTGCTGGTGTTTTCATGTTGGTGTCAGCTGCAGTTATTTTTGTGATTGTTTTTCACCACTAATCATCATGTACAAAAAACCATAAGAATGAATAATTTATGAATAATAATTTAACTAAGCTGAACACATAGTTAAAGTATGATATGCTAAACCCACTGAAATGTAGACAATACTCAGCTCTACAAATGACATATTGATTATAATTATTTAGAATTAAACAACAAATAATTGGTAAAAGAGAGAGAGAGAACAACCAGAACCAAAAAATTAACAAGTTTAACAAGGTAACAGCCTGTGACACTTAATCCATGAATCCTCTCACAGTTAAAGACATTAACTAAGCAACACTACAGTGAATTAAAAAAAAGAACAGAAGCATGAAAAACAAACCCATCCATAGTTTTTTTTTTTTTTTTAATTAATATAACCTTTTGAATAAATTAAAAAATTTATTGTAAATAAAAAATAAATAAAATGTACAAAAAAATGTTTTTTCAATATATATATATATACATATATACATATACAAAAAAACAACTATCATTTAGTGTTAGAACTAGCTTTAATAGAATTTAACTTATTTCTCTTCTATGGCTCAGAAACTTAGTCCCTTCTCCAAACAGATTTGAATCAGCTAGAGATTTTCCAAATACGATGCCAATGCCAGATCATACAGGTCTCACTTTATGACCATATTCGAAATGAAGTCATCAGATCAAGATGCGGGGAACAACCAATAGTTTAACAGCAGATATAAACGCGCAGGCGAAGATGGTTTGGTCATGTGTGCCGGATGGACCCGGATCGCTTGCCGCACAGACTCCAAGTAGGCGACGTCCTACTCAGTAGAAAATTCAAAGATCTGCGCCAAAGAAAACTTGGATAAAACAAGTTGCAGATAAACTAAGTAATCAGCGAATTAACCTCGACCAGACCAGGATCATCGCTATAGACCGTAAAGCGTGGAAAAGCGTTGTGAGCAAAGTTTGGAATCCTACGGCACTCACAGCAGCGTATTGGTTACGCGGCCAGCCGCCCCTTCCACTGGCCAGCTAGGGATCAAGGAAGAAGAAGACGTAATAACTGTCTGAAGAAGTCATATTGACATAGAATATGATCGATATATTGCCTATATCGATTTTGCCAATCGATGAATACAACGACATTAAATTTAGTAAAAGAAGCTTTGGGTTATTTATTTATAATTTTTTTATTTACGATTTATATAATAGTGAGATTGATGAGATTTAAACTGTGGTAAACATTCCGGGAACATAAGAAAGCTTCTGTTAAACTGCGTGATGATTGGTTCAGTAGTTTTGGGGGTTATCGGGAACAAACGGAAAGGACGTCTCTCTACGTAATAGTGAGATTAAATTAAAAAAATAATTATTATTGTTCACCACTAAAAATTTCCATAATTATTTGCTTAGATATTTTTATAATTAATTATTTCACTTATATTTACACTTATTAAATACAAATTGTTAATAATTCAGAAATTTCCAGCTATTTTTATTGAGTATGAGAAATGAGTTACCTATTGTTTCACATATACTTAGATTAATTGTATGCAAATTAAGAGGAAAATTCACACAGCGTTACTTAATTACTGTAATAATTGCTATGTTAAGAGAAATACAGAAGGCATTTGATAAGAGTATTTTACGTAAAACTCTACTGCTTACGCACAATATAAGTGCTATTCATATGTACACCGCTACTTAATGTATAACTGCTTCTTAAAAATTGATAAGATAGTTTAAAAAGAAATCAGTATGGAAATGAATTAAAGAAATAATAATTATTTACTTTTTTTGTCGTAATTTATTTGACTGGTACGTGACAATTCCATGTAATCCTATTCCACATCAACAATCCTGATCAACTTCCACACGTTCCAGTCTTTACCCTTCTTTACAGTTTTTCTTTTACACTTAACTAATGGGGATGTTTCAACAAATCTTTAACATTGATTTTCTTTTTATAAAAATTTGTCATAAATGATTCTCCTAGGGAAATAGATAAAAAGTATTTAAAGATTTTTGTGTAATTGCTAAATTTATGCTTCGTACAATTACAAACGATTTCTCACAAATGCACCCTTACTTTCACTTAGCTACATTTTAAGAAAGCTGTTCCAGAGACGCAAAATACTGACCACGCTTTTCGGATGTTTTAACTTAGAATATATCGAACCCCGGTCGGCTTACACTTTTATCTTTGAAATTCAGGTAATACTCTCTACTCCTACTTAGCAAAAGGTTTTTTTCAGCGTCTCTCGCAAAGGATCAGTTTTACAAAAAAGTATTATTATTTCAACAGTAAAGAAATTATCCCGTCTTGGAAGCGACACAACTTTTTAAACTTAAAAAGTCTTACAAGGGTCGTTCAGAAAGTTGTCGGTCTGACAAAGAAAACAAAAGATTTTTCAGAAATGTTTTTTTTTTTACATTGCCATCTTGCAAATTCAATACATTTAGACCACTGACTTTCCAACTGTTTAATATCCTCAGCATAATGCGATTTGTCCACATCTGTAAAATACGCTGTTGTCTCAGCTTTGACCTCATCATTTGAAGTGAATTTTCGTCCAGCGAGACATCTATTCAGGTTTGGGAAGAGACAGACCTATTATCGTAGTGAAAGAGCACGTTATTTTTCCCCTGTGAGCATTTAGCTTTACTAGTACCCTTCTATTGGTCCAGTAGTGAAGAGTATTACTTCCCGGGATGACCCTGTTTTTTCCAGTTAGTCTACGAGCATCACATCACAAAAACTCCCAAAAAAGGTCTTAGTTTGCCATTGGTCAAAGGAGTAGAGGTTTGATGAAGATCAAAATATGGTACAATCATAATATTCTAATTTTTTTCACCCTTGTGGTTGATTAGAAAACAAGGATTTGTAATTAGTTGTAATTTAATGCATTCTAATCGGTCAGTTCCATTCATTGTTGTGATTGGTATAAATATTGGTTTTTCGGAGTGGTCAAATGTATTTATACTTGAATTTATCTTTAAGAAAAGATAAGGTATTCTAATAGGTTAGAAATCGATTATCTGATTTTTCTGAAGAAGTACACATTTGATTATTCAGAATAGTTCCGTGTTGGGAAGGTGAATCTGTAACATACTACTATGTGATTAATTAATTAAGTATTAATGTTTAACAGATTACCAAGATTAGAATGATTTATCGGGGTCGGATAACATTTCAGTCTGATTTTGCGTACTAATTTGCTAGTGAAGGGAAAAAATTCAATGTATTATCAATGAAATTTGTATGATTTTTAATACAGTACTTTTTGTTTGTAATGTGCGGCCAATATAAATTTAATTAAACTGAATATAAATAAATTTAAGTAACTGTTTTTGGGGAGAGGCTTGTTAAATTAATTCACCAGAACAGAAGCTTTTGAAGCTTGTACATGGAATATAAGGAAATAGAATTCTGTAACGTATGAAAAATTCCATGCCTAACAGGGATTCGAACGAGGTATTTATAAGATATCGTTAAGAATGAAACTCTTTAAACATAAATTTACAGGGGATTAAATACATAATTGGCACTGCATCACTTTCTAAAATTCTTTGTTTAGTAAAGAACAAAATCATAATTAACAGTATCCAATTTAATTCATTGTCAACATATAATTTTATGTAAGAGATTAAACAAATAAATAAAAAATTCAATTTCCAGTAAATTCTTATGTAACTTATCCAGTTACTAAATTAAACTTATTAAATTTACTTTTGAACATATTTTATCATTAAATTTTACAACTGGTTTATTAATAATAATTTAACACTCTATACATTTCAACTTTAATATGTTTAATTATATTTAATTAAAATCAGGCCAATGTACGTCATTAACCTTTAATTACTAACCAAAAATTCTCTTTATTCACTATCGGCATGCGACAATATCAGTTGGTCCTTCTAGCTTCTTTACAGTATTTGGCTGTGTTTGAAAAGTAGTGAAATTTAAAATTGAATTTTTTTTTTCTCTTAAATATGAAGATCCACACACCTGTGTTATGTAAATCAATTTATGCAAGGTTAGTGAGTCAGTTTTACTCATGGTTGGTGGAAATGTTAATATTTAAGTGCAATATTTATTAAATAATTATTATTAATAATTAAATCTACTGAAAATGTCAAAATTCGTTCTCATCCTTATAACTCCAAAGGAAGATTGAAAATGTTGCTTAAAGAGTAGAATATATAAGAGTTTTGTGCCAACTTGTTAAAAAGAAAAAAATGTAAAGTAAAATTAATGTAAAGTACGAGGGACGATCAGAAAGTACGTTACACCCCCTCTATGAAACAAATTCATATTTATAAGACAATTTTTTTTTATTGAACAAAAAACTACATATTTTAATCTATTTTCCGACATAATCACAAAGTTTTTCCAAACACTTTTCATACCTTGTGAAAACTTTTTCAGTTTCACTCTTATAAAAATTTCGTCCAATTTCCTTCAACCATTTAAGGACCGCTTCCTTCAGTTCATCATTAGCAAAACGCTCTCCTCTCAGGTGAGAGGTCCTTGAGAGGACCAAACAGGTGGTAGTCGCAGAGTGCTATGTCAAGGCCGTAAGGCGGATGAGACCACACTTCCTACTAGAATTTTTGCAGTAACTCCTTTGTCACATGAGCTGAATGAGGAATAGCGTTGTCTCGAAGAAAAACGACCCCATCGCTTTAGCAATTCTTTAGTGGCTTTAAGCAATTTTTTTAACGTTTCACAGTACGATTCGGCATTGATTGTTGTTCCTCGGGGCATAAATTCACTGTAAACAACTCCCTCAGAATCGAAAAAGACTATCAGCATAACCTTTTGAACATGTAGGAATGTTTTCACTTATTTTGGCTATTTTTGTATCTCCGTTCACGTGATGCTCGTTTTCTCTCAGAGGTGAAATGAAGCAGCCAGCTCTCATACCCTGTGATGATTTGTTTGAAAAACTGTGGACCAGTCCTGGAATAACGTTGAAGAGAAAAAAGAGCAGACGCAAAACGTTATGTTTGTGGTTGTCGGTCAACAGATGTGGCACCCATCGTGCACACATCTTACGGTAACCAAGCTGATCGTGAATAATCGCAAACAAACTACTATAACTGATGTTAAGTTGACTTGCAATCCCTCTAATTTTAATGCGCAGGTCACTCAAGACGCGTTTCATTCACTCGTTCCGCGTTATCCGTTGTGTTTGTAATTGAAAGACGCCCAGCACGCAGTTCGTCACTCACATTTATTTTTCCGTTTCTGAACATTTGGCTCCATTTTGTGATCATGGGGCGTGACATTGCATTCTCACCATACACATCAACAACTTGGCGATGAATTTCACAACAATTGTAATTTTTTGCCCATAAAAATTGGACTGCTGAATACACTTCTAATCTGGACGAAACCCCTAGAAGAAACGCCATATTGACAATGACACGTACTGAATATCATACAGAATTGCTGCTGGGAAAGCATATAGACAACACAACCAGTGCTGCCACTACAAGACATTAATATATCCCTTTCAGTTCAAGAACACGGCAAGGGTGTAACTATTTTTTGATCCAAAAAAGTTAGTTAAACACTAAGTCTGGTCTCATAATTGCATAGAAGAAATGTTAAATAGTTGTTGCACTAATTGTATTTTGTATAAATAATAAAAAAATCTTAAATTAAATTTTTATTCGTCCTCCAACACATTTATAAGAAATTTTAAAATAAATGAATCATCACATATTACTTAAGTGGGCATGACAGTTTTTATCCTAATATTTTGAAAACAGTTAGATAGTAATTCACTAATACGCTACTAATTTTAAAGTTTTAATATAAGATGACTGATTTTTAGGGTGATTTTTCATTTTAATAAGGCTGACTGTAAAATGTTACAACTTACAACCACATATAAATATTACCAAAAGATAAAAAAAAGAAATTAAATTAAAAATCAAGTTATCAAAGCTAAAAATTAACCTTAAATGCCACATTTATATATGTAGTTTTTACAATGGAAAATATTTTTTTTATTCAGTAGCAAAATATTTGTTATAAAGTGACATTTTGTATATGATGTGTATACATACTAAGCGTTTTCTGATTTACAAAATAATTAAGTGCTTTTTATGTATTCTATTTGTGTTTTCTTAATAAGTAAGTGTTAATTAATTTGTTACTAATCTCATTTAAAATCTATATGCATTATGCACTTACACATAATATAGACTGTGATTACTTTTCTACCGCGTATTACTCTTATATATTACACGTTGTCGCCGAATGGCTTCGACGGCACGTGGCACCTTAAAACGAAATGGTAGCCCTGAAAAGGGCTGTTTGAGGTTTCAGAGTGGTGGCCCTGAAAAGGGCCGTTTTTTGCGTTAGCTCTGAGAAGAGCTGTTGGATCCGGAAACTGGTCTCCAGCTCTTATAATCGTGATGTCGAGCGCATCAGGTCTCAACCGACCAGTTCGATGCACGAAGGTGGACACTTCGAGACCTATGACGATTAACCTACGGGCCCTTGCCTTTTCGTATAACAAACTGCTATTTTCATTTGTCAGACTGCTATTCCAAGACGTGTACTTAGAATTGAGGTCACCCATGATTGCCATGGGCCCTTCCCAATCTTCTAACACGGCATCGAGATCAGCATCGGGAACCGCTGTGTTCAGCCTATTATACGCCGAGACTAGCCTGTATTCCGTGCCTAGATGCTCCATATGTACACAAGTCTGCTCCATTACATTGGTGTGGAGATCGACTCGCACATGCAAACAGCGTCTATGGACTAAACGAGCGGTTCCGCCGCTGGCACGGCCTCCGGGTGGTACTGGCCTATCCGTATCCGCCCTATATATAAAATTATTCCGAACGGTCAGTGATTATTGAAAATTCATTCTCGTGTATGCCCTTTTACTGGAGCTTGCGAGTGGTGGGGCCCCAGCGCCGCTATGGTGGGAGATCTGCGCGGTCATCTACGTGGTGGGAGTGACGCTGTGCAAGCGCGTACGTATACTGTACTCCCGCTGACATCTGGCTCCTAGCGTTGTGTTCTTGTGTTCGCCGATATTACGCTATGCATATATGTGGTAACAACATATTACTACTCTTACATACAAGTCCTACAACTACACTTCAACATGAGCATCAAATATTGTAGTTTATTTTTTGTTAAAATATGAAGTTACGATTAAGACAATATGATAAAAAGATAATCATTATTGAATGTAATTTAGTTAGATCGGTTAACATCAATTTTTTATCTATTTATTTATTGAAGCATGTTAGATTTAATTACTTACCACTCCGAATTTATTGAGAAGTACAATAAAAAAATTTCTTCTTACCTATAAAAGAAAGAAAAAAATCATTAACATGTTTTTATTCAAAATTATGCAAAAAAGATATTAGACAAATACATTGTTTAAAAGATATTAAAAAAATCTGATCCGGACACCACACGACTTCCTCCCCCTATTAAAATACATATATATTTTATATATTTATATTTTTTATTACAATTTTTTTTTTTTTGTTATTGAATTATTATCTATTGTAATTTTTTTACAATCACAAATTTCAATCAACATTGGATTTCAATCAAAAGTAAAACTTTTGATTGAAATCCAAAAAAATGACAATAAAATTGTAAACCGTACGGTAAGAGACTCGCAGATATCATCCGCTCAAAAATATTTCTATCTATTTTTATGTAATATAAATCACATTTACAGAAAGAATAAAATTCTTTTGATTATTCTTTGTTTAATAAATGAGATCAGGCCGGTAATTGTTTTGTAACAATTTTTTCTATTTTTTGCTTATTTATGGAACGCTTAAACATTGTTTATTTTCTATTATTGTAAATCTATTATCTATTACATATATTTATCATGTATTTATTTTAAACAAAATTCTAGATTAATAACAGAAATGTAGTGTCTTACTTTTTTTGATATCGCATCATTTTGTTAAAAACAGTTTTATTTATGCTACAGAAATTTTTGTTTTTTGAGCGGAAGAAATGATATCTGCAAGACTCTTACCGTACTGTTTACAATTTCATTGTAATTTTTTTGGATATCACTGCGTTTTGTTAATTATTTTTTTTATTAATTACTGATTGTTATCTTATGGATTTATTATTAAAATTTATTGCCTTTCTAGAACAAACAAATATACATATTTTGAATTTCTCGGCAATTTTTTTTTTTTTTGTTGATAGTCATATCAATCACTTCATACAATGTTTTCCTTTTTTAATAAAACTAGTATAAGACCTTCACGAATCGAAGATCCATGATACAACATTGCACTTATTACTTGTTAAGTGCAACCCTCGATTTTTACTGTGAACACACTTTATACATTATTATAACTAAAAGAACTTTTTTTATTTCTCCATCGCTTAGTTCAAATATTTCTAATTGTAGAATAACATTTTACCAATCGAGTTTATTTCTATTTTATGTAACAATCTTTGTTGCTACGTTTTCATTTCCTTACTGTTCGTGTTTTTTGTTTTATTAGCAGCTATAATCTCTTGTAAACTAATACTTTTATTTTTTTAATAAAGTGATGGGATTTACGAGATCATTCATAAATTAAAAAAAAAGGCGCCGTTAAGTACTGCTACTTAGCGGCACGATTCGTAAACCACCTTTTTGAGAAAAAAGTAACAATCGAGAACCGCGGTTCATCAAATGGAAGAAAAAACGCCAATAAAATTCGAGGTATTTTTGAAAATTCTTTATTATAAATCTAACTGAACGGAAATATAATGTTTTCATGATTATTTTTTAATCTTCTTTTTCCTATTTTTATTTCAATTTTAGGTTAGATCATGTTTATAACTGAATACATAGTTCGTTGACTTCGCGTGCCGTCCAGTTCTGCGGACTCATACCGACAAAGTTCTAATGTCTAGATATTTTTAAACTACAAATTTCTGAAGCTTAATATATTAGAAAAGTAATTAATTACGTCATTATACAATTAAAAAATGTATACATATGCAAAGAGATAAATAATCAAATAAAAAATTAAATACACCAGAAATGTACAACATTGGTCCATTCTGTTTTTACAAAAGTTTATGTAATTAAATAAAGAACAAAAGTTTTTTTTTTTAAGAACAGAAATAAGCAATACAGAAACGACCTCTTATTATTCATTTCAAAACAGCATTTTAAATCCTGCAAAAAAATGTTTATTATTTTTTAAATATATTTTTATGAATGATTAAAATGATGAAAGTTCAAAACAAGCACAAGGATTGTAACTGAATTTACTGTTACGGAAATAGTTAAAAAAACATACCGTATTTATTTGAGTACCCCGCACTTTTTTTCTTGGAATTGGAGAGAAAAAAATAAGGGTGAGGGGCTTACTTGAAACAGAGCCTTCAGCCAGGACAATTTATGAAAAGTAAACGTTTTCTTAGAAGTACCTAAATTCAATCACATAAATATAGTTACATTAGGCTTTCGTTTATCAATACCGGATGCCGCTTATACAGAATACATCCTTAATGATTAACATCCTCTTCATATTATCGATAGGAACGAAATTACGGTATTTTTATAAATCTGATTCATTCTGTATGGCTGCATCCGGTTCTAATGACACTACAGTATCAGTTACCCATCGTCGTCTTGTCTATTCGCCAGTCATTGGACTGTTTGTATATGTGGAAGGTTTTGTGCATTTTATTGTTTAGTTTATGTTGTAAAGTTTAATACGGTGATTTATTTTAATTACGGCAATAAAATGAGTACAAAAGAACAGCGTCTACGATCTTTTACAGTAAATGAAAAACTGCGCGTTATAGAAGAGGCTGAAAAAATGGGAAAACGGGCGGCACGAAGAAAATTTGACGTAGATGAAAGTTGCATTCCGGACTAGTGTAAGAAGAAACAACTTCTGGTGAAAGGCACTGGTAATAAAAGGACTTTTCGTGGCTTAAAACCAAAATACACAGACATAGAAAAAAAATTGTATGACTTTGTTATGGAAAAAAGGAAATGCGGTTATGCTGTCACGACAGAAATGTGTCAATCACATGCTCGTGAAATCGCTAAATCATTGAATAAAGTTGATTTTAAAGCAAGCCGTGGATGGAGAACACGATTTTTTGCACGAAATGATTTGTCAATAAGACGACCATTTTCAACGACTTCCAGACGCTTGTGAACAAAAAAATATTACATTTTCACAAATACATAATAAATCTTAGAAAAGATAAAGGCTTCTCAAATAGGAAATGCTGATCAAACCCCCATATATGTTGAAATATCATTTGACAAAACCGTAAACAAAAAAGGTGAAAAAAATATTACGATTCGCACTGGTGATGAACAACAAAGGTGTAGTGTTACTTTACATTACTTCTGATGGATCAAAATTACCTCCGTACAATGTTTTTAAAAGAAAAACTAACTTCCTACCGTACAGGTAAATGGAGTTATTATCAGAGCACAGGAATCAGGTTGGATGGACGAAACCTTAATTTTAGATTGGATCAGGTGTGTACGGCAAAAGCGATCAGAAGATTTACTTAATAAAAAAAATACCGGTATGCTAGTAATGGATAGTTATCGGGGGCATACAACTGATAAAGTGAAAGTCATTTTAAAAAAGGGTATGACAGACCATGTAATAACTCCAGGCGGATTGACATCTTTATTGCAACCACTATATGTCTGCATTAATAAACCGTTCAAATCTGCATTAAAACAACTGTACAGTAATTGGATGGCTGATGAAAATTTCTTTCTCACGCCTACAGGAAGAATCAAACGCCCAGAGTTTAACCAGATTTGTGTTTGGATAAAAGATGCTTGCAAAGGTATTTCCACGGAATTGGTAAGGAAAAGTTTAAAAAAATGTGGAATATCTAATGAACTTCATGGTAGTGAAGACGATCACCTTTGGCAGAGCGACGTGGAGACTACCGGTAACTCTTCTACAGACATTGACAGTGACAGTCATTAATTAAAAATAAAATCCCATATTAAAAAGTGTATTGAAATGATCCTTTTCAACATGATACTTTCTTTTCGTCTTACTGGCCTACTGATTCTGAACCAAACTAGTACTTACGGCAATTAATTATTAATGTAATAATAATACTGCAATTTAAATGAACGAATTAAATGCTTTACTATCTGAATATTTTCGTATTTACGTATTTTTTAACATATCCGTTGCACTTTAAAATACCAGTATATACTCGACTTTTTTTTTTAGATTTTCGGTCCGGAAAATTGAGGTGCGGAGCTTATTCTGGGGCGGGGGGTACTCGAATAAATACGGTACTTACAGTAGTACTGTAATACAATTACAGTGCCTAATATACTGAAAAATATATATAGATACAGAAATAGATGCAGTTTTATAAAAAGAACTATCTGTATTAAAGAACTATACACAAATATACAAAAAGACGCAAGATGAGTTAAATAAAATAACTTTAATTAAGTTAATATTAAATTTATTTTGTTGTAATTAAAGGAGTGTCTTGCAGAAATTTATTTTTACAATGATAAATTATTTTTTTTGGCAAATGAAAATACCAAACTTGCTGTTTTAGTGAAATAAATATTATATTTATATTTCTTTAATTAAATACTGAAAGCATAAAGCATAAGTGTATTTCTTATGAAATACACTGGATAACATTTTTTACATTAAATTCAATCTTTAAACAATCGTTAATTTCTACAAATGTGAAAGGAAATTTTCCTCTAATCTAGAATTTTGAATGTTATGCTGTTTATTTAATGAGGCAATTAAATTTTAGTTCCCACACTTGGATATAATACAAAAAAAATTTAGTAAAAACAGTTATAAGATCATATCATCAGAGATTATATAAATATTGCTAAACTATCCTGCAAACTGTTCAGAATAATTTTCTTAAGGATTATTAAAAGTACACTAAAAAAGTGTTCTAAAATGTATTTAGAAACAATGACTGAAGAACAAATTCAAAACAAATTAACAGAAAATGGAATGACTGCAGTTGAATTAAAATCTATGGTTTTAGCACTTAAAGAATGGCTCCAACAACAACAACATTTACCTCAGTACATGAGTAAGTAATTAAATTATTAAAAAAAAAACATTCATCTAATATCTAATTATTATATGATGTACAGGAATATTTAACTGATTTGCTAATTAAAATATTTCATTGGGTCAATTTACAATTGGTGGATAAATGTAAAAAAATTTTAAAGCACAATTAAACATTTATTTATCAGTGAAATGGCTAAAGTCTCAACCAATTTTTCTACAAGTATGATTTACATACTTTTTTAGAGTTCTAGAAATATTACAACAGTTTATTAAATCTAATCAGACAAACCAAAGTTACCAAGAATACAACCGATAAAGACAAAAAATTTCTAACTTATTTCTTTTTATGTCCGATCAATATAAACTTAAAATGCAGATAATTTCTCATTACCTTTTGACAAAACAATGTTATTTTCAAAGATTATTTGTTAGAGCAAAGTTAAACATTTCACTGCCACATTAAGAGCTAAGTGTTCAGCTGGCAGAAAAGAAAACACGATTTAGTTTTTGCATAGATATTAATAATAATTTTTTAGTTCATGTTTGTTAGTTGAGTTTTTGTGCATCCAAGTTTTATTTTTAGTATTTACCACTTAAGAATGTCATAAATTAAAGATAATTTTTTTTATTATTTTATTTATATATATACATCTTTATTTGTTACCGCTGTTTAGATAATTAGTAATAATATGTTATGTTGTTTTAATTGTTTAAATTGTACAACTCAATTACATGGAAGAAATTAAACAAATAGTAGGCTCTTTTTAATTTTAGATTTAATTTTCATTTTCTTGACATACATGTTTTTAAAATCTTAGTGTAACATTAAATAGAAATTCACGGTGGAGGTAATTCCAAAAAGCACTATTCGATGAAAAATAAAGCTAAAAATATATTTACTGTATTTTATTGGTTAGGTGGATTCAGTGATTTGAATTAAATATACAGGCTATTCCAAGAGGAAACGGGCATACTTCAGGCTATGAGGAAATAGCATATACTTAGGAATCCACCACCCTATAAATGAAATAAAAGAAAAGGTTCATATGAATACAAAATCAAAATCATTTAGTTTTCCATCAATTATGAGTGAAGGAAATATTTTTTCAAAGTTACTACTACAATACTGATTCTATGGCAGAGTGGTAACATCTCAGCCTTTCATTTCATCTAGAGGTCTGGGTACAAATCCCAGTCAGGCACGGCATTGTTCACACGCAAAAAAAAATTCATAACCATTCATCAGAATCAGTAAGTGGGCATTAGACTAAACCTGTTGTTATAGTATAAATAAATACCTTGTTATATTTTTATTGGCACAAAATTTTGGGGAAAATTCTACTATTTTTGGAACATTTTAATAGGAAATTTTAAAAAGTTAAGCTCAAAGTTGTAGCTCAATAATTATTTTTTTTTTTTTTAACTAAGAAAATATTTGTAAGAAAAATAAAAACTTTGAATTAGATGAACAATGTTGCAAATTACAAAAATGTTCTAAATTCCAAGTGTGACGTATGTAACATATATCAGGATTTGAGTCAAATTTTTCCATTTATTATTTAATATTTGTAAATTTTCTAGAGAATCTAGTGAATTATCAGACTAGATAATCACCCATCAGAATTTAGTTAATTTTCTATTTCCTGTTATATAATAATAAATACAACTTTTGTAGATAGAATCTTCTTATCATAATGCAATAATTATGATTGCCAAAGTTGACTACTAATTACTAAAAAATGATTGTAAAATGATTAATAAAAGTTTATCAAAGTGAACAATAAATTGTACTGTCGTTAATTTTTTAATAAAATAACATTCAAATAGAAACCACAGGGAAAAATTGTTCAGACCATGAAGGAAATGCTGTGCAGCCCTGGAGATAAATAATATATACCATAAGACTGAATATTACTAAGATCAAAACTAAATAGACATGAGAATTTCATTAAAGCCAGATGATTCTTCAACTATGATTCACATGTAGATTTCCATTTTTATACAAGTAGATTAGTTCTATGCTTTATAGTTATAATTTTTCATGTAAATTTATACATTTTTTAAATTTAGAATCATGTAAAAGTTAGAATTTTTATGAAAAGTTAGAATTTATGTATCTTGTTGACATCTTGAACCGCTTATATATATTAATTCATATAAAGAAAACATAACACAGCATTAACAGACAACATGAAAATCTGTTTAATTAGAATGTACAAATTCAACTAAACAAATGTAATGTTTAGAGATTGACAGCGTACCAGACAGTAAGATAATCTCAGTCCTAACCATCCTCTTTTATTTATTACACTCTTATATGTAAATAGGTAAACACTCAAAATAAATACTAAGATTTATTTTAACAAAACTAATAAGCATTGGAAAAAAATTCCCAAGTGTATAAGTAAAAACTAAAAAATATAAGTAAAAAATCTGCCTAATTTTACTAGTGGTGTTATATACTCAAAATAGTACAAAAAGGCAACACAAAATATATAACAGTTCAAAAACAGAATAATCAGAATTGACAATAAATTTTGTAAAATAAGGAGGCTGTTACATTTAATACTTTTATAAGTAGAGGGTAGTGGGAAAAATCTCAGAATTACAAAAGCATATAAACCAAAATGTAATAAATTGCAGGAAATTTAATGACAAATAGAGAATAAACACAAACAATTTCTTACATTTAGTTCTCATAATGACATTGTCTAGGGACAAATTGGCTGGCTGAGACTAAACAAAGAAGCTGCTGCACTAAAATAAGCTTGTTGCCATGAATTGCAATCATTAATAATTATGAAAGTACCGAATCATAAAATAATAAATTTAAGTTCACATCACATTACAGACATGTCATACTGCAACTTGATTCACTTATTTTGATCTAATGCAGGATAAATTTTTTTCAAACACTGAGTAAAGCTGGCCTCCGTGGCACGAGTGGTAGTGTCTCAGCCTTTCATCCAGAGGTCCTGGGTTCAACTCAGCATGGCATTTTTTGGCATTGGCATTGGGCATGGCATTTTCACATTCTACTTATCATTCATCTCATCCTCTGAAGCAATACCTAACAGTGGCCCCAGAGGTTAAAAGAAAAAAATTGAGTAAACCAAAAAAAGTTAAAATTAATTAATTTAATGTTATTAAATTAATTTAATTTAAAATTATTAATTTACAGGTGAACAAGAATTAAAATATTATTTGTGGGGCAGTAAATGTAGTTTGGAAAGAACTAAACAAAAATTAGATGCTTATTTTACAATGAGACATCTGATCCCTGAGTTTTTTTCTAATAGAGATCCATGTACTGATCAAATGATGCTTTATAGAAAATCATTGTAAGTATAACATAAGCCAAATCAGTAAAAATTATTAATTAAATTTATTTATTTTACGATTATTATTTATGCATTGTAAAATTATGATTAAATTTTAATTACAAAAATAAGCAGATGGTTTTTCTTCTAAACATTGGTAAACTGGAAACAGAAATTTATGAAAATACTGAAGAGATTTGTTTTGAGAAGTAATTCCAAATAATAGGAAACATACAACATAATGGCAGGACGGAACATGCAAAGAGCATCAATACTTTCATCAATACTTACTGTCTTCAAGAAATGACTATGAACAAATTAAGGATAAAAAAAAAGATACATATAATACAAAAACAATAATTTACATTGCAACAATTTTCTTCCATATACATGGTCATTGAATGTAGTAAAAATTATATGTTCATTTTCTTTTTTTTTTTAATTTATGTTAGGTCAAGATGCAGTTATTTAAAGGTTATATTAATTCTTGTTTTTGGATTTTTTATTTTGGTTATTACTTAAATTTGGATTTAATAGTAATTTTTTTGAATTTAGCTTTTAAATTATGTACATATCACCTGTCAATCTCATAAACTGAGATAAGTTGTAACAAAGCAGATGTACTGGAAAGTGTATCTAGAAACAGATTTTGGGTTTTATTTATTTACAGTAACTAAGTTTACTGTTCAAATCAGTTGAATCTGATAGGTTTTTTCTAGGTTTCTCTTTTATCCTTTCTTTTTTTATTTGATTTTTTTAAATTTAGTTATTGTACTGTAAGGATAATTAAATTTTATGTAAGAATAATTTTTTTTTAGTACCTTTTGTAACAGGGTTTTTTCCCCAAATAGTAAAGATTTACCTTTAATTGTATTTATTGTTGAAAAATTATTTATGAATTTTGAGTCATTGTGAAATGAAATTCATTTTTTTATTTATCTGGTTACCTGGTAAATTGATTTAATCAAGAATTTCTTTTTGTTGATTTTTTTTCATTTTGAAATTTAAAATTAAGGTTAATAATTTTTATTAAATATAAATTTATTTTTTTAAATAATTTTAGTTTTTTAAATATAATTTATTTATTTACTTCTTTTTTTGGATTAATCTTTTATCATTTTAAGTTCGTTGTAGAACAAAAATTTTTTGTTTATTTATTTTTTTACTGGGTTTTATTTTAATTATTTTATTTTTAATAATGATTGAATTAGTAGTTAAAAATTCTTAATATGAATTAAGCAAAAAATATTTTCACCTATTAATCAAAAACATGTCCTTTAGTTTTTAATAAAGATTTGACCTGCTCAATGATTTTAAATAGCCGCAGTAATTTGATTGTGCTAAGGTAGCATAATAATTAGTGTTTTAATTGAGGTGTGGTTTGAAGTGTTGAAGAGGGATGATAAGACCCTATAGATCTTTATTTTTGATTTTTGTTATACATTTTTTTGTTAATAAATTTTGTTGGGGTGACAGATAAAATTTTAATCCTATTTTTTTTTTTTTACATTTATTAATGTTTTTTTTATATTTTTTTTAATTATAATAATAAGTTACCTTAGGGTTAACAGCATTATAAATCTGGAGAATTCTTATTGATAAATTTGTTTGCGACCTTAATGTTGAATTATAAATTTCTGTGCGGGAGGTTTTACAGTTTAGGGTCTGTTCGAAATTTAAAATTTTACATGATCTGAGTTCAAGCTGGCATGAGACAGATTGGTTTCTAACTTCTTTTAATTAATTCTAATTGGTATGAAGGGATTGTTAGTAATCTAATAATTTTTTTTACTAATTTGGCAGATTTAATTAAGTCAAAATTTAGAATTTAATAATGTATTTTTTACAGTTAGTAAATGGTTTTTAGTACTTATTTTTATTAGTATTTATTCTTTTAGGTGTGTTTTTTTTACTTTATTTAAGCATAAGGTATTACGATATATTCAGCTTCGAAGGGGTCCTTATAGGGTTGTGTTTTTGGTTTATTTCTGCGTTTTAGTATTGCTTTTTTTTTCTTTTGGGAATTATTTGATTTATTTTTTGGTTCCTATTTTAGGTTTTGTTATTTCTTTATTATTTTGGTTGTTATTTCCTTTTAGTTTAAATTATGTTGGTTTTATTTACGTTTTTTTTTTTGTTTTTGTTCTGATTTTGTGGTTTATTTTTTTATAATTGGTAGTTGGTTATCAAGTGCTGTTTATTCTTGATTAGGTTGTATATGTAGAATTATCTAAACGGTAGTTACCGGAGGCTAAACAGGAAAAAGAAAGGTTGTATATGTAGAATTTCTCAAAGAATTTCTTATGAAGTTTTTTTTTTTTTAATTATTTTACATTGTGAGTCTTTTAATTTGGTTGAATTATATTATTTTCAGTTGGATGTTTGATTTTTTCTTTTCCTTTATTTTTTCTTTTTCTTTCTTGTATTTTGGCTGAAACTAAAAGTTCTCCTTTTGATTTTTCTGAGGGTGAGTCAGAATTGGTTTCTGGATTTAATGTTGAGAATAGATCTTTTAGTTTTTCTTTGGTTTTTTTTGTCAGAGTATAGTAATATAATATTTACAAGATATTTGTCATGTTTATTTTTTTTTTGGTGGTGATTGTATAAGTTTTTATTTTTTTAAGGTTGTTTTTATTTATTTTTTTGTGTGAGTTAGTGGTTCTTTTTCTTATTATCATTAAGATACGTTAATATATTTGTGTTGGAGAAGTTATTTGCCTGTTGTTTTAAATTATATTTTGTTTTTTTTTTGTTTTTTAAGGTGTTTATATTTTTCATTATTTTAAGGTTTTTTGATTTTGTCTGGTTTAATTTTGAAGTTAATTGATTGTGCTTTAGTATAATTTCAAGTTATATTACTTAAAGCTTATTAACTTAGATTTTATCTCATATTTTAGTTATTATTGGGTTTATATTGAAGCATGTTAGGATTTGATCTGTAAAGATATATGGTTCTTCAACTGGTCGTGCTCCAATTCATGTTAATAGGATAAATATATTTACTATAATTCAGAATAATATTTTATTTATTGGATAAAATGAGTTTGTTTGAAATTTGTTTTTTATTAGGAAGGTATTGATATAATGATTATAATCAATATATCAGTGTGATTACTCCTCCTAATTTCCTGAGGATTGATCGTAAAATTGCATAGGTAATTAAAAAATATTATTCTGGTTGAATATGGGTAGGGGTGTAGATTTGCAGATGTAAAGTTTTCTGGATCTATAGTTAGGGATGGATTTATGTTAATTATTATTGTAAGTATTATTAGTGTAATTGTTATTCCTATAATGTCTTTAATGGTAAAATATGAGTGGAATAGGATTTTATCAATGTTAGTTTTTATTCCAACTGGATTTAATGATCTGTTTCATACTAAGAGTATTATGATTATTGCAGCTAAAATGAAGAGTAAAATAAAGTGAAATGTAAAGAATAAGTTTAGTGTTGGATTATCTACAGCAAATCCACCTCAGATTCATTGAACAATTATTTCTCCTGCATAGAGGATAGCTGAGATTAAGTTTATATTGCTCCTCAGAAAGATATTTGTCCTCAGGGTAGTACATAACCTATGAACACTGTTGTTATTAATATTAGTATAATTATGGATCTTGATATTCATTTTTTTCTTTAGTTTGTATGATCCATAGTATATCCTTCAGCCTGTGTGTATAAAAATTAAGATGAAGAATATCGATGCCCCATTTGCGTGATATTTCAGATTATTCTTCCATAATTTACATCTCGAGTAATGTGAATAATTCTTTTAAATGATTGATTAATGTTTGATGAGTAGTGTATGGCTAGGAATAGACCTGAAATAATTTGGATTATTAGGCATATTCCTAAGAGTGATCCAAAGTTTCATTAAAGAAATATTTGATGGTCTTGGAAGGTCAATTAGGAATGAATTAATTGGGGTTGTCTTTCGTACTGGTTTAAGCATAAGTTTTTTTTAATGGTCCTTCAAATGTTCTTGAGATATTTGTTACTGAAATTATTGTTAAAATTATTATTATTATTGTAATGTTTTTTTGTATATTCTAAAGAATTTGTATGTTGTTTTTTCTTTAGTTAGTTCTGTTGTGTTAAATTTTACTTCATTAATTTTTGATAGGGTTTCTATAATTGGATCTAATTTATTTATTAGTAGTATTAATACTATTACAATTATTCATATTGGTATTACTTTTATGTTTGGTTTAAATTTTTCGTTAGATGCGAATCTTGCTATTCCTGTATAAGTATATACATATGGGGTGATGATCGCTTGACAGCTCCCATAACTTATTCGGACCTTCATGGGCAAGAAATTTTATAATTATGCGTTCCACAGTGAAAGAGTACACCTATTACTCCAGTATCGTGAACGTTACTGATAAATTGGTTGGGAGTGTGAAACGGCCGGCTCTTCCCACTCCTTCTAGTATACTTGGGTGGGGACCCAAGTATACTAGAAGCGCGAGCTAAGTCCTATCAACCGTAGACGCTCACGAACAAAAATCCTGTTTACATTTGATTTACCCTCGCGCGTGCGTGCGTGCGTGTGTGTGTGTGTGTGTGTGTGAAATTTAAATATGTAAGTGTAGGTTGAATGATTTTATGGAAAATTTCTTGTTGCAGGAATGTTTTTCCACTTCCACGATTAACAAAAGATGGCTACCGAGTATTTTACAGTGGACTTTATTCTTCAGCCATTAATTTTTGTAACTTAACTCACTGCAGAAGTGTAGTAAACATGAGTGATTATTGTATGATAAATGATTCTTTAACAAATGGAACATACATAATAATTGATGGAAAACATATAACTTATAAACACGTAAAACAAGTCCCAACGACACAGTTCCTGAAAGCACTATCTTATGTTACTGTATGTATAATGTATATAAATACACACATAAATGTAATAACAAGTTTGGCTCTATGTCAGTCACTGCCAACATCATAAACAAAAAGAATGAAAAAGTTTAAAAGATTTTTTTATTGTTTTTATTAAATGTAAAAATAAATATGAATTCAAATTTATCAAATAATTTATTTTAAAAAAAATTATCCATGAAATACTAAAGCAAATTTATATCATATATACTATACATGGTACAAATTTTCTAAAATTTAAAAACACTAAAACTGTTACACGGAATTGTACAATTGCAAAATTGCATGGGAATATTTTAGGAGCTGATTTGAAAGATAATTACAGGTAAAAAAAATTCTAAATAACTTATGATAGAAGTATTTTTTTTTTTTTTAAACAATATTATTTCCCCCTGATGTCAGCTCTATGGATAAAATAAAGCCATACTGAAATTCTTGGGAGCCAAATTATAGAGAAATCTGTGGTTTTAGAGTGTTTTGACCTGAAAAATCGAATAAAGCAGGTCCCAGAACTGTATCTCTAGTAGCAAGAAAAATGTTGCAAATACAAAAATATTTACATTTGCCAAAAATTAATCTAATAAAGAACACAAATTTACTCATATATAAAACGACAAATCAGTGCTATGCAACAAAATATTCTATTTAAATAAAAATGTATTAATACAAAAAATAAGACAAAGAGCTACTGTTTAAGCAATTATAGCACAGGACTCTAAGATTTTTAACTTATATAAACATAAAAATTCAATAGAATGTACATTTTGGATCTAAATAAAAAAATGTGTATACATATGAATTTACATTATGATCTGGTAAGTGAATATCAGCAATAGTGGTCACCAACCACGTCTTACCACATTTGATATATACCACATAAATTTCAAATTAAAATGGCTACCATCATTTCTTTATGTAAATCAATATACATTTAATATTACAAATTGACAGCCTGAGTTCAAAATCCTACCACACATCATAATCAGATCATATGATTGTATGCTCTTGTTTTCCTCACACCACAACGTAGCTAAGTGTATCTCAAACAATATGTTCATATTGTTCATATCTTAAACAATATTGATATAAATTATTTATTTCATATAAAAATAAATAATCAAATAAAATATTCATTATTTATTTAAAATTTTACATTAAGGCAGTAAAATCTTAATAAAAACTATTTTTTATAAAAAATCTACATTAATAATAGAGTAAACATACATTTGCTGAAGAAATGAAAGTTTGTTTCAGGAAGTATTACCATTGCGCCTGAAAGGAGTCTTTGTCATTAATACTCCACCAGTTTTTGATTACATTACTGCAATTTTTTTTCCACTTTTATCAAAGAAAATACGAGAACGAGTAAGTTAAGTTCTGATTTTATTATTTTATTCTAAATACAAAACACATCTGTGTTTTATTCATTCTTGCTCCATGTTCCCACCATCTCTTACAAATCTCTCAACAATTTTTTTTTTTAATTGCATACACAATTGTGCAAACATCAAAATGCAACAATGAACTACACAAATTTCAAAATACAACTAATACTCTAACCAATAAAAAAAATACACAATTATTATTTTAATAACAGCATCACATCCATATCCTTATAAACTACACCTTAAAATTACTAATTAAAAATTACAGCTAAGATTATATCATAAACAAACCAACAAAAAGACATATTTACGTTAAGTTCATACAAGAATTTTAATGAAATACATCTTCATCTGTATTTATCTTTATTTTGTTATACACGTCCTATTACATATGTTTATATTTATTGCTTAACCTTTATTCATATTTAACTCAGTTAATATGAAAAATTAACTAGATATAATGTAATATTATAAATAATTATTACTTAACGTAATTTTATTAATTATATAAGCATTATAGTTTATTTCTTATATTGTTTTATTTATTAATGATAATTATAAAAAATAATAATAATAAACACTCTGCCAAAATGCTTCTTACAAGACAAGATCAAAATTCATCTATAAAATCAGAAAAAACTAAAGGATGGAATCCAACATTTCTTAATCATCCATTTAATCGGAAATTGCAGAATGAAACACCATAATCTAGCCGAGATCTTGTTGTAGTTAATGGAATTCTTGGCATACATGTTTGATTCCCTACCCAATTCACGTTATTAATCATATGCAATATATTTAGTATGTTCAAACATAAATTTTTGGGTACTTTTAAATGTTTATTCTACATTATTTTTATCAAAGTTCAGAACTGAAAATTTTACACGGTTTATGACATAAGATTTCTGATAAATTCGGTAACTGTATGTTCGTAAACTAGAAAAGCACACATAAGTTTTATTAACTGAAAATTTTAATCCTGTATTTTTTGCTCATCTGTAATATATACTGAATTTTGAGGTAACAACAGTAGCCAAACAGCAAGATGACGTAAATTATAAAATCATCAGTATATAATGTATATTCAGAAATTTTACACATTATTTCTTGCCACACCAAATAATATCGCATTTGAGGTACAAAACACTACTGAAGTACACAATTTTCTGAGCTGAATGAAATGAAAACTGGTGTCTTGATTAGTCCTTCACTTTCTGAGTAATCCACAGATAAAGCTTAGCATATTTCCATCTCTACTCCACTTCTTCAGGGTATTTAATAGACCTCTACACTTAATTGTGTAGTCTACTCTTTCACTAAGTCAAAGAAAACAGCAACTAGGTGCCAACTCATAAAAACACTCCATATAACAGTTATAAGGGAAATTTGGTAATAAATGAAATCTACCTCATTTGAATCCACATTTCTCTAGTGTAATAAGAAAATTCTCAGATGTTATACTTTTGAAGTATAAAACAATACTGCAACTTATGTATGGTTCTCCATTCTCTTCATCAGCACTCATTAGAGATAAAGAATGGAAACTGGAGGCAGTTGACTTGTCTTTGACTGATTTCAAAACTAAACAGAAGATGATATAATACATTATATCTCGTGTTAATGCATCTAATAACCAAGATATAAATATTAAAATAATGCCCTTGTTTTAGTGGATGTGAAAAAAATTCTTAATTTCTAAACAAGAAATATTATTCTTGATATTATGGATATGTATTTCATATTAGAGAACTTTACTGACCAACAAGTGAAGTACATTACATTATTATAACTTAAACTTTAATTTACATAAAATTTTCACCTCACAAAAAGCTGTATTTCAAATGTATTTGCTATTTTTTAATTAAACGGTTTTAAGATATACATTATTTTAATATAAAATTATTTGTTTACTAGGTACATCATTTCAGTGGTCATACAGAACTGTATAAATTTATTGATAAGAAGATATTACCACGTGATTATGGCGGAGAAGAAGCAAGCATTGATGAATTAAATGGTAACTATGACAAAAAAATTTATATTACATAGTTCTACAACACACATACAATTAATCATAAACACACTACTCTATCTCTAAGATATGCAATTTATTATTTTTATTAGTGAACAGATGAAATGGTAACAAAGGTGATTAATAAATATAAAGAATCTTAGATATGAATGTAAACTGCATTCCGTAGATATTCACAGTTCTGTAACATCCTGAATATTCCATACAATAATATCTTCCTGAAAATTTATAAATATAAATGCTATGGTAAATATCAAATTTAATTTGCAAATTACTGAACACCACTACAATTCAACCATTTTTAGCCACACTTAATCTTTGTATGAGTTACTTCATACTATTTTTAGTCAACAGCCAATGAATATACCCAGCAATGGTACTTCAAAGGAACCAATGCAAATTTTTAAATATAACAAATCATCACAATTACTACAGAAAGCAAGATATTTCTGTAGAAAATAGAAAACCAGTAAATTATATCATATTAAAAAAAAATCAAGACCATTTAATAAATAAAATAAAAAATAGTGATGGGCACAACACATCAGAATTTTATTTCAGTTCGAGTTGCATGATCAACTTGCTAATTCGCGCATGCCTATTTAAAACTCAGTCATGATTTTAAACTGCCAAAATGATTTTAAACTCTTTTGCTTATAAATAATATGCATTACTCACAAGGGCTCCCATTAAAATGGCATACTAGAAATTAGTTTCAAATTAATATAAATCTAATAAAACTTTTCAGTAAACTAATAAATGGTAACAACAAATCTATTTCTTTCAGATGTCTGGCAAAAAACTATAGAATCTTTTAAGGAATGGGTCATGACTGAAGGATCCCTGCTAACTGATGAGAGCAAACGTCCAAAACAATGTAAATACAAGTATTCAGATTTGTTTGGAGTAGAAGGAAGTTTCAGACAACTACAGATAGACTAATTCAACAATCTCGATTAACTGACTTTTTCAACACTTACGAGTGTAATTTAGAATATATTAAAGATTATGATAAAAAATTCAAATATGTAAGTCATTATAAATACATACTAAAGGTTTAAAAACAAGAAAATAAGCGCCTACTAGTTTAGTTAATCATTTATTCCTTCAATTAGTGGTTACTGCAAATCACTTCTTTCGGTTTTATTATTCATTCTTATGCCTTTACATAAAAATACTAATTTTTCTACAATGAAACAAACCAAATTTTTAAAAAATAGTTTAAAAAACTTTGCCAACATTTTTATTTATTTTTGCATCAATTTTCTCGTGTCAAATATCTCATAGTAAAATAGAAGTCTAGTAATTCAAGAAACTGCCAGAAATAATGATAGCTGGCACCAGGAGAAAATAACAGCACAATTTACTGAAGGTGACCAAAGAACATCCTAAAAGTGTTATGACATGACTTTATCAGACATATTTAAGGAATTTGGTTCGTTCTGACACAGCTTTACATAATTTATTCATAAATATATTACTGATATAAATTTCTCAGTAGTTTTGATAACCAATCAACAATTAACACTGGAAAAAGTTACTTCTATATATATAAAAAAAGGTTAATTTAATAAAGACTGCATATATATACTGCAATGTTTTGCATCAGAAATTAACTTTTTTTATTCAGACAATTTTTGTTTTCCTAATCTTTTTCATACGCCATGAATGTAAAACATATATGTACCTAATCAGATTTGATTTCATTGAGTTGTGTTCAGTAAATTATACGGAATGAATCATTTTTAGAGCTGAATATTATAACTGGCATTTTAGTGGGTGGCTTAGTTTGCTGACATGCAACTGTATGTTCTGTTTGTTGAAGAGGACAATGAGAATTACCTCTCTTTTCTCTTCCCTTGATGTATTTCTAATTAAATCAAAACAAACATACTTTTTTCATTTAAACATGCCTGCTTAATGAATGAATGAATGAATGTAAGAGGTGATGAATATTAACGGATATATATTTTGTCATCAACTCAATATGGTTAATGAATCTAAATCTTAATCAAAATACTATGACTTGCTTCATCTTTTTGTACTGCACAATATTCTTGAGCAACTTCTTATTTAACCAGTGTTCTCTTTTCCAACTGTACAATTTATCTTGGTCAAAATTTAATTGTATCACTCAATACACAGTACTTACAACATCTACAAATCTAGAACACACACACACACTCAAGAAACAGATTCCAGATTTGATCATGTTAAAGATTTCTCTATTAACATTAACATTTCTCCATTAATAAGTGTAACTTCATTACTGTTCCCAACAATCTTCAAAAAAAAAAATTGAACATAATAATTTTTTTTTTTTTCTTAATCAGTGCATGTGCAGTGAACATCAGCTAAGCTTAAATATCATCACATTTACAGTCAAGTCCCATTTTCTTTGATACTGCTCAACTAGTACATGGTGAAATATGGAGGCGATTGTTGTGGCTCCTACCAATTGCAAGAAACATAACATCATTCATTTATTTGTAACCTGAAGGAACAGCTACGGCCAAAATCCACTGTCAGCTGATTGTAGTTTAAAGTAATAAAGTAACAAGTGATGGTACTGAGAGAATGGTACAGGAAATCACAGAAGGGCAAAATAAGGTGCATGACAAGGGCAACATTCGATTGTGAGTAATGAACTTGTTGAAAAAATTGAACATGATATTTGTAATAATATATTGCTTCACAGTTACTGAACTTAGTGAATATTTCCTCAAATTTAAAGACATAATTTTTCTGAACTGTTACTAACAGAATATGTTTTCATAACTATTTTACACAGTGGGTACCAAAACAACTTACAGATATCACAAAGCTAAAAATGGGAGCGATACTAACTTCTCTTTAAAAAAAGAAAATGAAGCTAATTTCTTGACAGTATTGTTAATGGTAACAAGACATGGTTTCAGTTCATCAATATTCAAAAAGAGTAACAGTCCAAAAAGTGGATGCGTGCGCGCGCACACACACACACACACACACACACTCATCAAACAAGCCAAAAATTCAAACAAACCAATTCACACAAAAATCATATTTTGAAACCATAAAGGGATTTTATTGCCAGATTTTATGAGGCCAGTTATGATAATAAACACAGACATTAATTGTAAAACAATGAGGAATGCTTAGAAGAGCTGCACAGAACAAACAGCAAGGACTGCTAACGACGGGGCACATTTTTTCCAAGACATGTATAGACTTATACTGCCGCTAGCACTGAGGACAAGAATAAAAGACCAATTTTTTTTTAACATTCATGATTTGGCACCATCTGATTGTAATTTGTTCACAAAATTGAAAAAAACTGGCTGGCTACTCAACACTTTCAAAGCAATGATGAACTCATGGATAGAGTCAACGAATGGATGGGTAATTTGGCATTCTCTGAAAAGGTAATGGACAAGCTGTCATGATACAAGTTCTTGAATGTTTGCAGGGAGTATGTTGGGAAGTAATGTAAGTATGTATATACTAACTTCTGTATACTTTGGTGCATAGTAAATTTTTTTCAATTATTTTGTTACTTTTTATTACTAAACTAGAGATTAACTTTTAAACCCACCGGGTTGGTCTAGTGGTGAACACATTTTCCTACATCAACCGATTTGGAAATCAAGAGTTCCAGCACTCAAGTCCTAGTAAAATCAGTTATTTTTACACGGATTTGAATACTAGATCATGGATACCGGTGGTTCTTTGGTGGTTAGGTTTCAATTAACCACACATCTCAGGAATGGTCGAACTGAGTCTGAACAAGACTACACTTCATTTACACTCACACATATCATCCTCTGAAAGAGGATGAGTATTATCTGAACAAGTATTATCTGAAAGGTAATTACTGGAGGCTAAACAGGAAAAAGAAAGAAAGAGATTGACTTTTAAATAGTCCTATATATATACATATATACGTAAATATAAACGTATATATATATATATATACTAGCTAAGTCAGGGCTGACATCGCTTGCTCAACTGTCTAGCCAAAGAGGTCCACCCGCTGAAACTCCAGGGGCCTTGAGAGGTCCTGCGAGCCCCTGAACTCCCAAAAAAGTTCACTTTGCCACATAACCAAGCAAGAGGGCTCTAAGCCCTGAACTCTCCAACGGTTCATTACCCTGTGGGTTCTCACATGGTTGTGAAAATAATACTAATAAATAACAATCTTTCAGGCATTATAGAAACCTGAAAAAGAAACAAAATTACGAAAGACGGTATTAACTATCATTCAACTTAGGTTTTCCTCATCAATATTTGTTGCCATGATGACAGAAATACAAGAATGAAGTAAAAAGATTAATTTTTTTCTCTTTAATAAGTCTATAATTGATACCATCATCCCCAAGGGAATTGGAGCCTCGATTGTGGCTTAAAATGTTCCCTGGAAAAGACAAATGTATCCTGCAAATTTAATAGCAATTGATCGGTTGGTTCTCAACAGGATGCTAGAAAAATAGACAGACAAACTTTCAGCTATATATACACTTTCCAATCTCCATGGCAGGGAGTAGCAGCATCTTGGCCCTTCATCCAGAGATCCTGGGTTCAAATCCTGGTCATGCATGATGTTTTTCGTATGCTATAAAATTCCATTTCCATATCCCACACACAAGCTTCAATCTTATATGGTGATATCATCAAGCATAAAATATATATATACTCTAATGCAAGATAATAAATAATTCATGACTTGAGCTATTTGTACTCTGCAGCAGTTGTTAGAAGATTTATAAAACTGTTGATTAACTTTGGCAATATTTTTAACCTTAAACCATTGCAAAAATGATTAAAAAAACTAATATTAATATAATAAAGTTGATTTTTATGGGTTATATGTTATTAGTTCAGGATAATTATATTTATGTTTATTTCTTGTATACAAGCATTACTATATAGCACATTTTAAAAATTAAATGAAATTTCACAAACTGCAGAGAATAAACAAATAAGTATATAAAGGAAGAATAAATTTTTCATTAAAAAAGAAATTGAAATTAATATTTCTCTAAGAGAAATGATATAGAAGATTTTAACATAAAAACACTTTTTCTACATAAAAAAAATGTGTGTATCATCACTGTTGCCACAAAAGATAACCCCAAAAGTTAAAAGAGGATAAAAATTAATTGTAATACAACATATTACTTTAAATAAAACTGACAATTTATTTAAACTGTGGAATGTATGAGTAAAATATTTTCTTAACAGTTAGTTCATTATTGATGAAATAAATTGTCTAATTAAGAAATAACGTGTGATTATTACAGCCAAATAATGTTTGTAAAATATTGACCAACACATTTCTCATTCTTGGTAAGGACTTGAAAATTAAGGATATTAATTTTATCACTACCATTCAGATAACTAAATATACTGTGATTAACACACTTCAGAGTGTCAACAGGTATGACCTGCTTGCAAGAGCTTCCACCAGTTATCAAACTGGGATAAGACAGTGTAATTCGGTTATGACTACATTTCCTAACTCTTGTGCTTCCAATTTAAAAAAGGAAACACCTTGATGATGATAAACATTATTTTAAAATAAGAGCCACTGATGAACTGATGAGTTGATAAGTCCCAGAAAAGCTTTTTGCTTGATGACAACCATGTAAGAAACTTGGTCAGCTTTATGCAGCATCACTGAGGTTGAATTAATAAGTGATTTCCACTTCTACAGAAATAGTTTTCTAGCTAAGAGTTAATTCTCAGGACCATATGATTTGTTGTCATCAACAGTATGAATGCCATGAATAAACTGGCTGCTGGTACAGCTTTGCAGCAAAAACCAAGAAGTTGGACCATACACAACTGTAAGCTAACACTGCGGTTTTGATGCAATTCAATGGAAACTGGACAGTCATAACTAACTACTCCCTTCTTAACCTTCTCACATACCTTCTTTGACAGTATTCCAATTATCTCAAATATAATAAAAATAACTCTTATAATTCTAAATAAACTCTATTCCTAAAAATGAACTCGATTTTAATAATAAAAATCTGCAGTTTAAATGATCCTAACTTCTTAAAGTATCAAACTCCAATTCTTCCTACCTATAAAACAATTACTACACTAAAGTTAGGATTTCCAATAGAAGTGCCCAAGAGTAAGAAATCAAACTAAAGAAGTTAAATATTTCTTTCCAAAGAATCAACAGATTATCACCGCAATGTATTGTCAGAATATACGCTGATCAATACAGAATTTTCTAAACTATGCAGATTCAAGTTATCTTACGTTTTTTTATATAACTGTATAAAAAATGGAACATCAATTTTTGTTAAAGGCTACTTTTTAAGCTGATGTGTTCACAAAAAGTGTAAGGTTTGAAAAATGTGCAATTCAAGGTCTAAAGTCAACTTTGATAGTAATTAATAATCTTATTTTGCTTCTTTTGAAGTCTTTTCACAACACTATTTTTTAAATTCGTAATAAACTGATGTCACAGTTTGCTGTGGTTTTTAGAAACTTCCTAGAAAACTCTACCCTTATACTTTCTAGAAACTTCTAATCTCATGATGAATGAACTATCACTTAGTTTGGGTAAGCAGAACTAAGCCAATTTCCATGGCAAACTAAGGCATACTCCATGGCTGAGTAGCATGTCATAAAATTAAAAACTCATGGATTAATAATTGCAAGACCTAATTTAATGAATGTCCAAGAAACATTAACAAAAACTTGTCTATATCCAATTTATGAAAAATTTATTCATATCACTAAAACAATACCTAATGAAAATAATTCTAATTCAAACAATAAAGTGAAAACTAAGGAGGAGTTATAAAAAGTCAATGCACATTTGGAAATAAAACAAGTCAGATAGCCTTCACCAAAAATAATGAAATTTACTTATCTAAAAAGTTTTTGTAGTACATGTAGCAAATGTAGATTTATTCATACATTTCTCAGCTTAAAGAAAAAGGTGTATGTAGGAAGGAAGTCTACATAAAAAAGTTAGCAAAAACAACTGAAACAAAGTTTACATCATTGTATTTACCAAAACCGTAAATGTTAATTTCTTAAGAATGAAGAAGCTGTAACAAGTAAGTGTATTAAAATTAGCATAAAAGCAATCAATAAGAAACAGTTTAAAATGTATTGTAGGACTTTAAGTTCAAATTAATTAAAATCCACAGTTTTAATGGTTAAATAATGGCTACATCATTTCTCTCAATGCATGAGAGGTAATTAAATTATAAAATCTCAAAAGTTTAACACCCAATTAAAATTACCCTACTTTGTTTTTTTAATAATAATTCCATAATATGAAAAAAAAAAAAACTATCATTTTGCATAAAAACAATAATAAGTCGAGCTTTGAATCTCAGTCAAGCTTGCCTTTTTTCCCATGTTACAAATCTCATTTGCAATCATTCCCAAGTATAGATCTAGAGCTTCTTGAGCTGAATAAATTATGTGTAAAAATAAAAGTGTATTAAATATGTAATAAATTAAATCTTTTATTCCTGAAATACAGTAATTAACAAATATATAAATTATTTGTTTCATCATAGTTTCATCACAATAACATTCATTTATTTTGTTTTTTCATCTTTATTTTTTCACATTTTCACTTATTACTATAATTATTTTTATCTTCTGATGCATGAATCCATTATAAATAATTAGTCAGTAAAATTACTAATGAAAACATACAAATAAGGATAAATGTAAAACCAAAATCTACAGAATCTTTTCAGAGATTTCATTATTCTACCAATCAGAATGAGAAAAGTTATAATAATTATTTTCTTGCAATAAATTAAAGGTTACACCAGATAAGTATAATAAAATTTTATTAAAAAGAATGAGTGCACAAAAAACTCACGGCTATTAAAGTAACATACAGGTGAAAGAAGCTGAATTAAAATTCAAGGCATTAAAAATTAAGGAATGGCTACAATATCATTTACCTCAGCACATAAAAAAGTAATTAAACTATAATATTTCATAAATTTAAATCTTATTAGATACATGAAGCTGACAATGTAAAACAATACATAACACATTATGAATAAAATGGCAACACTCCAAGTATTCCCTACTTTCAGAAAATAATATAGTACTAACATAGCTTCCCAAAGAATACCAAATACTTCATTGTCATGGAACAGCAACAATGATCCCCATAGAAAGGAAAGCATGGTCAGGTTTTACCAATACAGTTTTTATATGTATACATGTTTTCCTATGATTCTGTATTTTTTTTAAATGTTTATCTAAAACACAGGAGATGATTTTTAATGAAACAAGATGCCCAAAACTAAGGGCTCATGATGAATAGCCAAACATTCTGATATAGTGATGCATATTGAAAAAACTTTGAAAATATATGAATATGAATTATACAAGTCCTTATATGTTTTATTGGTTATTTAATTATATAATTAACCTTAGTTTATCATTTATAAATCCACTGCAATTAAACAATAAATATAAATGCTGATAAATGCATATACATAAGGTATTTGCATAGCCAAAACTTAACATTCCCTGTTAAAAAAATACTTAAATCGTTATGCATAATAACAATAGTAAAAGAATATTAACTATTTTCTTTAAAAAAATTAAAGGTAAAGAAATTGTATCTGGTAGTCTACTGAAATGAATTTAAAAAGCAATAAGGGAGGAAGGAATTCATGACATAAAGAACATGGAATGAAAACTTAAAATATTATTTATTACTAATGTAAAATCAAACTAAATAAAATGAAATAATTAAAACTCATCAAATAAAATAGTAATATTAATGTTATTGCCATATTAATTTTTGTAAGAAATTCTTTTTATTGAAATAAATTATATTAAGAGTGGAAACTTAAAAATAAAATGCATGATATTTATTCATACAGGCAACTAGAGATGAATATCTAAGCGGTTTATTAATTTTTGATAACTTTTTTTTTAGTTTGGCCAAATGAGGTCCACGTGAAGCATTATTTTGCATTCAATTCTCTTTCTTTTGGGCATTTTTTTCTACTACTAGTCTTCAAACAATCTTGACATAAATACGCCATTATAAATTCATGAAAAGTTGAAACCTTAAAATACAGCTAGACTGCAAGTTCTAAATGTACTGTTAGTGAAGTTTATGAGATAATATCACAGTAATACTGTACTATATTTAATTACAGTACACATTGTACTGTATACTGTACAGTTACACCAGATATAAAAATTATAAAAGCAGTATGAAGAGTTATTTTTAAAATGAAATTTTAAATATTCGTTATTGTAAATTATCAATTTATTCCCACCTGAAATCATCATACATATTTATTTTAAGAAATTACTTTTATAGCAAGTGAAAAAAGCCAATCATGCTATTTAATATAATCATTATATATTTTAAAACAGTAGTTATCTTATTTAATTAAACAGTGAAAACATAAAGCAGTTATTTTTTCCTTGTAAAATAACAGGTTAACATTTGATAATTTTGATAAAAAATTTGATACTTGTACTAATATATATTGTTTGTTGAAACCTTTTTAACACATTTTATCATTTACTTAATGAGATTACTGAGTTTATTTTCCCATAACATAACCAATTTAACAAAAAAAAAAATCAGTAATAATTATTACCAGATCAGATGGATGTCCTTGAATATTCACATAAAAAAGTTTAAAAAGTAATTTTAAACAAAATTTAAATTATTACACCTGTGAACAGTTAAAAGAATAATTATTCTCTTAAGATTCATTACCAAGTGTATCAAATAAATCTACTAAAATGTATTTAAAAACAATGACTGAAGAACAAATTCAAAACACACTAGAAGAGCATGGAATAAGTGCAGCTGAATTAAAATCCATGGTCTTAATACTTAAGGAGTGGCTAAAACAACAACACCATTTACCTCAGTACATGAGTAAGTAATTAAATTATAATACTACACAGCTCTAACTTAATAAAAATATTCCATTCAGCCTACTATTTTAGTGCTACATGTATTGAAATATAAATACTGCACAAAACAACCACATTATAATAAGTAAAAAATATTGAATAAATTTAATTTTTGACTAACTACACTTTACCAAACTGAAAAATAATAGAATCATTACAATCCTACGTATAAGAAATATAAACTATAAAAAAACCCTACCCCATGTTCCAAGAAACTTATTGATTGCAATATAAAATCCATTATGAATCATCCACCTACAGTTACAAAAAGCAGTAATTGCACAGCATGATTTATAAAGCACAAATATAGATTCTGAAAAATGGAAAATAAAAAATCCTGAATTAAGAAACTTGATATAAACAGCAAAATGACAATGAATTTATAAACATTAAACACATTTTTTTTTTTTGTAGTTTACAGTTAGTTGACTGGTTAGATTCTATCTTCATCTTCCTCCATAGTTTTTACCTATTCAAAATCCATTTATAATCAAATTAAGTTAACTCACATTTCTTATTACTGAACAGTCCTGTCTTTATAAGATTCTACCATAAATTTCTTTCCTCTTCAATTCATCTTCAGACCTCTTAATTTCAAATTTTGTTTATTCACCTAACATTAAACATTCTTCTGTAACATCATTACAACAATAAAATTTACCTCCTCTATAACACTATGTAGATTCTCAAGGCTTTTTTGTTTTTTTTTTCTTATTATGTGTTTTTCTTAAGTTCTGCAACCATAAAGTATTATACTCAACATAAATATATATTTGTTTTTATTTTTTCTAAATTCTTAGATCGATATTCAGTGTTAATACACTTCATACCTTATCTTGCCCATTGCCCAGACTTTATAATTTTACTCACTCATTAGCAAAATTCCAGAACTTTGGGTATTTTATGAACTTCTACCTTAATATTGATTTTTTTCATTATCTTCCTTCTTGTCACAATTAAATGATCTTTTTTCAGTTTTATTTTTTTATTTATTTTCAAATGTTTTTGTTCAACAATTGTTTTTAGTGTTTTACTCAGAGAAAGTACTTAGCAAAAAATTACAGGAAGTTTAATTGACAAGAATAGGAGTTAAATTAAAGCTGAAATGATTTCTAACAACTTTTGTAGAATAACTTCTTAAATTTTATCTTGAACTTTATTTTATGTAATCTACTTGTGTTGGCTTCATTTAGAAAATATTTTAACGGATTAGAGGATTCACTTCCAAGTAATATATAAAAACTGGTATCCAAATGATTAAACACGTATTTAATATTTTTTACCAGAGTGAAGTTTGGAGCAGAATCTTATAAAAATGTTTATGAGCCACATATTAAGACATTCATTGAGTTAATTTAGTAATAAAAATATCATGCAAAGTAACAACTGTAAAATTTGGAATAAAAAAAAATATAAAGATGATGTAGGTTGTATTTACAATTAAAAGAATAAAATTATGTAAAAAAAAATGAAAAAATAATAATGAAATAGTCAAATGACTAACAACGATAAAAATAAATGTAAGTTGTTTTTTATTTAACACTAATTCATAACTCCCCTTGAGAAATGAAAGAAATTTTACACAGCTAACTGTGAAATACAAAAATGCTGCGCTCTAAGAAAGTATACAGTAATTTTTCAGAAATATTAATTAAAAAAAAAAAAAAATAGTGATACTTTTGATATGAAAAACATTTGCATCAGCGTTTAAAATTACCTTAAAGTTAATTCCAAATCATGTTCAAAAAAAAATTTTCAAAACTATAAAACTGAATTTTTTTAAATAATTTACATACATTAAATACGTGTATATATGTATGTACTAGAATACACCATTACCTTAAGCAATTACACTTTTATATAAATTATGATTAGTCATAACTTATGCAAAATAATAGATCATAATTATATAACAACTTATTTTTACTTTAATTATTATAAAACAATGGAATTTTTGATCCCGTAACAATACATTTGCATTAGGTATTAATCCAAAGTTGTGGTTAAAATTCATTATTTTTCCCAAGATGATAACATATTCAACAAAAATTATACTGATACTTAATATTAAAATTATAAAATCAATTGAAACAGAATACATTACCACCAAAAAAATTTAAAAGCATTTTCTTGATAAATTACAAAAGAAACAGTACTAAATAAGTAAGTAAACTAAAATGTTTATAAAAACAATGGATGAAGAACAAATTCAAAAATCACTAAATGAACATGAAATGAGTATATCTGAATTAAGTTAAAAGAAACAAACAACAAAAGTTGGCTGGAAAAACAACCTCATTTACCTCAGTGTAAATTTAACTGAGTGTAAAGTAAGTAACTCAATCATTTTTTTTTTTAATTAATATAAATACAAGATTAAGAATATATTACAAATAATATGGATGCTTTCAATATCAGAGAATAATTTTTTTTATAAATTAAAAGAGGATAGATAGGTACACATATATGTGTTTACAGAACCACTGTTGATTTACAAAAAAATATTAAAATAAATAACAAGTACACCTATGAATATACTCACATGCGAGCAGAGAGAGAGAGGGGGAAGCACACAAAATTCCAGTATCTAAACTTTATCAAAATCTAATTTAAATGATAAATGATAAAGAATATTTTATAACAATATATTGTAAGAGTAACAATAAAAGCTCTCTAAAGTAGGACTTAGTAAATAAATTTTTTTTTTTCAAAAAGGGCTTGTAAGGATAAATAGGGTAAAGATTATAGAGTATTGAAAATGTTTTTTTAAATGTTTATAAATAAATATAGTACATATAATAATTCTATAATAAAAACTTCTATAACAACATTATATAAATATAATAAAACTCATTTTTTTAAAAAATAATAATACTGATTAAGGGATAAAATGGATTCACCTGACTTTTACTATCCAGATGAAACAGTAATAAAAAATGTTAAGAATTATATGATTTAATAATAAATACTTTAACAATGAATAAATATCAATTTTGAATTGGTGTATACATATAAAAGAGTATTATAAACCTGCAGGCAACAGTTAAAATTTTATATATTTAAAATGTAATGTGTAAAACATAAGCTATGACTGTAGGTTAATTTGATCAACTTTTGTAATATTATAAGACTTCTTTTGTTTTTTGTTTTTTTTAACATATTATAAATATTTAAATGTAAAATGCATTTTAAATATACTTTACTCCATTCTATATTATCAAATTCTTTCCCAGATCTACAAATACCAACTGTGGATTATTCTTAAATCTGCCTGCTAAAATTAGCTGAAAGCCAGAACAGCCTCACTTGTTACCCATGCTCTTTATAAAATTGAATCAATCTGCGCTGACAAATCTTCCAGCAAACATTTTACTCATCTATAAACTATCCTAGCAAATATTTTCAATTTTCAGTGCTAAAGACATTAAACTGGTGATTAATCGTCCAAATATTTATCTGTTTCTGTTTTCTTTGGTAATAAAATTACACTTTTTTTAAAAGTCTAAGAATCTCAGTTTAAAATTTTTCATGGCAGTTTTTAAAGCTTAATCAGTCATACATTTAACCATCCAGTAAATTATTTTTTTTCTTTAATCATTTAACATCTAACTTTTATCCTACAATCACACACCTTCTATGTATATCTACCATATATTAGATATTTCTTCTTTTTATAATAATGGTTTACCATTTCCACCTTTGATACTAATGCATTTCAGATCATTTTCTCAAATTTTTTCATATTTTTCTATATGATACACTAGCATATACTGACAATCACATTTTTTGACCTCATTACATCTCTACTTAAACCGTTTTTCCTTTGTTATTTTATATTTTAAATTAATTTCACTTCTTTTACATTAATACCGATTTTTCCATTCTTTATCTTTGCACTTTTATACTTTATGTATTTCATTTATATTAACTTTAAATTAAATCAATTTAAATATAAAATATTTCTACACAATAATGTACATCAGTAGTAAATCAGAGATTGCATGAATCCAACATTCAGGAATAAGGAAGGTAAAAAAATACAATCATTATAATTTGACCACATTAACAAAATATATATGTAAACATTGTTACAAATATGAAATTGTTTTTTTCCTTTAATTTACAGATGAGCAACAATTACAATGTTATTTGTGGAGCAATAAATGTAGCTTGGAAAAAACCAAACAAAAATTGGATGCTTATTTTACAATGAGAGATCTGATCCCTGAAGTTTTTGCTAATCGAGATCCATGTACCAAAGAGATGATGTTGGATAGAAAAACTATGTAAGCATAACATAAAAAATTTAATAAACAAAGTAGTAAAATTTTCTTGCTATGTATTCTTGGTATACCTTGGGTACATTCAGGTAATCAGTACTATATTGGACAACAAATATATATATTAAAGACAGATTAAATGGATAAACCCACCGGGTTGGTCTAGTGGTGAACACGTCTTCCCAAATCAGCTGATTTGGAAGTCGAGAGCTCCAGCATTCAAGTCCTAGCAAAGTCAGTTATTTTTGCACGGATTTGAATACTAGATCATGGATACCGGTGTTCTTTGGTGGTTGGGTTTCAATTAACCACACATCTCAGGAATGGTCAAACTGAGACTGTACAAGACTATACCTTCATTTACACTCATACATATCATCCTCATTCATCCTCTGAAGTATTATCTGAATGGTAATTACCAGAGGCTAAACAGGAAAAAGAAAGAAAGACTAAAAGGATGAACCAGTCTATCATTTAAAAAAAGTTTAAAACAGTAATGTTTTTTTAATACTGTATTCAACTATAGACCAATACTTACATTATCTAGACTCATTGAAAAATTAACCATCAAAATAGTGACAATAAGAATTGTTATGTAAAATTATAATGTTCACCTAATAGGGTGTGACTGAATAAATTATTCATTAAATTTAATATTATATGTTGGACAGAGGAGAAATAATAATGTTAATAATATTATGCAAGGGAAAAGTTATCAATTGAGATTTCATAGAAGGAAAGTAAAACAGATGATGATATTAAAAGTGAAGATGATAATAAATAGCTCACATAAATGCAAAGATATTTTTTTTAAGCAGTGCAATAATTAATATTTGTGATTCAGTGATCTTTTTATACAATCTTTGGAAAATAAATGTATGCTATATTTTAGTGAAATCTGTTTTAGTCATTATATTACTAATTATGATTTATTGCAATTCTTATAACTGCAACTTATTCCTTAAGGGCCATGATAAATAAACTGGTTTGATTACTACTGGTATATATTAAAATAGATCATATATTAGACAGTAACTTCTTGTGATAGTATTGTTTTTGAATGAAAACTCAAGCCACAGTGTCTTCATTTATGTGAAACCATTAGGTTTACTTTTGAGATCACAGTGATGGTAACTCAAACAAGTGGTGTGTAATTACACAAGTATTTTATTATTTTTCTACTAGTTCAGATACTCCACATTTCTTCTCTTTATATATGTTTACTTTCCCATCTAGTGCTTCACCAAAACTATAACTGTTGAAGGGAAAGTATTGCAATTGGTCCAATTTGGGCATATGCGGTGTTTACCTTATTTTGACGTTTTGACACCTATGGAACCCAAAAAACCGAATGGAAATTTTCCAGATGTTCATGTGTACATGTGTGTTCAGTGTCAATTTTGACCAAACTTGGTGAGATTACTTCTGTATATGGGTCAGTGATGTCATTAAATTTTGAATTTAAAAGGTCAAGGGGGTGATGAGGATGTAGAGCAAGGTCACCCTCAGTATCTCAAGATTTAACTTAATTAAGATCTTATTATTCAAAATATGTTTTTTTTTCAAAATCGCACCTCTACCCCAAAACATGCACTAAACTAATTGCTAAGTGGGTATACTGCTTCAATAATATACCCTGTCACCACAAGAAATGCTAGTGTAGCATTGATGTACAGCTGTACAAAATACTATATTTAAATAAAATTATAAATATTTTAAATTAAGTTGTGTGTGTAAGCTGTGCATCAGAAAAAACCGATAAGATTATACTAATCAACAATGATTTTGTTAAATGGGAGTGAATAACCGATTCTTATAGAATTTTTCATAATGATTTCAAATATGAAATCAGAATTGATCTGTCAGGCTTAGTTTTTTTTGTAACTACAATTCTTATTTTCAGGTAGTACATCTTGCATGAACTCCATAAGCATAGCATTTTGTGAACATATTTTATTATATTATTTATCAACTAAATAGCTTTTCTTTATTTATTACAGTCCCTTAATTGTTGTCACACTGATTTGTTAGACATAGTCATCATGTTTACTATTTACATAGTAATTAAAATGAACAAGAATATGACTCATTCTTCCTATTTTCATTTTAGTATAAACATATCATCCACTCATTAGTTATTTCTATCGTTATTATAGTTACATATAAACTGTCGTGCAGGCTAGAGAAATATTTTTAATTCTCATTCAAGTGTAAGTTCTTGTGGGTGTAACATTCAGTTTTGTAGCTAGCTTTCATATTTGCGAATATGTTGTTTGGTAAAATGAGTGTATGTTTATTAAATTGGTGTGTTTATAAAGTATTTCTTTATAAACAATATTAGTTATTGTAATGACTCGCAGTTACATTAATTATCATAAATGCTTTCTGAGGTAACATTGAAGTCTCAGAAAAGAAATTTAACTCCACTGATAAAAAAGTCCTATTAACCGTATTTTGGATGTAAATTAGGTGATCAGGACAAATCTTGGGCTCCTCATATTTACTGTGCTTCTTGTGCAACATTGTTGACTAAATGGATCTCGTCACATACCACTTGCAATTCAGATGGTTTTGAGAGAACCAAAGGATCATACCACAGACCGTTATTTTTGTGTAATAAAGATAACTGGGTCAACAGCTAAAACTAGACGTACTGTTAAATACCCTGATATTCCCTCTGCCATGCGGCCAGTTCCACGTAGCCAAGAGCTTCCAATTCCAGTACCACCAGAAACCTAGAATTTGGATGAAGATGAAAATGTTGAATCTTGTGCTAACTTATCAGGCGAAGATGAAGAAAGAGATCCAAACTTTTTAGATTTTTCTCAGATATACTGAACCCCATTTAATTAATCAGTCAGGATTAAATGATCTGGTTTGTAATCTAAATTTATCAAAGAATCAAGCATAAATACAGGTATCAAGATTGAAAGGATGGCATCTTTTACAACCAAACACTAAAATAAGTGCTTTTTGTGACAGACGGTCAGAATTTTAACATTTCTTCTCTCAGTACGAGCGTAGTATACTGTACTGATCTGGACTCTTTACTGGAAGCTTTGGGACATATGCACCATCCTGATGAATGGCGACTTTTTATTGACTTGTCAAAGCTTAGTTTGAAAGCTGTTCTACTTCACATCAGAAATAAATACCCATCAATACCATTAGTATACACTGTTCACATGAAGGAGTCTTAAGAAAATATGAAACTTGTATTGAGCAGGATTCAATATGAGAAATATTTATGACATATTTGTAAGATCTGAAAGTTACAGCGCTTTTACACTACATTCTGTTACTTTTTGTGCGAGTGGGGCAGCAGGGATAGGAAAAACCATTACATACAAGAGCAGTAGCCCAAAAGAGAGGTAATGACTGTAGTGCAGAAGAATGTTGTTAGTCAGGCATTAATAAAACTAGAAAAAGTTTATCTTCCGCTACTACATATTAAAATATGTTTATTCAAAAATTTGTTAAAGCAATGGATCATAATGGTGCAGCGTTTCAGTTTCCAAAAAACAATTTCCCAATATAAGTGATATTAAAATAAAGGAAGATATATTTGTTGAACTACAGATAAGAAAACTAATGAGCGATTCGGCGTTTGAAGAATGTTTGAATGACTTGGAGGTTGCTGCATGGAAGTCATTTCAAAATGTGGTATACAACTTCCTTGAAACTATAAGGCCAGTAACTACAGAGAACTTGTAAGTGAACTCCTTCAAAACTACAAAGAACTTGGGTGTAACATGTCACTCAAAATCTATTTCTTACATTCACATTTGGAATTTTTCCCTAACAATCTCAGTGCTATCAGTAATGAGCATGGAGAACACTTTCACCAGGAAATATCTATAATGGAAACATGACACCAGGAAAAATGGAACCCAAAAATGTTAAATAACTACTGTTGGAATATAAAGAGGGTCTATCTACAGCAAAGAAACAGATTTTAGGTGAGTACAAAATGCATGTAATATAGTGTCATATTACATTCAACAAACATTTTTTGTTTCAAAAGAAATTTCAATTACAAAAAAACTGAGCTCAATAGAAAAAATCTATCAACATATATGAAATCAACATAAAAAATACTATAAGAATTGGCCATTCACTCTCATTTAACAAACAAAAAATTAAATTTTGTTGCCCAGTGTTATTATTGACATGTGATTAGCCGTATAATGTTGAAATTTTGTTTTTAGGACTGTCGTAACATCTAGGTGTCCATCTCCCCTTTTGATTGCAATCGACTAGACCAAAAGTATCCAAAAACAGCCCAGAATCCAAAATATTTGGATTTTGGACTTTTTCTTAAATACAGTAACAAGCCCTCATTGAGAGCTTTTCAACGGTATATCACAAGTGGTAGTTATTTTAATTGGTTCCAGAGTTATAGCACAATAAAATTTTAATTAATGAAATATTTGTATCTTATAAGAGGAGGGCACATCAGCGAGAATCAGACTTAATTTCCTTTTTTTAATTTTTTTTTTTTAATTTAAATATATTGATTTATTAATAATTATTAACGTGTGATTGTAAATAAAAAAATACAGTAAATTGTAATAATTTATAAATAATTCAATAAGAAAAAAAAATTTTAAATATGTAATAAAATATATATGTATTTTAATACGCGTGTAAGGAAGTCATGTGGTGTCCACATCAGATTTTTTTAACATTAAATCTTTTCCTTAATTTCTAAATGATTTTGTTTAACACTGCAATTAATTTTATTTGGAATCTGTTGTTAAAATTTTTATTTTTTCTTTGTTTATAATTAGAAGAATCCAAAGTTAGATTAGATTTCATTGTGTGTATACACAAGTGAACATGTTAGTTTCAGTTGTTGCACATATATATTTAAATTTTATTAAATAAACACCTAGCATATTGAAATAAGGCATGTCTTACCTTAATTTTTCATGAAAAAACTTCCATAAGATCCTGCATCCTTCTCATACTTCGTAAAAGTACTTTCATGAAAAATTAAGGTAAGGTTATCTTATCTCAATATTCTGTACTAAGTGGTTTAATTAACAGAATTTAGATATAATTTAGCAGGAAAGAGGAATAATATGAATCTTAAAAAGAAAGATTAATTTCAATAATATATATATATATTACTATATATATTACATTTGCTGTTGCAGAAATATCTTTCCACTCCCAAGACTAACAAAAGATGGTTGCAGAGTTATTTATTCCCGAGTTTCACCTACTTCTTCAGCCAGTGACTACAACCAACTTACTAATTGCAGAAGTTTAGTTAAGGTGGCTGATTATTTGATGGCAAATGAAACTTTGTCAAATGGAACATACATTATATGTGATGTAAAATCACTGACCCCAATGTATGCAAAAAATTTACAAGTAGCGTTGTTGAAGAAGATGGTAAAATTACATAATGTATGTATAATGTTTTTACACAATTATGTAGCCAAAGGTAAGTCTTAATTTCTCTAGAATTAAAATCTGCAGCATATACTCATATAAAGCACAAGTAGGGCTTTTATATACTAACGTATGAGTAGTTATCCAGTCTGCTACCTGCTCAGAAATGCACATTAACTGACCGTTTATGTTTCACTTGTAGATTTTGTTCCTTAGTTTTCTCTTTATTTATTATTATTATTATTATTATTATTATTATTGTTATCTTATACATAACAATAGAAAAACAATAAAAATATATGAACAAAAAAACACATATTATTCAAACATTACAATTAAGACCGATTAACAATTTAAAACATAAACTTACTATGTTTCAGGTTACATTTCATATTGATTTTATTTTCATAAATAATATGCAATATACTAAGTGATATGAATAAAACAGAGTAATTATTTATATTTAACTTTTTTCAAGTAAATACTATGTTTCGGATGAAAAAAATAACAAATACATACTCTGGGTAGTAATCAGAAGGGTTATCAGGAATTATGAACAACTACTTAGATTATATGTGAATAAAGTAATTTTGAAACAACAATTAAGTACTTCATTGTGTTTTAAGTCTGTAATGTTGCATCCTTATATTATGTTTAGTTACAACAGTGGCTACCTATTTTCAAGTTCATGAAAGCAAGGTGTATAAAAAAACAAAGAAAATTTAACAACCACAAATAACTACTGTGTTTTGAGAGTGAAAATATCAGTTTCTCAGTGAAAATACCAGTGAGTTTTTGATAAAAAATGATGAACAAAGAGGCGTTTTGGCCAAGGAAAAAATTTTGTTGTTCTACTTTTTTGTCAGTGATAAAGGATTCCAGTCTGATATAGCTGAAGACATCAGAGTTCAATGCTCCCATGTATGTACGACTAAATTATGAAACAGATTTACCAGTGAAAAATAAAAAAGTAAATCCATTTTCATAACACAAGGAAAAGAATGAAACTAAGGTTTTTCTGGCAAATCTGTTTTTGGATGCTGACAGTTGTATGTGCATTAGACTATACTCATGAGGAAAACCAACCTGTATGGAAATGAGTAGTTAAACAAAAAAGAATACACTAAAATTAACAGAAATGCTATATACAATACTAATGAAAGATGTTTTAGTAACATTGCCAAGTGGCTCAGTTGCATTCACAATGTCAGGATTTGGAAATGGTCAGTAAGAGATATAATTTCATGCTATTACAGGAGGTTTGCATGTTGGGAGATTTGGGCTAAGGAATTTCACTCTGGTTGTTCATCAGTTCATAACAAAGAAAAAATTTTGATTTAATACACTCAAAGGAAATAGTTTTAATAGAAAAATCCTTTGAAGAGCTGAAATAACGGCTCCCACTAAGGTCTAGAAGCCAGTATTCAAGTGATGTTAGACTTGGTTCAAAAAGTTTTCTTTCCTCTGGTGTTCTGTAGTTATTTAAATTATCAAAGATTAAAAACTAGTATTTACTAGAAAAGATTTGAATAGAAGTTACCACTTCGTTTTATTCATATCAACCAGTGTGTGTAAATATTGTTCTGCAGTAACTACAGTAATGCTAGTACCATTATAAACAATTATTACCATCATTATAAATAACACTACCAATTTGGCAAGAAAAAACCTTTCTAATCGCTTCTTTTTTTTTTTTTTGCTTTCAGAGAATAATATACAAACAAACCGAACATAATATGAAACAAACCGTTATGTTTGTATGCGAAATAGACAACTCTTACTGCAACACACACTGCTTGAGTCTGTTCCTTATAGGAGATACAAGCATTTTCAGTTGCATTTTACTCAAAATTCACATCCAATAATTACATATAAATTGATAATCATTACATCATTTTCAGAGCACTGAGTATTCCATGAAATAGAAATGTTAAGTTCTGCTTATCATTTCCTCCAAACGATGATTGTACAGAGTCATCAAAAAAGGTTGCAGTAATTTAAAAAAAAACTTATCTCAGAAACTAGTAGAGATAATGGAAAGAGGATTTTTTTTAAATTCACAAACTCAAATGTTTTTTTACGTAGGTTAGAATGTTTCAATATGAGCTCCATTGGTCGCTCTCCAAAGATCCAGCCAATAATCTACTTTTGTCCAGGTCCGCAGGATCATCGAAAGCGTATTATATTAAGTGTTGTATAGGCCTGATTCTTCCACTAAAGACAATGTTTTTAAACGTATCCCTACAGAATAATGTATAGGGGGTGTCAAATCTGGGCTTCTCAGAGGCCAAAGCGTAGGACCAGCCCTACCAATCCAACCATTAGGGAATCTTTCATTGAGAGTGCGTCGAACACCTAAGCTAAAGAGTAGAAGCGTACCACTATCTTGTTGAAACATTACAGCAACGTTACTTTCTTGTTCAATTTCGTCTATCTGATTTAATTTGGTTCAATTTGTCATGCACACTCAACTGTTTCATCACTCGTTTAGGGTCATCCAGGGAAATTTTTCACTTCCACACTGCCTGCTCTACCACTGTCTAGGGCCATTCGCATGAAGGGGATCATTGTCATAAACACGCAGGAAAGATTGTTGAACAGTTATAACTGATTTACACTCTGCTAACCACAAAATGCACTGCTGAACTGTCACCATTCCAGACTGACAGTGGTGTGGGGAGGTGTTGTGCATTGTGTGCATCAGCTCAAGTTCATGGCCAGTCACATCTAAAAAAACTCGATATCATGATTATTTTGCAGTTCTAATTAATACTTTATCACAATTACATAGGGAGATATGATTTCTTTTATGGCTGCAACCTTTTTTTGACGACCCCGTATTGTAAATGCTTTATATTTATAAAAATATTTACTTCAGTAAAATTAATACATTTATTCAAGACCTCTGTGGCAGAGTGGTAGTATATCTGACTTTCATCCAAAGTTTCTGGGTTTGAAGCCTGGTATTTTTTATTCTACAAAATTCATCTTTAATAACTTAATAATGTTGAGCAGTATGCCTGAAATCATGTTAAATTTAAAATTAAATAAACATATTAATTATTTATTTAATAATGGCAATTTATAGCTATATAAATAAATATATATTCTCATACATATTTAATGGCAGAATATTTTCTGCTATATAACTAATGTACATATTTATTTATTTATTTAACTACACAAAAAAATTTGTTTCAGGAGACAGCACCACTACGTTTTACGAAGATTATTATCTTTAACTATTCATCACACTTAAACTTCATTCTAACATTAGTTTTTTCACTTTTACCAAACAAAATTCAAAAGCAAGTAAGTTAAATTCTCATTTTTAATTTACAATGCAAGACTGTCTTGCACAGAGAATTAAAATCATCCATTCTAAACAATACAAATATTGTAATAGCAATTCAGTGGTCCATAATTTTATCCCATTATCTTATCCTTTCCTCAAATGAAGACCAGGATCTATTTCAGTGAACCACATCTCCTTCTCTCACTTACCACTCTACTATTCTACATTGCACGAGTTATTTACCAGAGTGGCTTTTCACTCTCTGATCTTGTCAATACTATTTATGCTGCAACAAGGTTCCCTAGTTCCCTAGGTTCCCACTAGTACGATAGGAGTGCTACTTGTAGGATAAATTTTTCCATTTTTGTGCATCAACCTCTTCAGTAAATGAACAGAAGCATTAAGTAACATTTTTTTAGTATTACATACATATACTGTACTCTTCTGTTTTGTAGTCGCAGAGGAAATAGCATTACTCAAAACTGTTTAGGCAAAAGATTTGAAATTAACTGTAAAAATCTACCGTGGTTTTCTCTTATTACACTTTCTTCATAAACTATTATCTATATCAATAGAAGTACTAATTTAATAAAGATCAGTTGTAATATGGCGTTTTCTCTTAGGCAAAAACATCAAGTATCTTGATCCCCACTATACCAGTCTTAAATTTTGACTTATACTGGTGTGTTTGGCATAGTGTAAGTGACTCGGCCTTTCTTTCAGAAGATCTTCAGTTTAAATTCCAATCAGAAATAACATTTTTCATATGCTATAAAATTTCCACACTACATTCTCATGAATAAATTTCAAAGTTATTTAGTAAATTAATTTTCTATAAATAAAAAAAAGAATTTTTTTCTACGAATTCTGAATAACCTTCTTATTTCACTCTTTAATCTTCACCAAACATAGACATAAATAAAAGAACTTATTACATGGAGCAAAAGCAATTTAAATATTTTAACATTTGGAGTTAATCAGATAAACTTTAGAGATTTTCACATTTTGGCTCAATTATTAATTGCAATTGATCATTACTGCAAATGATCAAATATGGAGATAAAAAAATCCCAAATGAAAAATTTACAAAGTAAGAACTTCGGGAGAACAACGTTTAAAAAAGTGAAGTAAATCAGTTAAATGCTTCCATCATTATAAACTATAAAAAAATACGAGGGTTATTTTTTTTTCAAGGTCCGATCGGTCACGAAATTAAAACCACAGTGAAAATAAAAAATGTTTTATTTGTAACAAGTACTTACATAGTTACACTATTTCACTACATAGTCGCCACTCCGAATTAGACATTTGTTGTAGAGTGGTACCAACTTTCCAATACTCTCATCATAGAACCAAGCTGCCTGTGTTTTCAGCCATGTTTCTACGCTGATCTGCAGCTAGATGTCTGTGCCAAAATATTGTCCTCCTAGCCAGCGTTTCATGTGAGCAAAGAGGTGAAAATCGGATGGAGCAAAGTCCGGGCTATATGGTGGGTGATCAAACACTTCCCAACAAAAACACTGCAGGAGCTTCTTTGTTACAGCTGCAGTGTGCGGCCGAGCATTGTCATGGAGAAAGACAATGCCTGATGACAACATTCCTCTCTGCTTATTCTGAATTGCCCTTCATAGACGTTGGAGAGTCACGCAGTATAAGGCTGCAGTGTTGGTCGTGCCACATTCCAAGAATTCCACAAAGAGAACTCCATTCTGGCCCCAGAACACAGTAGCCGTACACTTTCTGTTGGAGAAGGTTCGCTTGAACTTCTTTGGTTTACTGAGAGAATGAGAATGCATCCACTGTTTGGATTGTTCTTTTGTTTCTTCAGTTTCAAAATGGACCCATGTCTAGTCTCCTGTGACAATTTTGTTCAAAAAATCTTCTCCTTCATTGTGGTAGCACTGGAGAAACGTTAGGGAGGCGTCCATTCTCATTGTTTTGTGATGGTCAGACAGCATCTTGGGAACCCATCTCGCACACAGTTTGCGGTACTGAAGTCTCTCACTCACAATGGTGTAGAGAGCTGACCTTGAAATTTCAGGAAACGAATCACTCAATACAGAAATTGTGAACCGACGATTTTCTCGAATTGCCTCATCCACTTGCTCGAGATCATCGGTTGACACTCGCTTCCTTCCCTGATCGCCTGCATCATGAACATCTGTACGTCCTGCTTTAAAGTTCCTGCACCATTGTCGCACTTTGCTGTCACTCACTGAAGTTTCACCATACACATTATTTATTCGTCTATGAATTTCAGCTGTAATACACCCCCTCAGCCTGAAGAAATCGAATTACCACACGCACTTCACAGTTGACGGGAGATGCTATTGTTTTAGACATGTTTACGTGCTAGCTGTGTGTTCATTACTAAACGAAGTGACGCGGCGTGATTGAAGGCCATACTAGAGACGCTGCGCAACACATATGCACAAAGGTTCATCCGATTTTCGCGCGGGTTTTTATTTCGCGACCGATCGGACCTTGAAAAAAAATAACCCTCTTAATAATTTACAATTATGTCTGGATATAAAAAACAAAATGCATGATTTTAAAAGAAATCATTCATCTCATTGTGACTTATTAGTTACAATTATTTTGTAACTAATTTGAATAGTGTGTAAGCAAGATTTTAGAGATCTAAAGGATCAGTAAGCACTTCAGCAACTAAGTATGAATTTTACTTCATTCTCCAGATAAGAAACCAAGTCCTCACACAGTTTCATATGTACAGAGGGTCTTCACCACACTGAGCACCAATAAAGAAGTAACTTCCCTGCTGGCTACTCAGAGATGCCATTACTGCTGTAAAGATGTAACCATTGTGATACCAATAAAAATCACTAACTATAAATATAAAGTATATAATTTAATCATATATATTTTCAGGGTATGGAAGTATGAAAGAATCATTGCTATTTTCAGAGAATGGGATTATCTTCTTTTTTTGTATTAAAAAGAAAGAGAGATAATTGTTATTATGTTCTCTAATTATTATTATTATTATATAAATAGTATTACAATAATTTGCATTGCTATTTTTCTATTCAATTTTATTGGATTAAAGTTATCAAATAATCACTTTTCACCAAAGTAACCAACCAAAATAGCTAATTATAAAGAAAAATATGTAAAGAATTTCAGAGTAATAACAAAGAGTATTGGCCTAAATTATTTTTTTCAACAGTAAAAGTTATTAAAAAGAAAAAGGTTGTAACACCATGCTCCCTATATTTTTATTTTACTATAAAAATGCAACAATGAGAGACTTGTCCATATCCTTCTTTTTTAAATTATTTTATAATCTACTACTTTTTGTTAATAAAATACTTTTGTTTAACAGATCCATCATTTTACTGGTGATCATACAGTACTATACAAGTACATAAATAAGGAAATATTACCAAAAGAATATGGTGGAGAGGAAGCAAGTATTGATGAATTAAATGGTAACTATGGCAAAAATGTATGATATAGAGCACTATAAGACAATTGTAATTAATCATAACAAAAGAGATTACCTAATCTGTTTTTTTTTTTACTTAATCTGACCTCATATTTTTAGAAAAAATAAATTAATAATATAATCTAAGTTAAAAAAAGAAATAATTTCAGAAATAGAAATAACTTTATTTAATTTATTAAAATTAATTAAAACATTCTATTACTTAACAGCACTTTTCCCTATTGTTCCCATCTTGCCGAAACCAACGCTTCTTCAGAATGAAATTTAGATATGATACCAAATAATAGGTTCACTACCAACCAGCAGACTAATTGCAGTAGAATAATTTATTTTATTTCAGTGACTGGGATAGTAAACAACAATCTATAATTGTCTATAATTGTATTATCTTTTTTTATTGATTTGGAATACAGAATAAACAGTTCTAAAGAAGCATTGATCACTGCACAGGTAGTCAACGGGGAACAATTAAAACAACACATAAAAAAGTGATTATAATAAGAAATAATTTACACTGTTATTATAAGATTTATAATATACCCAACCAAAGGCAACTCCTTTGTTTGTTGATCACCACATTCCACAACTTCACTCCTTCTTCTTCAAATTAATGGAACTGTGCTAGCCACTTCACAAATGCATTTTTCATTACCGAGCTGGCAATTTCTAGTAACCAAAGGTGAAGGTGATTCTTTATTGATCCTCACCATATTGAAGACTGGCTTTTCAGAACCAAAAAACACTGTTTCCATGCAAAGGGTTGAAAATAGACCAAAATAGTGGCTCTATAGGCCTATAAGCCTCCAATTTACCTATCCGTCTTTATTTTGTATGTAAATAATCAAAGTCATAATTATCAGCTGATAAATGCAAACTGCACAAATTTTGGAAAAATTATTTAATTTTGAAGGAAAAACTGAAAGAGCAATAAAATCACACAAAACAAACTTTGAAAGCAGCAGCATATAGATAGATGGGAAATGCAATAAGGGACTGTAAAAGAACCCAACAAAAATAAAGAATGAATAAAAACAAGATGAGAGTAAAAATCCAACACTCAGAGAAATGAACTTTTTAGAAAGAAAAAAAAAGTATAAAACTGTGTTCAGTTTCATGTCCTCCTTATTAATGATAAACAAACTATGTAACTCTTTTCTTCTCACTTATGTAAGCCATATAAATATGTTAATCTAAGTTGAATTCTACTGCTATTTTATAATAAATATTTTGTTTTTAACACTATTGTTAATTAGTTGAATTCAGTTAAAGATGTTGTTAAGTTAAATCAGCTCAATAAAGATGTATTAAAGATTAATTCAGTTCTGTTAAAAATGTAACGTAAAATGTGAAGCTAAATAAAATACATATAATAAGACTTAAAATATAAATATTGTACATGTAAATTGTAATTAATCTCAACAATGTGAAATAAGTTACTAATAATATAATATTCAAGTAAATGAAATGTATCTAAATCTGTTATGATTTACATATAAAAAATATAATTAATCACAATAAGAAGGAATTTATAGAAAGACATTAATGATCCAGCGACAAAGTTCTGAATACTGGAAGGTGCATTTAGGCACAGTTATTCGAAAAAATTGTTTGTCAACTTAAAGATGGACCACTCTCATTCAAAATGGACAAGAATGTGAAGCGATGGGAGCCTGTGTCCTCCTCTGTTTAATATAAATGTACGGCTCAGTTATTAAGTTTTAAGTGCTTAACATACTCAAAAAAGTAAGAAATACACAACTTAATACCAATATTAGTTGTGTATTTCAACTCTTCTCCCCTCGGGGGGGAATTGAGATGTGGTTGAGGTGTACTATGAGATGTAAAATATCAGAGGGCGATAGATGACTCCCATTATAGCCCATCAGGGTTCAGAATGGGGGGGTATGGCGACTGGAAGTGTCACAAGGCGGGTGTCTTCCCCTACAAGGTTGGGATGTGGTTGAGGCAGAAAGTGGCTCAATAAATGTAGAACTAGGCACAGGTTTCATGCTTCTGCAAACTCGGTTCGCTAGTTCAGAGGGCAACGATGTATGACATTCAAGATGTCCAGACGAGGACTGCAGCGAAGGCAAAAGCTGAATTTAAAAATCACTGATGTGAATGTCTACCGAGGCAATTATATCAGTGGCATCCTAACGAGGCCTGGTTTATTACTGTGAGATGTAAAAAGAGTGAAAGACAACTCCTGTTAAAGCCCATCAGGGCTAGGAATGGGGGAAGTGGTGTGGTGACCAAAAGCATCACAAGGTGTCTTCCCCTACACGGCTGGGATGTGGTTGACGTGCTCATATTTGCAGATGTTATTGTTTTAGTTAATGAGAAACCAAAATGACAATAAGCCATCTTGGAACAGGCAGTAGAATAGAAAAATAGCAATAAAAGTTAACACATGAAAGAGTACTATGATAAAAGCAGGAGGGGATGGTGAAGTAAAAGGAAAGTAGGTTGAAAGTTATAAACCCACCAGGTTGGTCTAGTGATGAATGCGTCTTCCCAAATCAGCTGATTTGGAAGTCAAGAGTTCCAGCATTCAAGTCTTACTAAAGAAAATTACTTTTATACAGATTTGAATACAAGATCGTGGATACCGGTATTCTTTGGTGGTTTGGTTTCAATTAACATCTCAGTACTGGTCAAACTGAGACTGTACAAGACTACACTTCATTTACACTCATACATATCATCCTCATTCATCCTCTGAAGTAATAATGAATGTTAATTTCCAGAGGCCAAACAGGAAAAGGAAAAAAAAGGTTGAAAGTTATAATTACTCAGGTTGATCATCCCCAATGGCGGACTAGATAAACAACTACTCAAAAAAGAATAAGCTACATTAACATCACAGGAAGACAGTAATAATAAAAAAAAGTAGTTGTAAAAACAAAATTATGGATTTACAAATCCATATCTATGTAGGGGCATATTAGTTGAAATTGTAAAAAAGGGATTAATTTTGTTTATCTTTATTAAGTTCCTGCTTTCAGACAAGAAGTAATAAGGAATTTTTTTCAGATGCCTGGGAAAAAACTATAGAATCATTTAAGGATTGGCTCATGAATGAAGGATCACACCTTACTGATGAGAGTAAACGTCCAGAAAAAAGTAAATACACATATTCAGATTTCTTTGGAGTAGAAGGAAGTTTCAGACAGTTAACAATAGATTAATATGACATAATTATTTTTTAACTAAACGAAATAAATTACGTATTTCCTGCATTTAATGAAATTATTAAAAAATATTTATGCAACTTTTGCATGTGAATTCTATTCCTTTTATGTATTTATATGTAGCATCAAGTATTGAATATAGAAATTAAAGCATTCTTAAAAAAATCAGTGCTAATAAACTTTCTTGGCAAATGTTTCAACCCCTCTCCATACATTTTAACTATCATTTTTATATTTTCCTACTCCAACTATTTACCTTTTTGTAGACCAAAATTTAATCGTAATACCTTGTACAGAAATAAGCAATATATCAAGTTTGCACGAAAAACACAAAATCTGAAGAGAGTTGAAAATTTCAAATAAAGTAGTTATACTTTAATTAACTGTAGGATATGAAAGAAATTATTCCATGTATTATTTTAATACAGGAGTTTTAGAAAATGTATTAACTGTTAAAAAATTACCAGCTTAAATGGTAAAAAAGTGTTTTAATTAAATATATATTTGAGTGACTCTTACTCAATAACATGCGGATTTTTATTTTCATTTTTCCTCTTGCCTGTCGGGATATTTTAATTATTATTTCTTAATAAAAATTGTGATTACTGGCTGCACATTACAAAAAAAATTACTGCATTAAAAATTAAATTATAAAAATTTCATTGTAAATACATTGAATTTTCGTTTTCTTACAACAGCAAATTAGAGTGTAGAAACAGACAAATATTATCCAATCCTGACAGATTTTTTTAACCTTCACAACCAGTTAAACATTAACTGTTAATTAATTAATCACAACAATAGTATGTTACAGACACTTTCACCTCCCAAACACGGAACTCTTCAGAATAATCAAATACATATTCTTTCAGAAAAATCAGATAACCAATTTCTAACAGATTAGAATACCATTTCTTTTTTATAAGTACAAATAAATTTGACCCCTCTGAAAAACTGATATTTACACCAATCACAACAATGAAAGGAACTGACCTATTAGAATGCATTAAATTACAACTAATTAAGATTCCTTGTTTTCTAATCAACCACAAGAGTGAGATAAATTTGAATATTAAAAATGCAACAAATTTTGACCGTCACCAAATCTAACTCTTTGATTATTGACAGCACTGAGATTAAATTAACACCGTATACCCCCCCCCCCCCCACTGATCATAAAACCAACTTTTATATCAGTCACATGGATTTTGTTGCACATAGCCATTTAGAACAGAAAATTTTGACTAACCACAATAAGGAATTATCTTGATAATTACTACATTAAAGTTTCCAAGAAAAAAATATTTTTTACTTATGCTTTTTTTACATTTTAATAGTTACAAGCAGGCAGATAAACTTTATTTCTGTAGGTGTTAAATTAACTTAGTTAAAAAGATAGTCATTTATTTAAAAAAATATACCAAACCAGATAAATACTTTATCTTTTACTATCTATTACTATCTAGATATTTTATCTTTTATTATTTATTTATTAAACAATTCACTTAGAATACAATAAATGTTTTTCTTTTAGGAAAATAATACTACTCTGTTGACGAATCTTTAATAATAATAATAATCAAAAAATTAAAAAAGCAGAATTTTCTGCATCACATAAATGTGTACATAAGTACACATTCAAATAATTTGCATTACCACCTTATGAATGGCAAATTATTTTGTACTTATTTTTACCTTTAAAGAAACCTCAAAGTTGTCCTTCACAATGAGAATACGTATCCATCAATATCCGTTGGAGATTCTATCCATTTAAAAGAGGGTTATGATAATTTGGCATTCGTTCTCGATAAAATTAAATCAATCATAAGTGGATTACGTGTGGCGATCTCAAAATAATATCAATGCTCCTAGGACAGCAAGTAGGATACATAAAGTTCCCTTGTTTTTTTGTGCGAATGGGATAGCAGAAACAAACAAAGTCATTGGATAAGGAGAAATTGGCCAAAAAGAGCTCCATTATAACCTTGAACCAAAAATGTGCCCCGAAAAGCTCTCATGTTCTCCTTCCACCTCTGCAAATCAAATTAGGCTAGATGAAGCAATGTGACAAAGCCTTACCAAAAGAAGGTAAATGTTTTAAATACATCTGTGACAAATTTCCAATCTTATCAACCGCCAAAATAAAAGAGGGTGTCTTTACTGGTTCCGACATTAGAAAATTTCTCAAAGATGGTAATTTTGAGGAACAAATGGAAGTTGCAGAAAAAGGAGCTTAGGGACCCTTTAAAAACGTAGTAACCAAATTTCTGGGCAATAAAAAGTATCTGAACCTCAAATCAATCGCTGAGAATAAGCTGCAGAAGTACAATTTTTTTTCAAGCTCTGTTCCATGAGCTTGAAGGTTCACTTCTAAAATTCACATGTGTACTATTTTCTTGAAAATCGGTGCCGTTAGCGAAGAGATAGGTGAGAGATTTCATCAGGACATGAAAGAAATGGAAAGGAGGTATCAAGGAAAATGGACTACTATGATGATGGCAGACTATTGTTGGATGTTACACCGACATGAAACCTATAAAGAACATAGAAGCAGCAGAGTATAAGCAATCCAAAGAAACTTCGACACATGGAATGAAATTTTAAGTATTTTACATACTTCGCCATTAAGGGTTGGGTGAAGGGGAGTGGTTTCCAAAGGCATGACGTACCTCATAAAAATTAATTAAATTAATTAATTTAAAAACGCACTATAATACAGGGTCATTCACGGGAACCGGATGTTTTTGAAGTGGGTTGTACTTGGGCGTTCGTGCTGGGAGGGGCACGTGGCTGGTGTCTGACGTTTCCTTTGTTCATAGCATTTACATTTTAGTCTTTGAGATGGAGCCGTGGACGCTAGACTAATGCCTGTACGCGTATGACAGTTTTGTGCGAAATGACGAATCCGTAATTGCTGTTCAGCGAGATTTCCGCCGTCAGTTTAATACCCATCGTAATTCAAGTGTCCCTTCTCGTAACACAATATTGCGATGGGTAAACAACCTTCGAACAAGTGGTTGAATATTGAAGAAAAAACCACCGGGTCCGCGACGAACTGCTAGCACTCCGGAGAACATCGAACGAGTAAGGGACGCCATTGTCAGAAGCCCACGCCGCTCTATTCAGAGGCATTCAGCAGCGCTTCAAATGAGCACAAGTACGGTAAGACGAATTCTGCATACAGACCTGCATTTCCATCCTTACAAGATAGCCGTCGTGCAGCAGTTAAACGAGCAAGATTTCACGCAGTGATTACAATTTTGTCGACAAATGCTTACCATTTTTGAAGAAAATGAAAATTTGTTATTGTTAATGATTGACGAAGCCCATTTCCATCTGAATGGCTTCATCAACAAACAGAATTGCCGGTATTGGGCAGAAAGAAACCCACATCAGCTTCACGAGAGACCACTTCATAGCCCAAAGGTGACTGTCTGGTGTGCAATAGGAAAGGTCGGTGTTAATGGACCATATTTTTTTGAAGAAAATGACGCTGTCGTAACTGTAACAGCTGATCGTTACATTGCGATGTTGAATACGTTTTTCATCCCTGAGTTACGAAACCGGGGAATCGATTTTCAAAATGTGTTGTTCCAGCAGGATGGAACTACAGCGCACACAGCGAGGGCAACGATGGCTGTTCTCCGTAACTTGTTTCTTGGACGGATCGTTTCCAGATTCGGCGACATTCCTTGGCCCCCTCGGTCCCCCGACTTGAGTAGTTGTGATTTTTTTTCTGTGGGGGTTTCTGAAATCGCGTGTGTACGGCAATAAACCGCGTACATTGGAGGACCTAAAGATCGCAATTCGTCATCACGTCACCCAGATTGATGTAGACATGCTGCAAAGAATTGAGGCCAGTTACCGTGAAAGGCTACAACAATGTATTGCCCTAAATGGACATCACTTGCCAGACATAATTTTTCGTTCATGAGTAAGTAACAAATTCTTTGATTTAACAAGTGTTTCAGTACCAATAAAACTTTTTTAAAGTAAATATTCAATTTTTTATGATTATTTTAAAAACATCCGGTTCCCGTGAATGACCCTGTAGAAATTAAGCTTATTTTGTGGCAATTTTCATTAGAAATTAAGGGGTCAACGACCTCCCCCCCCCCACCGACAAACCACTTCAGACCACTCAACTGTTTAGCTATAAAAAAACACATACTACAAGCCAAAAAAGTGGATATATTACATTCATTTATTTAAAAAAAAAAGTTTTATATATATTTTATTGAATCACATTTTCCCAATTTTTCAATTTTATACAAATTTTTAAATTGACGATTCCGTCACCTGACGTGACGGAAAAAAGATGGTTATTTTCGAAGCACTAAAAAAATACATAAGAATCATACATCAAAAACTAAATAACACAACCATCGCAGGCTTGTGTAATAATTATTTCTTTAATCCAGCTCCACCATACTGAGTTCTTATCATCCCATCTTATCAATTTTTAAGAAACAGAGTTATACATATAATAGCAGAGTACATATAGAGAAGCACGTATGTTGGGCGTAAGCAGAGTTTTACGCAAAATATTCTTATCAGATGCATTATAAAAATTTCTACACGCTTGATTTACTACATAGTAATTAAATCAAGATGTATGAATATTTTCCTCTAATTCACATACAAAGAAACTAGTTACAAGTGGAATAATAATTCGCAGTCAATTATAATTTAATTCATTTCCCTTATTCTATAAAAATTGCTGAAAATTTCTGAGTTATTATTAACACTTATATTCAATAAGACTAAATATACGTGAAATAATTAATTAAAAAACTAACTTAACTTAGGTAAATAATTACAACTTTACTATCCTCCTGATTTCATTGAAAATGTTATTTTGGGAACACATTCTTTAACTAAACATTTTAATTTATCCGATAATTTATGATAGCGATAACTTTGAGAGCAACAGCCCGCACATAATTAATAAAAAAAAAAGATTTACATTTTTTGAAGTTTTATACACACATTACACAAGCAAAGCCGAGACGGCGGATGCTAGTGATACAATAATTACTGGTTAGAATATATTGAAAAGGATATTTTTGTCAGAAAGAACTAATTATATCAGTTCAAACAGAATCTGCACATTTTTTTATATATATTTTTTTTTTACGACACTAGACACCCAAATATGGCATCGGTATAATGCTACTGCAGAAAATTTAACCATACAGAATAGGTTTAGGTAACGAATCAGATGGGATTCGCTGATATGAGAAACAGAAATCACTCCCTACAAGATTTTTTTCTAATTTTCCTTTGTCGATTTTTCAAAATTAAATCTACTTTGATGCTTAACAGCTACACTTTGTATCTGCACAACTGTTGAGTTGACGGGAATTACATACATTCTACGATTTTTCAATATCTTCCCGGAGGAGGGGGGAAGAATGCCGATTAGAAATTCTTGTGTAAACATTCTATTAAGAATTCTATAATAGAATATAATTAAGATCAAAACTGAACGAAAATTATTTAAAAGAGGGATGATAAGTTTACGATTAGGAATAACTATTGCTTTTTACCAGTATACCGGGAAGATGAGATCTGGAGACACTAAGATAAAAGAAGGAGTAGGAAATAATTTCATTTATACAATGGATTACAAAGGACGGAATTTCGTCTGTTGAAATAACAGATTTTGTGTTCAAGAGATGGACAGCTTTCTCTTTAACCGTAACGATGACGGTAGGAGTGTCTATCTTGAAACCGATTGAGAAAAAATTATTGAAAATAGATATATTTGATGGTATTTTTTATAAATAGATTCAAAGTACTTTCCGAAACGATGAAAAATCGTCTTTGGATCGACGATAGCCATTACGTAAGCAATTGGAACCAACACCAATTCAAAAAAAAAGTTACATACGGAGACATACTTCCAAAAATGTTTGGTTAGTGACGAAGGTCCCTTTCAGAGCTCTTTGCATAAAAGCAATTCGCTTTAATTATAGCTTTCTTAATCTGTCTTCGCAAGCGAGAAAACATAAATTAACGCGCGAACAAGCCAGAATTTTAAATTTTCTGTGCATTCTGTTTCTCTGTTTTAATAAAGAAACTCAACCGCTAGAAGATTATATCGGAAAACCATGAGTATTCCAAGTAAACATGTGCAGAAAGTAAATAAGCCTTAATAATAACATTTTATAAATCCGAAATGGTTTCTCCAAGTCAACGGAGAGCAAAATATTCCCCGATCAGTATCTTATATTTCATTACACTCGGGCAAGAATACGGCACGATGTTAGTGAAATATAGGCATTTTTTTTTTTATATTAGTTGAATTTTTTTTGCAATAAAAGGTGGATGGAATTTATTTGGTTAATCTTCACTTGAAAGCTGACAGCAGGCAATAATCGAATCTAAATTGTTAGAGAAAAACAAATTTTCTTTGTTACGATTAATGATATTAATGAAGTAATGATATTAATGATAATTAATGATATTAATGATATATTTGAAGTATACTTGCTAAAAAATTTATTTTATTTGGATCCAATTTGAACCCCTTGCTCGACTGCTATCTAATATAATATTTATAATAATTGTTACGAATTGAAAAATAAAGAATGCCAGAAATTATGAAAGACTCAAAACATTTTTTTTAAATTTCTAAGTCGGGTCCCATGGGACTCATTTAAATAAAAAACGTTCCAATGTCGTCTACATTAAAACTAGACACAGTTATATTTTCAATCTTGAAAACTTAACTTTAAAAAAATTAATATTTCAGCCCCTTGTTTTTTGAGACTGAAAAAATGGGTACCATGATGCTCAGTTGTTCGATGGTATCGAAAATCATGGAGAAGCTGAAAAGAGAGAAAGAAAGAAAGAGAGAGAGAGAGAGAGAGTGAGTGTGTGTGTGTGTGTGTGTGTGAATGTAAAACATATGCAAATTTTTAGATATCAATGTAAGTTTTCTTCAATTTTGATCTTCACTCACAATTAACTATATCATGACATGAACAGAGAAAGTGACCCAAGTTTAGATCTGATGACATTTACTGAGAAACATTGAATAATCTTATCACTCTAGAACTTCAATGTTTTGTTTTTAAAACAGCTTTTTGAAAAGACAGAGCTCAATCACATTACAACTCAATCAATAAGTTCTTGATGCAACCTTCCTGGAAAAGTAATTGGAAGAAGAGGAGCTAAGGAGTGGGTACCTAGATCATCTGATATTACTGATACGGAGTATTATTTTAATTTTAAAAAAATCGTAGTGTATGGAAAAAAAATTAAATTAAAAATGTTTAAAAACCCACGACGAAAAAACTTAAAAAATGTGAAATGATTAAATAACTATTTTTACCTTATTATCCTCTGTGGTATTATTTTTAAGACAATAAAATTTAAGATTTTGATTAACCGTCATGCGTGACTGATGATAACTAAAGCATATCTATGCAGATAAGTGTGAAGCTTATCTGTATGCACGATCAATCAAAATATTAAATTTTATTGTCTTAAAAACAATGTCACAGAGGATCAAAAGATAAAAATA